>NW_015090926.1:2578929-2993476 GCF_001431845.1 Calidris pugnax
GTGGTTTGGTTTTTTGTTTTTTTTTTTTTTTTTTGTGGTTGGACTCGATGATCTCTGAGGTCCCTTCCAACCACCACAATTCTGTGATTCTGTGGTTCTGTGGAATTCCAGTTGCAATTGTAATTGGAGAGAACCCTGTAACTATGCAGTACTACACACATCTGTTTTATTAACTTTGAATTAACTTATTTCAGTAAGTCATGTTCAAAATTTCTATGAAAGAGCACTGAACTATGTGGTTAAAATACACAGGCAGATTGTGCAGAATTTCATGGTTTTCTTTTGTGCCGAGCTATCTTTTTAAATGCATTTTATTTCTCTGCCATCTAAACCTCACTTCTCAGTTAGGATTTTGGAACTCAATTATATAAAATTTTATGCTCAACTTGCAGCCATGACTCCTGCCAGAACAGGAAAAACTGGTTTACTCTTTGTTTGCCTATGCAGATTGTGTGTGCAGCCAAGTTTGTTAGAACTTAACATTTGGCATGTTTCTGGAAGTCCCTCTGAAGTGGGATGATGGGTTTAGATCAAACTGCAAGACACATTCTTGAATTCTCCTTTTTATCCACAGACTACCTTTATCCCAAATACTGAAACAAAGGTTCAGCTCATGGTACGGCTTTCCTGTCTGGCTTTTAAAGCACTTCTTTGAATGAGGGAAGTTGGAGATGAGTTTAGTTTCGTCATGCCTTGTCTTCTTTGCAGAAGACTATTAGCAACACTTACAACTATTTCAAAAGTAATGGTGGCTCCCATGCATTGGTACCTGTCTGCATGGATGAAGACCACCAACTTACTTTGTCTAGTTACTAAGGTATGTCAGCTGATAGAAGACCTTACGTGATTGTTTCACTGTGCTTGTGGAACTTCTTGAAATAATTTTGTATTACTTCTAAGCACTTGTGTATAAATTCTGAGCTGTTACAGCAGCTAAGAAGTTTGATTTTTCCATAGCTCCATGTTTCAGGAAATGTCAAGGCAAAAAAAAAAATTGTTATACTTTTATGGGAAGAATATACCATTCCTGGGCATTACAAGTGTTAAGTCCTTTTGCCCAAGAACCTCTGAAAGAAGAACTCGTTCATTTTATTTATGTCTTCTCTTTCATATATATTTACAGGCATGTGCAGTAGACAAGTATAACACAGGATTAATAACCCTGGAGATGATGCCTTGCTTGTATGTATGGTGGCTCTCTGCCTATCTTGTGAAGTACACACTGCTGCAGCATCCTGCATCACTCATTCACTGTTTCTGGTCCATGGTCCGCAGTTGCTGTTGCAGGATGTCATCCCAGGCTCTCTGTGCAGCACAGGGTGTGGGAAGTACAAGTTTCTGAAGCCAGTGAAGGAAGCTCAGCCTGTAAGTTCATTCTGGTTTGTGTTGCTTGGCAAAGGTGTCTTATAAATACACCATTTAACACCACTGCTTTGATTGCTTTTTTTCTGTGCCATGCATTCAGTTTCCTGCCAGTAGGAATAAGATTGAAATCTTTGATGAATTTCATATAGGTCAGTACCCTGTATTTCTAGTCATATTTCATTTGGTTACCAGCAACCAGGACTTCACTGAGATCAGGTGCCTAGAGACTGCTCCATCTTTGAGCCCTCGTGCACCCCATTAACTGTGTTCTTACTCCATATGTTCCACCTCTTCTCAGGAACAAAGTGGATTTGTCTCACTGTCAAAGAAAATTTTGGCTAGATATGCTTGGATTGCACTGATTGCAAGTATCAATGTATGCAGGAAGCTAACAGCAGTAATTATCACTGAACTGCCTTGGTGGCAACTAACATAGCTTCCCTTCTCCAGCTCTGAGCCTCCCTTTGGGATCCTCCTCCTCCCTAGGAAAACTCTTCTAACACTGGTGGCAAGACTCGTGTTTTTGCCTGCCATTACTGTATAGTAACTGTATTACTTCAGTGAAGTCACAAAAAGAAGTACAGTTCTTGATTTTGGTGAAACAAAATTTGCATCTCCTGCTCCTCCATTCTGGGTGCATGTGTTTGAAAGAGCACACCATGGGAGGCACTTCTGACCACAGCAGAAACTTGCCCGTCTGGTGTGAACCAAGATGTAGTAGCATTATTTTATCCTCCATTAAGCAGAAACACTGGGTCAAGGCAGACCATTGCCCCCACGTTATGAAAATGCCTGCCAGCTATGCAGCATCACCAGGCTGCTGAGCAGTGATCTCTCTCCTATCACAGAATCATAGAATGGTTTGGGTTGGAAGGGACCTTTAAAAATCACCTAATCCAACCCCCCTGCAAGGAGCAGGAGCATCTCCAACTACATCATGTTGCTCAAAGCTTTGTCCAGCCCGATGTTGAATGTTTCCAGGGATGGGGCATCGACCACCTCTCCTGGCAACCTGTGCCAGTGTTTCACCACCCTTATCATAAAAAAACTCTTCCTTGTATGTAGTCTGAATCTGCCTTCTTTCAGTTTAAAACCATTACCTCTTGTCTTATCACTACAGGCCCTATTAAAAAGCCTGACCCCATTTTTCATATAAACCCCCTTTAAGTATTGAAAGGCCACGATAAGATCTCCCTGGAACCTTCTCTTCTCCAGTCTGAACAACCCTAGTTCTCTCAACCTGTCCTCGTAGGAGAGGTGCTCCATCTTTGTGGACCTCCTCTAGACTCACCCCAGCAGGTCCATGTCTTTCCTATGCTGAGGGCTCCAGAGCTGGACACAGGACTGCATGTGGGATCTCACCGGAGTGGAGTAGAGGGGCAGAGTTACCTACCTTCACCTGCTGGCCATACTTCTTTTGATGCAGCCCAGGATGCAGTTGGCTCTTTGGACTGCAAGCACATGTTGCTGTTCATCCACCAGTACCACCAAGTCCTTACTGGCAGGGCTGCTCTCAATCCCTTCATCGCCCAGTCTGTATTGATACCGGGGGCTGTCCTACCTCAGGTGCAGGACCCAGAACTCTTCACTTGGCCTTGTTGAACTTCATGGTGTTCACATGGGCTCACTTTTTGAGCTTGTCCAGGTCTCTCTGAATGGCATCCACTGCAAGCACATGTTGCTGTTCATCCACCAGTACCACCAAGTCCTTACTGGCAGGGCTGCTCTCAATCCCTTCATCGCCCAGTCTGTATTGATACCGGGGGCTGTCCTACCTCAGGTGCAGGACCCAGAACTCTTCACTTGGCCTTGTTGAACTTCATGGTGTTCACATGGGCTCACTTTTTGAGCTTGTCCAGGTCTCTCTGAATGGCATCCTGAACCCATCTCTAAGCCCGTCTATTAGGATCCCCATTAGAATTAGAGGGGTGCATATATTTATTGGGCAGCACAGTCCAGCTCCTGGGAAACAGCTAATTGGATCTTATTAGATATTCCTGTTAAATTTATGAAAACTTGCATATCTTATAATTGCTTTCTGTTATCCATGATCTGTGAGTAACTATTAGGGTGTGGAATATGCATGGCATAGGCACTAGATGGTAGGATGTAAGTCATTCTGCTACTCTAGGAGAGGTAAATATTACTTTGCATTTACAAACAAATGAATCCATGTGCACCACAGCATCTTTGTTGGCCTTTACAAGCAGGTCATAAGTCAGGGTTTACATGAAGCTGCCTTTGTTAAAAGAGTCTTTTTTGTGTCTCAGGGTGTGGGGAGTGACCATTTGTGTGATTTTTAATGTGTTACAATTTTCAGACAGAGAAATGTTGTGCAGTGTTTACCATGCTCTGTGTTTGCAAAAAGAGGGCAAGACTAGAGGAATATTACAAAGGGCTGCTTTTTCTCACAGTTTTATTAAAACAATCCTGCTTATATCTGCTTGGTTGTCAGCTCAGGCTGGTCTCCAGCTCTTTTCCTGCCTCATTTTTCCATCCATCATTCCTGAAAGCACAGAAAGAGGAATAGATACAGTGTTCTGTGCTTGCTTAGGCCTTGGCAAATAACAATTCATCAACATCCTAGCCTTAAAAAAGACCATTATTTGGCCTGGAAGAGCATTACAATTTACCCAGTGTCCCCTGGTGTCAGGAAAATCACATGACCGGATCTGAACCAAAAAGAATCCTTCAATATATTCTTGGAGTTATTAATAAAAATAACTGCTCTGTTGAATGAAAAGTGCATGAAAATCTTTGTTGGGTGACTTTGATATTTTGTGGATATTTCTTGGAGAAAAATGTTCAAAATAATATTCCCCTTGCATATACCTCCAAAACAAGAAGAAAAAAATTAAACCCCACAAAATGTTGTTAGAGAGTTTTCTTTCTATAGAGGATCTTTTATTATTACTGTTTGAGAGCTGTTGTTACACTGGGGAAGAGTAATGTAATCAAACCAATTGGCTGCCGGAGATCTTTTTTAATGCACTGCTTTGGACACACTACATATGCTCTGCAAATAAATACAGAATTAGTGTTCCTGTTGGAAGCACTTAGTGAGAATGAGTGATTTGTCTTCCTTATGAAAGGTGCATATATTTCTTCTGTTAGCTGTTTATCAGACTGCTGTTTTTCTGCTTATGGATTCTGAGATGGGATTCATCATTTGTCAGCTTGTGAGCAGATGTTCTGGAGACAACCAAATTGATCACAAGGATGAACTGAGCAGCAGTACCAATGTTGGAGGGCAGCCTTTACAAACTGTATCTCTCTCTTGTTCTGGCCCCTCCATCCTCTTCCTATTTTCAGTCATTAACTATCCTCCAGAAATTTACAGGAGGAAAGAAAAACCTTGTTGATGAGTGTGCAAGTTTGTTTTTATTTGGAAAGACACGGTCCAGTACAAGTCAAAAAGAAGGCAAAGACTGAGCCTGTACTGAAGCACCTCTGCGGCAAACTAATCTGTAAGGCCATGAGAGAAGGCAACATTTAGTATTGCTGGTCTGTTTTTTAGCGAAACAGAACAAAATCCCTAGCATGCAAAGTGCAGAATTATAACTCTTCAGGAAGCATTGCTTGCTGTTTTATCAAGCTGTTGCTATGATGATTTACTTAATTGTTGTTTGTCTTGCATACGTATCAATGTTTCAGTGGAGTTGATGGCAAGCAAGAGATAACATGTTACTTGTCAAAACTGACTTTGAAAAGTTTGATTTGCTCTTCGCAGATACAGGAAAGAACTGCTGGAGCTGTGTTGATTACACAGCCATTAAGGACCTTTCTTGCCAAAAACACCCTCCTTTTGCTCTTGTGTGCTGTGGAAAATTGTGGGCTGGTGCCAGAGGATCGAAGAGCTAAACACATGCTGCTGAAGAGCTACATGTGGCTTTCAAACCACAGGTTTCTGACCCCAGCCTTAAGTAATTAACAACAGCCTCTGGAATGATGCAGTACTCAGTAAGAATTGCTGGAAAAAATACCTGTCCTTCTTCAAAAAATGGAAATGTTTGGAAGCAGACATTCTTTTTTATTTAGAGCCAAGAGCAGAAATGGAGTTCTTTGTAACCTTTGTTAAATGGATCGGGGCGGCGTGGCGGGAGGGGGAGGGTGGAGGGATTATTGTGAAATTGCCTGGTCAGAATGGTGTGGATGAGGGAGCATATTGTTTTCAGTGCTCTACAAACAAGGCTGGTATAAGAAACATGCATATAAAAAGTTGAGTATTTTTCCTTTAGAGACTGGAAATGCCATACATAGTTGTATATTTAATAGAGGTCTGAATGTTTACCGCAGCGTGGGTTTGTTATTTCATAATGCTTTTCTCCATTTATGCCAAAAAAAGGAGGATGGACTGCTTAACCTCTTTGATATCAGTAATGTTTCATGTTCTACTGAAGATGCACAAACATGAGGCTTTTGATACAGCAGCCGATGGAGTAAATATACATATAGCTAGCAGCTGAGATCACAAAATGCATACACCATTTGGCATACCAAGGCCTGATGTCTTGACAGACATGCAATGCTTGTGAAAGATGTGGGTTTGATGTGTTAAGAAATGTGAGAGGTTCAATGCATAGTTTTTATTTCCTCATTTACTGGCGAGTGAAGAAAGGGTTTAGACGACAGGGAAGAACATATGTTCCAAGCCTGTTGTTCAGCTTGGGGTTGCTGGATGCTGTCAGCTACGTTTATTACCACTGTATTGAAGCGCATTCGTTGCAAATAGGGAATATCATAGGTAGGATTGTGTGAAACCACAGTTTAAAAATTAAAAGGAGATTATAACTTCTTAGGTGTGAGTTTTAAGAGTTGTGTCTGTCCACACAAAGACAGGGTCCTTCAAAAGGTATATTTGTGTTGTCTTGATGCACAGTCTGGTTTTCAGAAGGTTAAAAAGAATTACTTTTGAAGTTCACAAAAATTCAACATTTGCTTTTTTCCAAGCACTTCTTGTGCTTACTTTAAAACCTGGAGTTTTGCAAGCTATCACAAAAGTCTCTGAGGAGTGGACTTTTTCCTGTGGCGAGAGGGGTGGATGGGGTTTGGTACCCGCACAGGTCACAGAGGAAGAAACTCATCTGTAGTCTGACCAGCAGCAGGGGCTCTGGGAGGCTGCCGTGGCTGCCAGATTTCAGGAGCTGTGTAGTGCCTATTGCCATGCTCTTTCAAGGTAGAAAGGCCTCTTGTATGTAAAAGCATTGCGGTTTTCTCCCTTGCCTGCCTTTCTAACTCAACACATACCAGATTCAG
The DNA here is from genome assembly GCF_001431845.1 of Calidris pugnax. NCBI lineage: Eukaryota > Metazoa > Chordata > Aves > Charadriiformes > Scolopacidae > Calidris > Calidris pugnax. Next base: position 2,585,551 of record NW_015090926.1, read on the forward strand.
TCTGCGTTGACTAAACTGTGCCGACTGGCCATGACTTAGAGCTTTCCATTTCTCCACGGACCTCTTCCTCTCTTCCCTAAATTGTTTTAGTTGCCTAGCACAGAGGCTTCATTCAGAGGTTTCTTTTATTGCTAGCTGCCTTTCCTTTAATGAATGAATATTAAACTCAGTGGTTTGCATTCAATTTTAAATTAATATCAGGCCCAGCTCTGTCTCTGACTCGTGTGTATCAATAGCAATCCCTTCCAAAGAAGTTTCTGAATTCTAATGTTTTTATGTTTTTATCGCAGTGTCAAACTTCAGATATTTTTCTCAGATGCCTTTTTTATGACTGGTGCTGGCTTTCTTAGGTGCTGAGGGTCCTCAGAATATCTTATGGCCTCTTTTTCAGTGTCTCAAATTGGGCACTCCAGACTGACACACAGAATTAATGGACACTTTGGAAATACAGCTTTTAATCTCTGTGCCCTAGTTTCCTCTTGTAAAATGCAGGTTTGTAATACTTGACTGCATCAGATGGGAATATGGGGTTGTGAGGATTAATTAGTTAATTTTTAAAAGTAGTTTACACATGTGAAGTGCCATATAAATGCTGATAGGAGTTCTTGCTGTTGCTGTTTTTTTTCCCTTCTGCCTTCTACCTTTCGTTAGTTAGTTTGACCTGGTTAAAGAGAAAAGAAATTAGTCATCAAGCCAAATTCTCTCTGTGCATTCCTTCCTAGATGTCTAAGCTATCTTATGCCTTTTTTACTGTTCTTCTTCACCTTACTATATAAGGACTTTTCATGAAAGATTAATAGTTATAGTTATAACCAAGTGCTTGGGGTTATCTGAAGGATTCTTGGGTCCTTCTCTTTCAAAGTAAAAATGCTGCTTCGGTTAGAAATTTTCTTGTTGAGTGGTTTATTATTTTATTGATTTCCTTTGCAAAGTAGAATTACTTGCGGTGGCATCTTCTTGGACAGAAAGCAGTACAGTTTATTATATGGTAATAAGCTACTTCATCCCCAGGGCCTAATTCTTACCTAGTACTCAGAATGAACTGGGCACAGGAAGAATATGATTTATTCAGTGAAGTAAACTTTTTTAAAAGAGCTGCTGTGTGGTTTTAGGCAAATGGCTTAACCTAGACTTTTCACAGATGATTACTAACTGTATGTTCCTCATTTTCTGGGTGACTTGAGTTGAAACTGTGGGATCTGATCTGCAAAAGTGCTAAACTCTCACAGATGCAATTGTAGTCAATGGGAACTATGCTTTGAGCATGAGTGACAAAGTGCTAAAGACCCTGAACCACTGCAAATCGGGGGGCCTGAATTGTTGGTCAGTCTTGGCATTAACCTTTTTCTGCCTCAATTCCACCACTGTACAGTACACTTGCTAATCCCCTTCAGTTGACAGAAGTGGTAAAATGTAAGGTTTGTCAATATTTGCAACATAAATAAATACTGGAGTAAGCAGCAATGCGAAGCTTCTGACATTTTTTGTTCCAAGTCTATTTTTAAATGGGGGAAAAAACACCCTTCTGTTAATTGGAATGTTTTCTACCAAAAAAAACCCCAAACAAAACTGTTTTTGAACAGACTTTTTTTACTCTGACTGAATGATGCAGGGGTTTCATAGAATAAATAGTACTATGAACCTGTAGTTACAGACCATACTATAGTAGATGCAAACTGAGACCAAGGTAAAATGCCAACTTTTCAGCATTTCCTAACTTCGAAAAGCTTGACTATGTAGCCTGACAAATGTTTCTAACACTCTTCTGAACTGTGCAAGTGCATCTTTTTGCATAACAAATCAAACTGTCAGGGATCATCAGGAATGTTGGGATTTGTAACGTGCTCCATAGTTCTCTGCTGCTTGAGTTAACTGAAAAATGGTTGCCATCTTTTGCATAGTAGCAGGGTGCAGGGAGGGATTTGTTGATGGCCTTTGGTATTTTCTGACAGCAGGGTCGTGGTGGGCGTTGGGAATCTCCATGCCAGGCTCTATAGGGAAACATTTTCTAGTGGGCATGGATTCTTCTGTCCTTCATTCTGCCTTCTCATCTCTACTGTCTTGTGTCAGTCTTCTTTCCTGTTTAAAATATCTAACAGAGACATTCCAGTTGTGGAAAGCTGAGCAAAACAAGAACCGTATGAAAAACCAGGTTTTATAAATGGGAAATACTGGATTATATTGATAGATGTTGCCTCATAGATGTTACTGTCAATGTAAAATGTCTTTGCTGAAAGATCTGATGTATCAGTTGCGGTAGTCAGTTCTCTGTGTTATTGTTCAGTGCTGGGACCAGGATTGTAGTAATAACAAGGAACAAATGAATGAAGAAATGAATGGAAATCCCAGACGTCATGCTCCCATCTGCGGAATAGTGGGTGACCTCCCATTATGGAAGCAGATGTATTGCTCGTGTTATTTGGCTTGTTGTTTGGGGCCTTGAATTGCTGAGAAGACTATGCTCAAACGTGTACAGTCCTAAATCTGTAAAACATGGCAGAATCCATACCAATTAATATACCCAAATGCCATGTGCATTTTCCAAATGAAATTCTTAACGTAGCTGTTTAAAATCTCATTCTTCCTCCCTCATCACCGCGATTTAGATGCAAAGATAAGGTGCAGAATAGCACTACAGTTGTTTTTTTTTAATAGAAAGTGGACACATTAAATAAATTAGAGTTGCTCATGCTACTTGCAAGACATTCAAGAGTAGGAGTAAATGTTGTTTTTTTCTTGTCTTCTATTTTTATATGTGCAAGTTAGTTTTGTATTCACGAAAGTGAGAGACAGAGAACACCTGTGTTGAAGAGACACCTTTGCCAATGCACGCTGATTTTGCTCTTCAGAGCCCCAGCTATTTTCATTTTGGACCTCTCCTGAGAAGAAACTGCCAGATGTCAGCTTACTTTAAGCATTTTTAATATATTTTTTAAAAATTTTAATTTTTTTTTTAATTCAGTATTAAGTATTTCAATGAAGAATTAAATTTGCCCATTAGTATCCCTTCTAATTTTCTTAAGCCTCAATGTTTATGCATGAGCTTGACTGACTTAGTTTTCCAAAAAAATTCTGCTGAAGTTTCTCACATGAACAAAGTTATAAGCCTATATGTTTGTGGGATCTGAGTGAGGGAGAAAAAGCAAAGGGAGCAGGGAAGTCAATTTGAATTCAGCTCTTCAGTCCTGAACGTTGACAGTAAAGAATGTTTTCTTGCCCCTCTTAAAGAGCAAGGATACCTACTTGAATTGGATGAAAAAAATCCATTAATGACATGAAATTGAGAAATAGGTATCTTAGGTATTTTCTAAGGTGCTGCATGAAGTTTTTGAGTTTTGATGCATTAATATGTCAAGCGTTTTGGAATCATGCTGTTATGGTAATTGTGAGAGAGGGCTTGTATTCTGCTTCCTTGGTCAAGCAGACATTGAGGCTGTTTGCTCTTAATAGAGAAGGCATGTCTTTTTCTCCCTGCATACATGATGTAGGTTTTTTACATACATTTGAGTTTAGCATTCCTGTCTTCATTGGACCAAGTCCTGGAATCTGCATCTTCCTTTTTTTTCCCCTTCTTTGGACATGGAGACTCCTGGTCCTCTGCACAGCAAGCACTTATTGTGCCTAAAGGACTACATGAAAAAGAATATTTTATGTTCAATTCTCTTCGTTAGTACCATGATATTAATTTGTCAAAGTATTTTTTACTTCCTTGAGGCCCTTTGTCATTGCTTCCCACAAGTCTCTTCCAGTCATAAAATAAATACATAGGCAAAACTGCTCTTTCAGGAGAAAATGTTTAAGAAGATGGAAGAAATAAGATATAAAATACACCCTCTTACTGTATTTCTTTCTTCTTTCATCCTTTCAGTGATGAATTGTAGTCAAGGGCCTCTGACTAGTATCTAGTTGAGGCCATAACCTGTGAAGAAACTGGCAAATTAGTGGAAGATAAAGAGGATTGTTCACAAAAGTGGAAAGTGTAATGTTGAATATGGTAAAGTCATGTGAACTTGTAGTCCTCATTACCGGACATCATTTACACCAGTTTTTACATGTCCAATACTGTCCTGAAATTTGTGTAATGAAAACCTAAAAGAGAATAGCCCTTATGCTTAGCCTTAATCTGGGAAATACAACATTGTTTTCTTCAAACTTAGAAAGGTAATAACAGTAAATTAATGAAACTTCAAGAAGATCCTGAATCTCTCAAATAAGTCGTCTGTTTGAAGGTGTGTCTTGAAAGGTTTTATTATTCTCATATGCTTACAACACCTGTGAATTCTGGGATTGTAATTGAAAGGAGTAGTTCATTGATAGTGTGTGATTGTAGTTCTGCTTATATCCACATGCATAAGAATTGTATTTCAGCATAGACAATATTTCATAGTATAAGAAATGGCTAGAATTTTTTGTTATTTGAAATTCCCTCGTTTCTGTTGTTTCGTCTCACTTTGTCCAGCCATCTGTCTCAGTGCATAGAATTTCCTAGCCTTCCTAAAATAGTCTGAAACAAATAGTCATGGTCATAAGATAGCTAATGAGTCTTTTAGTGTGAAATGCCCTGTAAGACCTGTGGCTGGTACCTACTGTAAGTGTACTGAGCGATTAAAGCTACAGACTAATTTTTTTAAAGGTTATTTTGAACACTCATGGCATGAAGCTGTTCGAATAGCAAAACAGCAGTAGTACAGCCATTGCCTGTAGTAATATATCCATACTCGGTATGGGTTTGTCTAATTATTTAGAGTATAAATGGTCCAAATCTTTTCAAGATCTTTGTAATGCCCAGGAGGATTTTTCTTAAATCACTTTTGTCAATGGGAGTAGTTTCTTTGCAAGACAATGATCGTGAATTGAGAACACTCCTAGCAAACTGAACTGATGCTCATTGCTGCCTCTTGCAGCTCTGCCATTAGCTCTTGAAAGATGGACATAATCCCTTGTGCCTGCAAACTATAGCCCCTTGCATTTCCTCTGTGAAAGCTTCAGCTTCAATAAAAACATAAATTAAATTAGCATGTGTTGTGCCCTTAAACAGTCCAGACATGTAAAGCACAGTTATCTTGCTGAGAAAATTATCACGACAACATTCAAAGATCCCAGTGTCTCCCAGCAATCTCCCAAGGACATCTCAATGTGGCATGACCTTTTCAGGATAAATGGGATTTTAAATTCAGCCTTTTCATTAGTGTCCTCTCTGTGTATTATGTCCTGCAAGTTGGAGTGAGCTTTGAAGCTGTGAATGTTGTGACAGTGGCTATTGTTTCTGTACGTGCATTGTTAATTGTAATAGCAGAAAATGTGCAAGCCATACCAAAACAAGTGAGAAGAGGGCAGAGAGGGGAGAAGCCTGAAGGGAGAAAAATTAAAAGTGAACGTAAACAGAAAAGGTGCAAAAACAGCAGTTACGTTATAGAGGAGTAAAACTCTATATACAGCCAACCGAGTTGTGCCCCACCCCCATAAGAGAGTAATACAGAAGCATTAATAGCCAAACTATCTTGATTCCTGAAGCATGTTTTGCTCTGAAGGGAGTATTTAATTCTCTCTGAAGAGGTGAAGAAGAGCAAGCCATTGATCTCAATAAGATGCAGAGCAATGGTTTGCATGCTGAAGAGATGCAGTACACATATCTGAAATAGTGTGTTGCTCACAGGGTTGTACTGCATATTTCTGGCACAGGGCATATTTTTGTAGTTAAATGAGCAAACCTTAAATAATAAAGTAGGTAGTTGGAATAGGCCACTAAGCCTTTCTGCTGGCCTCTTTTTTTTTTTTGGCTGGTCGTGAAGGAGAAAAAGTGAATATTCTTGCCTTCTAATGTGAGCAAGCTTGATCTGAAATTGATTGAAACAGTATATAAAAGATTGTCTACATAATGTCACTTGGAGTATTCACTTTGCAAGGCTTAAATAGCATTATTAAATGGTTTAATAACATCATTGCAATGCAGTATTAAAAAAGGGAAAGAATCAGAAAGAAAAGAAAATGGGAGACAGGACTCTATTCTACCTTTAATTCTAGTACTATCAGTCATTTTTTTATGGAGAGTTCACAGTTAAATAGAGCTTAGTAACACTAAAAATAATGTATGTATCTTTTTTAAGTGGTTTTTTTTCACTGCTCAACTCATATAAGATGAACACCTTTTCTAATGATTTCTCAATTACAAAGATCTAACTGAATTTTGAGAGAAAGTGCTTTAAGCAACTCTATGTTGCCTGGTGCTCTTTTTGCCTTTATTTGGTAGAAGTTGAAATTTTATTTCTTAATGTCCTTGATTCATTTAACCAGACTCTCTTTTTTTAACAGTAGTTCCCAGCAGTCAGTTATGGTTTTGCCCTGTGGGATCCATTAGTTAGATTTGATACCAACTCCCATTTTGCTCGTCTTCCTGTGTTCCTGCCTTTTCCTGCCAAATGAACAAAATTTTATAAGCCTACTAAGAAATTCTTAATCATTGTCCCTTCTATGTGCAACATCTTCACTGTATTCCTTCTTCACTGTATTCCTTAGTTGTTGAATGTGTAAAAATTTGAAGCTACAGCCTTATTGGAGGGTTGCAGCAGCAACACTGAGAGATAAATCATAAAGTATATTAGGGTATGAACAATACCAGACAGAGATGCTAGTGGAATTGCATGAACTGGAAAGCAGAAGTTGATCAGATAAGAGGCAAAATAAAAATACGTGACCTGTAGTTCTCTTGGAATATTCATGATGGTGGCTGAAGCTGTAAACATCTTCCTAAATTTACAATGAACCCCTCTTTGCTACTGGTATCAGCATTTGCAATCCAGCAGTGTTTACAGAAGTCATTACAATCTGCTGTGTTTAGTCCTCAGTATGCAGTGTTTTCCTTTACTCACACGATGCTATTCCCTCAGCTATGCGTATGCATCCTTGCAGTGCAGAAGAAAAGCTAGGCCCTAGGCTGTGGTCTTGATGTAGCACAGAGCACATTACATCTTGCCACTTATGTGTGTTATACTGTATTTATGGTGAAAGTCAGGGTCTTGATATGCTCACTGTTCCTCATTTTAATTGGTTTTATCTGCTGCTATCATAACAGTCTTATCTCTGCAGACAGTTGCATGGATAATATTTGGAGATCAGAATTCAAGCCCAGCTACCCAGTGTCATCCAGCAATTAAGTGTTATTTGATAGTTCTGTCTGTGGCTCAGGTGCCGAGGAGCTCTCGTCTCTGGTTGACAGTCTTTATAGCATCATAAAACATTTCTCAGGGGAAATCTGGATATGGAAGGCTTTCCGAATGGAAATGGGTTGAAAAGCCTGGGCAAAGTGCAGTTTGAGCTCTAGTGGCAGTTCAAATCGTTGACTGTTGGCTAATGACTATGCAGTTCAGGTCTGGAAGATGTTTATTTATTTCTGTTATTGCGTTCGGTGAAGGAATAAAAAAGCTTCTGGCTCCGTGACATGGGTGCTTATGTGTACTATGAGGGAGAACTTCAAATGTTTCAGTATTGCTTTTCTCATGGCTAATTTAATCTTTCGTATGAGAACTATGGAAAAAACATACTATGTGTATAGGAATACTAGATGACTGCAGTCTAACTGCATAAATCCAATTAATTGCAGTTGCATCTCCCCAGGTGATTCACTGGTTGATTAGGTAGTCACTCTGTTATTTTGTTGGGGTTTTGGCTTTTTTTCCTGCTGTATGTTGAGCGAAACAAAAACATTTCATATAGAAGCTGTGAAGGGAACATGACCCTTGACATAAGTAGACTTTGCAATGACTGTAACATTTCTTTAGCTCCTTTCTGATACTATGGAAAGATACAAAGAAACTCAGTATGTCTGGTTTTGAGGTAGATATGCTAAGGGGTTTCTGCCTTCGGTGTTTTAATTACTCATGCCTTATAGGTGGATTAACTATTGTAAAGCCTGATTAATTTCCTTCTTTTTATCTAGAGCAGATGAGGGCAGAGACAAAAGAATGACAAATGGGATTGCTAAGTGGAGCATTGATCAATAGAGAGTACTGTCCATTTGGGTAATGGACATCTCTGTCATATCAGCTGTTAAAGAATTCAGTTGAGATGGGTCCCCATAGATCTACAAACCGTAAACCATCCAATACAAGAACCGTTACTCTACACCCCTAATATATAGAGGTAAATCTCAGGAGCTCTGTCTTTGAGATGCTAGAAGCCCTCCTTTGCTAAATTTATTAGGGTTTTGGTTTTTCTTTTAAACCATCCTTTGCTTGGAGACGGCACTTCTTTTCTTGAAAGAAAAGATATATTCACATACACGTTATGAAGATCATTGTGCTTGCTTTGTTTAATAGAAGCAATTGCTCTCCAGTTCTCCTGTAGTTTAAGAAAGTAATAGTTTTCTTTAAGAAGACTGATAAATAGATTTATACTCTAGGGCAGTTGTGAATAACTAGTACCACAGATTCTAGCAATTGTTGAAGAGTCCCCTTGTGTCTGAAGGTGGCTACATTCCTACCAGGAATATTCTTCTTTCCAGATCTTACTGAGCAGAGCAAATGGAAGAATTCCCTCCCACTTCAGAAATTAAGACACCAGGATGTCGTGTTTTGTCCCTAAATTTGGCAACAAATCTGCAACAGCTCGAAAAATCTGCCAAGAAAGGTTCCCCTCATGTAAGAAAAAAAAAAGTTGAAGAAATCTGAAAAGAAAAGGGGGCTAAAATATGTGGGTAAAAGTTTAAGTATAGCTACATTTATAAAGGAAATAATTTTAGCATTTAATTTCAGTGGGAGTGGATTTGGATTAGTGTTACTACATGCTATTATGCCATTTTGGAGAGGCTTCTTGTTGCATGTGGCAACTATTTTCCCTGCTGATTTTTCTTTCAAGTTCAAATTTTTCTCTGAAGTAAGCTCAGAGGCCCAAATGGTAAGGTTTTTTTAGGATGTTATTACTTAGCTATTGGGTTACACCTTATTTTTAGGACATTGTTTAGTTCCTCATATGGTAAATGGAGAAAGAAGTGGAATAAAATGGGCTGCATAACAGTGACGAACCAAAACAGTGAGAAACCAACTAGAACCTATGTTGTACCTTCTTTTCCTTTCCTTACTTCTTTTACTTCCTGTTTCTTTTCATTTATCATCCTTCACTGTTATCATCCCATCTTTGTCTGATGCAGACACAGTTAACCCCACACTACTGTGTTTGTATATAAAAAATTGTTTCAGAAATTACCTCAGAGGCAGAGATTACAGTCTCACTATGTTGCCAATATGACGTTGGTACAAACTAGGAAAAAAAGAGAAGGAAAAGGACTGAGGCATTCCTACTAATTTTTGAAGCTAGAGGATAAACTTTTGTGTTTCCCTAATTGAATTCAATTGGGTTAAAGTTTTAGTTTGTCAGAGAAAATAGTCCAAAAATTATTTTATTTTTATCAAGTTTTTTCCTGCCTCTACTTTTTCCTTTTTCTAATTTTTCTGCATTAGCTGATTCAATTAGAAACATTTTGTCTGAGGACATTTCTGCTTCTGTTCATTAGCTGGAAAATCCAGGTTAGAGGGATCAACTGAAGCAAGGGTAGATTTGCAGGCTGAGTACACAGGGAAAATAAGTCTACTATAGTGATTATTTGCTTATATCATAACTTTAAATCATACTTTATCTGAATGATTTAACACTATGATTACGTAAAAAATGCTTACCTGTAAGTTAATAATTATGCAGTACCCTTGAACCTTAGCAGTTTAAATATTTTGGTGTCAGCATAATGCCAAAAAAGATGTGGTTGGTTTTTTTGTGTTTAATGTGATATATTCTCATTTCCCTAATGCTTTCTGATACATTTGGATGTAAAACATCCAGTTTTCTATGGGCTTTATCACTGGTATGCTGTAAAGGCCTCCAGAGTGTTTTTTACAGATTACCTGGTATGCATCAGTGTACAAGGTGTTGAGCATCGTACATGGTTTTCTGTGTTCTGCACCGAGGAGATGTGCTGTGCTGACAGCTTTCATGAGCTTTACGCTTGCATCTCCATCCAAATCCTTCCATCTTCTCCCTTGAAAATTATGGAGTATGCAGAGTGTAATTTTTATTTCTTCTGCCTTAATGTTTTCTAGTTAAATTTAGCTATTCTCTAATAGTCTACAGTAACTGCTACCTGCTAAATCCATTCTCAAGTGTAAACATTGTTGTGAAGAGTAGATTTTCACTGGGCAGTCAGATGCAGGTCATTAATTTTCAGCACTGCTGTTTGACTGTTAATGAGGTCGTGACCCAAATGGCAAGAGTGGTTTTACCTATCAAATGTTGTACATATCCCAACAGGCTGCTCACTTTCAGCCAGGGGTCTTCACCAGTAATTGTCCCATGTAGCATTCACAGTCCATTGCTTTGTCTTTTAAGCTTACCTTCTAAGTAGTAGAGAATACCTTATGCTCCTCTCTACAATCATTTATCTTCAGCAGGACCCATAAAACAAAGCTGTCCCCATACTCCATTAACCTCCATGTCCTGAGCCTAATTGATATACATCCTTGTTGTCTAAGGACTACCTGTTTGCCATCAGTATATTTTTTAGCTGTCCCTTAGTTTGAGGAGCGTCACTCCCCCTTGTTACTTACCTTATACAAATGTGCTGTTCCCTTGCTCGTATGGCTGACATTTATTTATGGCTGACACACTAGGGGAAGAAAAAAAAAAAATAAAGGGAAAAGAATGATGTGAACAAGGTGGGGTTTTGAGACCTTACCGAACTCTCAGAGATCTTTCCTCTGATGTGCCCTTAAGGTCCAGGGATTATGTCAAAGTACACTCTTAAAAGACAATGTTCTTGTGATTTTTCTCTTCCTGACTGTGTTTTCTGTCCCTTTTGCTGTGTCACGCAGTTTTGTACACTTGATATGGATGGTGCGTATTACACTCTCATTGTTAAAACTGTTTGTACTCAAAAGGGAACAGAAGGATGGTGTTGTGGGTCCTGTGGCTAGAGCAGTGTTGAAAATTATTTGTTTTGCTTCGTATTCTGTAGCAGACTTGCTGCATAACCTTGGATAAGCCACTAAGTTTTTCTGTTCCTCAATTCTCTGTCTGGTAAAATAGAAGAGATTTTAATTCCTTTTTTTCCACCAATAGGCAGGGGCAGTTTATAGATGTTTGTGGTAATTGAATGCTAAATGTGGCACTGGAGCTATCTATATACTCAGATGATCTTAAATTGATCTTACTGAGATCCTGAAGAGACACTCCCAGCAAGACAGCATCCCTTTCCCGCAGCAGGAAGCAGTATTCTGCAGCTCTGAACCAGAGCTTTTGAAATTTAAATTATGAAATGTCTTGATTTAAAACAACAACCAACCAGCACACCCCTCAACCCCCCCAAACACTCCACTCTCCCCCCAGGCTCCCAAAACAGGTATCTCAGACTTGGCTAGTAAAATCCAAACACTTCCTCTTGTAAAAAAGATGGAAAGTAAATTTTAGGCTAAACTTGCCTCAGAGTTAGGGCCCCTGCCATGCTTTTAAAATGAAAAGAGGAATGGTGTTAAAAACACACTAGAATCCTTACATTGACTTTCCTCATTAAAACATGTGATATCCAGTAAAAAATGTCTTTCTTTATGGTTAAGCATGTGGAATATAAAGAAAGTAATGAAAGTGAGATATTTGTGTATGTGGATTTGGCCTGTTTTTCAGTTGAGCTACGGTGTATTTTTCAGCTGAGTGCATTACTGTTTTCCAGTTAATATACACCTACTTCTACAGTACTGTTCTTATAAATATATCTGATTGAATTTCTACATTAAAAAAATGCTTCATCATGCAAATACATTGTAATCTGGAAAATAAAGAAGCATACAAATAATAAATCCGTATTATATATGCAGACCAAATTATACATATATTACCAGGATTTTACATGTCAAGAATGTATATGTATGTAAATTATTGTGTGCAATACTGTCATGTGTGCTATTTTAAGCCTATAGGAAAGGTGTCTCTTCCGATAATAATATTTATGGCAAAAATTAAACTTTTTTTTTTATTATTATCATGGGAACTGTTACTGATCCCTGTATATATTACAGAATTTATTTTCTAAAAGAGAATTAAAAATCTACATGGAACCCCACTTATGTTATTAGGATCTAGTTGTATATGTAAAAACAAATTTATGGCAGAAGTGGAAATAAAAATATGACTAATAAAAGCGTAAGGTCTCCATATTGGGAATTCAGACTTAAGTTTTCATCATGAATTTCCAAAGAAATCTTAAATACAAGTATTTAAAAATTCAATTATATTTATACGCTTGCATTTGAGCTTTCCTTAGCTCAGCTGCAAAATAAAACCATTATTATACTTTTATTAAAGCTAAGCATTTTGGAGGCAAGCTTTTCTAGCATTTGTGTGATGTTCTTCTGCAAGAGCACTTAGGCTGCAGATAAATTCATTTAATGATGACTGCAGTGCTAAATGAAAAAAAAAAAGTTTTTTGTTTACCTTGCAGAGCACACTTGCTCCATGCAGCATATAATATGAAAATTATGACATGTCAGTATTTTTGCCTTTACACACTGTTCAATACATTCTATAATTTATGGGATGCTGCAGTTATCTATTTTTCTGTTTCTCTGTAGCTTCCCATAGCAAGGAAAGACTTTCTTGAAAATTCAAAACTTTCCTGTGAGAGACCTTGTGTTACCCTTTTTCAAAGTAGTCTCCCTCTAGTGATGATTTGGCATTATATTGGGTGACTGTAGCAGGTTTGAGTCAGCCAGTTTTATTTGCTTATAAGAATATTTTCCAAAATAGAGTAAAGTAGCCCTGATCATGATCTTTGAAAATACACACTTTTCACAGGTTAATAAATACTTTAAGAAATCCTGTTTTGATTCCAGTATGTTTATTCCATTTATGCTTTCACTGTTCAGTTCTGTTCTCCTGAGAAATAATGTGGTTCCATTCACCTTATTTAGAGTTTTAATTGCCATTTCTAGTCTTAAAACAACTGTAAAGGATGGTCCACACCTATTTAGCATAATGTGTGCTGTTTTGTGGAATCAAATTTTGATAAGAATATGAAAAATCTGGGAAACAAGACCCAAAAAAATCATTCTGAACGTGTAATCAGCCTCAACATTGAGCACATTTTAGGGAACTTAATCCCACTAGTGACTCTGAAGCCAAGGCTGTTCCGATAACATGGGAGGTCACTTGCTGGAGTAGAAGATTTTTGCTGTTGTTGGAAAGATGATACTCATGCTGATGGAGGTGAGCAGGGTTTCCTCCAGATTGTGACAAGCGTTTACTCTATCTGTTGTGTGTTGGACATCCTTAATGATTAATGACTTTTCCAAGTGCTGTTTTCAGGAGTTCCAGTTCAACATATGTGACCTGTCAGTTGCATGTGATAAGTTCAGGGCTTAACTTCTGTCTCATGTGCTACCAATTTTTTATTTTCTGAGTGCATAGCACAACACTGTGGAAAAATTAAAAGCAATAGGAAATCTTTAACAATAGGTACACTATACCTGAGACCACGGTTGCATAAAAGGAGGTGACAAAAGCTCCAATGCTCTGAGAGCACAGCTAGGTACAGAAGGACAGAAAAATGTCCAGAGAATTTTAGACTTGCTATTTGTATAGTAAGGGATCATAAACTGAGCAAAAATGACTTTCAGATGGCTGCAGGTCTGTCAAAAAAGAGACCCTGGCCATTGCTACCTGTGCCCCCAGCATCAACTGTGGGTTAAGTATTGATTTTGCCAGTTCTTACTGAGCTCATGGAAATTTCAGCCTCTGTGGGTTTTTGGGGGGTAGAGGAGGTGGATTTTTTGAGGGTTTTTTTTAATATTTCTCCTACCATCCTTTTCTTAAGTTAGTGGGGTTTATTTTAAGCTAAGGACAAAGCCATAAGCAAAGCAGATGTATTCCAAGGGTCTCAGCTTCTGGCATCCTATGTTTACATTTTCCCCTCATGACTGTGAAAAAAGTTTTGCCTGAGTATTAGTCTCAGTGTCGTGGTGTTTGCTGAAGTCTGTAGTTGAGAGCTGTGAACTGACCCATTCATCTCAGTGATGATACAATTAAATTGTGAGACCTGCTGTGTAAAGGGAGAAGACTATGCTGTTAGACAGGCAAGCCTGTCAATTCAAAAGATTTTTTTCTCCAGTCTCTGGAATACACACTATGAACTTTTGCCTTTTAAGACGAAAAAGAGGCTCCCAAGTACTGCATTTGCTGCTTTCAGGAAGAGTAGGTTGTTGGTGATATTTCAGGGGGCCAGAAAGAGTTCCTTGATTCACTGTGAAGCAGAAGTACTCCCGTGCCCTTCCACCTCCCCTGCTGAGAGGCAGGCAGTCCAGGCTGCACTGGCTTTACAGCTTTGATCACATCCTTCAGCCCTCCAGAAAGTTTGCTGTACTGAGAAATTTCATCAGAGTTCAGATTTAAAATACACTTTACCGATCTGTGTCACAGTTCAGAGTCTGTTAAAATTCACAGTGAAAACCTATTATATAAGCAGCACAGGCTTGATTGCTTTCATGTCTGAGCTCTTACAAACTAAAAGTCTAGGACAGCCCCAAACATCACATTCTAATGAGATGTTTCCAGTCTAGAAGCGTATAATAGCTTTCTAAAATGCACTCTTTAGCATAAAAAATGATGTGCTGTTACTTTTAGACTAATGGCTATGAGCCTAATTCACCTGCTCTATAAACATATGAGTTCTTACAACATGAACGATCTGAGTTTGATTGAAGACAATGAGTCAAATTCTCAGACATGTTACTAAGTCTGTGCATGAGAATACTGTAATTGAGGCGATTCACAGTAATATGCTTTTCTTAGATATCAACCTAGAGACTGTAAATGCTGAACAGGTAAACAGATTTATTTAAGAAAATCATGAGGGGAAAATGCAGTACCTCAAGATCTGTTTTGAGAAATGGTAGCAAAATTAATTCCTGAAGTGGATTCACTGATATTTTAGTCCACAGTGTTTGGATTATTTTCAAGAGACAAATGGTGTCGGTATGGAACAGTATTTTGCTCTGGTGTGGAAGGCTAGGAATATTTTTGCAGTTAGTCTACATATATCAACCCTTTAATTCTAGACAGAATGTTTTATATGTTTCTTGCAAGAAGAAGAAATGGATGTAGAGAAAGGGACACCTGTTGAATGCATCTATCAAAATACTGATGCTAAGGGCAGTCGTACATTACATGCATACTCTACGTCTTGATAAGGTGTCAGAATGTAACTAATATCTAGACCCTGGAATTTCTTTCTGATAGTGATCTGTATGCTAGGAAAAATGTTTGCATTTTTTTGAAAGCTTTTAGGCTGCGTTGGGTGTTAGATAGTTATGCATATGAGTATTTTCATCAAATCATAACTTATGTTGATCATAGAGGGAAGTGATCACCAATGTGATACTCTAAAACCTTTTCAGATGCAATGTGCTCAATGTTGAAATAGTGCAGTTGTATCTGCATGTGCAGAGTTCAAAATAGAGAATATAAAATGTGATTGACCAGAATTTTTTCAGGAATCGCAAGTGTACAGAAGGAAGGAAATACAGTAATGCATTAAACTCTAGATAGCATATGTGGAAGATAGGTTAGACGTGCTGTTCCAACTGCATCTGATTGAGGTTAAAGGGGTCATTACTTATAATTGCACTGCATACATTACTGTATGTGTGGCTACACTCCAACCTGGTTCTGTCCAACTATTTTTTGAAATACCACTAAGTGTATAAACTAACCCACCTGATACAGAGGGCTTGAGGGCTGGCTGCATGTTGAATTATGCTAGAAAGTTGGAAGAGAAGGTGTCATGTGGGAAAGAGCTGGAAGTGGCAACTGCATTAAATGTCTTCTTTGTCTGGCTCAGCTTCAACTTCTCATCATTCACATTGTCTATTTACAACAGCAATATTACTGAAACAATTATGCAGCTCCAATTTACTCACATGAAAGAAGACCATATACAGGTAGGACTAAAATTATTGGCTGTCATAGTACTTAAAGTCAACCCTTTTGAGGATGACTTTCAGATAAGAACTCTCTGGTGATTCAACAACACAATTCTAGTTCTTCTGCTTGCATATACTTTCTTTTCCTTTTACAAAATTAAAGAGGACTTGCATGTTTCTCCAAACATTGTCTGGAGAGCGAAATAAACTTTTATATACATCTTGTTGGTAGCATGTTTAAAACCTAAGAGCAGTGGGTATCTGTCATACGCAGCAAAACTGTGTGAGTTTAGGGCACCGGAAATACACAGTTCAGTAACTTTGGTTATTAGTTTCTTTAGTTGTTCTTCACTTGAGAATCCCCAAAACTCCCTCAAAGGTGTTACAGATATTCAAGTAAATATGAAAGAATATGTGCTGCCAGTCTTGCTGTCAGTATGTTTCTGTACACTGATTGGGTTTGTACACTGTGCTCATAAGATTTTATATACTCTTTTAACTGAAAGAAAATGTACAGACACTGTAGCCCAGACAAAACCCGATTTGATTATATAATCCCTTACCAATTAAAGAAACGTTAGAGTGTTTTAAGCATTAAATTTATTTTCTGTATTAGGGTAGAATACATGGAAGGGTATCTTAAAGCTGAATTAAAATGCTTATTTTTTGTAGATAGGTAAATTACTAGTTTCAGTGATACTGATATGTGTAAGAGGAACTGCAGCTTCTTTCAGAAATAAGTCCTGTATCCTGCTTCTCCACTTCTTCAATTCTATTCTCCAGAAACTGGACAGTTCTTGACTGCAAGGTGTTTGCATCAGTCTCTGCAATCATAATTCTTATTAATCAAATACCTTGCAAGTAGAAATAAAAAAGCCCAAAATGACATAGAAAGTGAAGTTTCTTCCAATTGTGGCATAAAAGAAGAAGAAAAATATTTTGCAATTTTAGTGCTTATGATCTCCTGCAGGAAGGAAGGTTGTGAAACTGGCAATTCAATGAAGGACAGATTAGGAAGACTGCTAAGAAAATGTGGAGAATTAACCAAAAACGTTACATTTTTATTTCACATAAATATGTTAATAAATAAGAATGCTGTTGTTGGAGAAGAAAGGGATGAAAATAAATTCCAAAACACAAACTTGTGTTGAAAACCTGCATAAATGCCTAATTTATTTTTAAATTCTGAAGGCAAAAGAAATTGTAAGAATAGCATTAGGGTATTAGAATTAAACCTAAATGGAGGGGCGATTTTTTTTTACTTTTAGAAAATTCCAGAGGTACTTAGGAACCTTATTGAGCCCTTTATGATTTCTGTGTGTGGTTCACATTTTAAGTCTTTATATAAATACTTACTAAATGCTTGAGAGAAGGAAGGTAAAGTCATGTTTACCTCTTCAGTTTGTTTATTTTTTTCTTCGTTACAGAGCTTTTAAGGTTATTTAATTCTGAGCATGCATAGACTGCAGAGTGACTTACTAATTTTGAGTTGTTGATGTGTAAAACATTAAAGCTTTTAAACTGCAGAGGAAACTTCTGTAATTTGTTTTATAATGGACAATTCAGTATTTTGGAACTAATCCTTTATCATCTTTACTCCTGTGAATGTCCTCTTTGTCTTCAAGCCCCACGTGATAAAAATCACAGATGCAGTAAAGACCTCTGTGCCCTTGCTGTATGAAATCTCAGGCTATTTCTGTAGCTTTTAAAATATTTTAAAATTATTCCAATTGGGTTTTTTGTAACTTTGTGATTTCATTGTTTACTGAAAAGCACATAATTTATGAATTGCCATGCAAGGAACATGTTCGTACATTCAGGAAATCCTTTTTCTGTAATAAGCTTTTGGTCATCCCCCTTCCTTTTATTTCTAATAACTACAATGAACATCTGTATTCCTCTCCACAGACAATTTTTAAAAGCATTCCTAAACTGGTGAGCTGTAAGGTATCCTGAATTCTCTAAGTGACTTACACCTTTGAAAGTCTATGGCAGGACTGCAGGAACTGGTGCTGTATAAATAATCTGAAAACACTCCCCTCATTGCTTGTTTCTGCCCACTCTGAGTCTGGGAATGTGTTCTTAAAAGTCACTAATTTAAAAATAATTTAAATAAAGCTATAGTTGCCAAAATGATGTAGAAAGCTGTGGCTCTAAATCACTGTGCATTGGAATTACTCTGTTATAATAAGAAGGGTTAGAGAATTTAGTGGGGGAAGGGGGGAAACAGGGAGATCCATTTAGTTAATTTTGTCTGTAATCCCTAAATAGTTCACACTACCTGTATGGATTGTCTTTTGCCAGCCAAATGTAAAAGCAGCTCTGTCCCTCCTCATCTGCATACAGGCTAAGTAGCAAGTCTCGTTTGTTATTACAAAGGGATTTATTTCAATGAAGAAAAGAAGCAGGGGGTTGGCAGATAAGGGCACTTAAGCCCTTTGAGCATTACAGCAAGCTTGTAGAATATGGGCACCAAGCACGATAAGCTTTGCTGCCTTTGTTAGCGATAGAGCCTTGCTGAGAAAATACGATGTAGCCTGGCCTGTGGTCTCCTTTCATGCTTCTCTGGAAGCATCGATCCTTGCAGAAAGCCTGGTCTGCAGGTGCACTACTGAGATTCCCTGCTCCTTACCTTTGAAAGCAAGGACATGCTGCTTCCAGTGACATAATTCAGGGTGCATGTTTTACATTCACATACATGTCAGTGCTTCTGCCTTTTTTTTTGTTTGTTTATGTTGCATCTCAGTTTGGGACTTAGAGGAGATTTCTTCATTGCAGACCTCTGTATGTGGCAGGCAGATCTAAGTAACTGATCAAAACGTGTGATGGCTTGATCCTCATGAAAAAGGGAGAGTCATGCAGCTGCCTTTTGACTCTTCATTGTAGGTCAGAAATGTAGTAGCTGAGTTGACATAAGTCACTTCCTCTACTTTGCCGAAACCAGACGTGCGGCAATTGTCCAGTGCAAGGAGCCTTTCCCTGTCACTCACTTGGTTATTGTAAGATGAGCACAGCTCCAAAAATTTAAAAAAGAAATCTTTCTTGCCTTTGCAAACCCTCCCTAGAAAGTAATTTTTTTATTTGGGATTGTGGAAGGAAGAAACTCACAAAGTTGCATTTGTGAAGGGGTGACCTGGCTTTAGCATTTTGTGTTTGCAAAATGGATGGCATCTTCTGAGGGGATATGCTTGGGTAATGGCAGTACAGGAGCTAATATTAAGCGTGTCAGTACGTAGGTTAGCCAAAGGCACTGGGAAAAGGAAGGACTGGCAGAATTTTACAAAAAGGTGTTCAATGGAAGAAGTGCATCATGAAAGTTTAGAGCTATTTCAAAGTTAATTCGGACATTTAACACATTCCTTAAAAATATATGTGTATATATCCTGTTGTGTTAAGAGTATTTGTTCAGTTTGAAAATGATGACAGGCTGTTTGTCAATTGCTGTTATTTTTAAGTTCTCAGACCAACATCTGTTAAGTGATCTGAGCAGATTACTGTAATGGATTACGTGGCTTTGCAGTCTTTATTTTTCAGAAGAGAACTGATAAGTCATCTTCATAGATGATATGTTTGTATTCTACTTCAGCTAGTCCACCTGCTTTAAATACCCGATAAAATACATGTGTAAATGTCACTGTGTAGAAAGAGGTTAAAACAATATCTGAATACACTTTGTACATTAAGGCAGGAGTCGTTTGGTAATGTCAGAAGAATGTGAAACATTAATATCTAATTCAGTTTGACTGCCTCATTTTTCCTTTAATGTATTTTTGTTTATTTAACTTTAAACAGGTATGCTTAAGTATACATATGTTCTATAAATATTTTTGTCATGTCTGCCAGCCACACTGCTACCAGAATTTAATAACGTTCTGGCCATGGGTAAGCTTCAGATAATGGACCAAGTCATGTAGCTTTTAGTTACATGAAAAAGACTTTACATAATTTTAAAGGTTTTCATGGTTTCTTATGAGCTTACCATAATTGGTTTTGTGATAACTGAAAATAAAAAAGAAAAATCTAAAATGGGTTCTCTACATTGAAAAAAAAAAAAAAAGGAAACAAAAAAGAAAAAAAAAAAAAAAGGAAACAAAAAAGAAAAAAAAAAAAAAAGGAAACAAAAAAGAAAAAAAAAAAAAAAGGAAACAAAAAAGAAAAAAAAAAAAAAAGGAAACAAAAAAGAAAAAAAAAAAAAAAGGAAACAAAAAAGAAAAAAAAAAAAAAAGGAAACAAAAAAGAAAAAAAAAAAAAAAGGAAACAAAAAAGAAAAAAAAAAAAAAAGGAAACAAAAAAGAAAAAAAAAAAAAAAGGAAACAAAAAAGAAAAAAAAAAAAAAAGGAAACAAAAAAGAAAAAAAAAAAAAAAGGAAACAAAAAAGAAAAAAAAAAAAAAAGGAAACAAAAAAGAAAAAAAAAAAAAAAGGAAACAAAAAAGAAAAAAAAAAAAAAAGGAAACAAAAAAGAAAAAAAAAAAAAAAGGAAACAAAAAAGAAACAACAAAGGGCCCTTATCTTTATCCAAGGACTGGAAAGTGATGTTTTTCCCATGCCATAGAAATTTCTAGCTACGAAGGGTTACAAGAAAACAGACCCTTAAATCTGTCACCTTTGCACGACAGAATTATGCTGGGCTCAACACTAGAGTAATTTAGATTTTTTTTTTCATCTTTGGAAATGAAGACAAATTTCTCTGATAGTTTGAAGCTACACAAAGACTTGAAATTTAGAGAAAGATACAACAGCTGGGATTAATGGGCAGGACAGAAATAAAGTGGTGAGAAATGAATCGTGAATCCGATTTATTGCATAGACATGACCACCATGTAAGTGTGCATGTGAATAAATAAGCAACAAAGACTTAGAGAAAACAGAAGTGTAGTGGAAGTAAAAAATAGACTAGAAAATGCAATTTGCAAAAGTGGGTGAAAGTCCTTTGTTTTTATCATAAACTTGCCCCGAAGTGGCTGTATCACTTGTTTCTGAAATATGGGAACGGTTTTGAAGAAGGGGATTTTTTTCCTCATTTCTTCTTCTGTGCTGCCTCAATATGTTTATGTAAGTTTTCCTTCTAGATTACCATTTTCTAACTGGTTTACCAGTGAAATATGGCTAAATATTTTGAAGCGCGTACTGTTGTGAGGGCCAGAGACTTTACAGGAGGGGAAACCAAGGCCCTACTTAGAAACCTTAAAGCCCTGTGTTTGAGGGTATAAAGAGCTTGCGGCAGCTGATGATTACTGGAATAAAAGTGACTTTTCAGGAAAAGTATCACAAAGACCCCACCCATCCCTTAACACTAAGTAGATTAGATTGGATGAAATGAGGTAGAAAAAAAATATGCCTTAGAATGAAGAGACTCAGGCGGCGACCTTGGCAGGAGTCCTCATGGAAGCGCCGTGGGCCAGGTCCATGGCAGTTACTGTGGTGTGGAGCATGCTGACGAAACAGGCCTTTGCGCCCTCCCGAGGGTCTTGTCACTTCAGCCGTTATCTTGAACCTTGTCAATGGGGCTGGTACTACCTCATGTGGTCTGTGCCTGTGAAAGCTGTCTGTCACAGAGCGTATCAAGAACTGAGAAACCATCTCTTGGTTTATTCCATTTATAGTAGTCAGTGACAACTCGGCTATGGTATTTGCAAACTATATCAACTAACCCATACGGAGAGGGATAACCCAGAGTACCTTACAAGAGAGCAGTTATTGTTGTAGTACAGTGACACTATGATTTATGAAGCATCCAGTAAACATGCCACTGAACAAGTCTGTTCTTTGTCTCTGTCTTTTGTGCTTACTTGTGTTGTCCTGGTGGCATCCTGTCCCTCTGCCTCCTGAAATACTCTGTGCCCTTGCTGGAAATGAACGGAAGGTCTCTCCTTCTTTCCAAGTAGGAAAAATCAAGCTGTGAATGAGAAATTGGGAGAGAGTGGGAGAGTGAGTCACTGTGCTTTGTCACAGTTGCACTCATTCAGTCACACCTGACACAAGCTGAGCAGTACTTAAGTTCAAAGGAGAAAACCAGTCCTTACTCTGGTATCATTTAGTTCCAAAGCTGCTGAAATACTAAAATGCTTCTCAAATGTGTGCATGGCCTTTTTTGTTTGGTTTTGTTGTTTTGATTTTTTTTCTTTCAAAGAAAATACCCAAATGAAGCAAGACTCCATTTTTCCTTAACCCCAAGCATTTTAGCAAGTCTGTGAAATAACTGTGGCACTTATTTAAGATCTTAATTTCATTTTAAGAAGTACGCCCATATTTTATTCTTTTCTTGTGTTACATGCTTTTCCAGGAATGCCTGTGTTTTGCCAAAAATAATTACCCAGCCAAGCTTTCTAATAATATCTTTTTTAAAAAAACGTATAAAAAAAGAATAGACTTTGCTGGCTCTGGCATCAATTTTCTTGTAGTGTCAAATGTATTATTTTTTCTGTGGAACTTTGTTGCTCTACTTACCTCTGTCTTGTTTCTATATCACACTTGAACAGCACACTAGGCTTTCACAACAATAGGTGAAATGAAGAGCCCAGCCCTGCCCACCGAGCTCAGTTGCACAACAGTGGTGCTCACATTGTCTCCAGTACTGGACCAAGCCTCAGATCCTTTCTGGACAGAAAAGGCCAGCTGTTGGTGAATGGGAAAAAAGATGAGGGCCCAGCAGGTCTTTGAAAGATAACTGTGCCGAGGCTGTGTGATTTTTACTAGATATTTTTTTTTTTCAATTTGTCACAATAGCACTTGACAAAGTGCATGAGAAAAGAAATGAACAGTAGTTCTTTGTGCGGTAATAGTACCCTACCTGTAAATGGTGATGCCAGCCTCTTTTGTAAAATACTGTTGAGTTTTACTAGTGAAAAGTGCTAAGATCAAAGTATTATTCTTACTACAAGCGTGGTGCCTAAGGTGACTTCAGTAAAATAAAATAACACTGATTTTTTTTTTCTTGCCACCTACAGTTGTTGCAAGTTTAATCACATTTATATTATTATTCTTCTAGCCTATGTAGAGATTCAGTAAAGCTTGAAAAGCATAGTCGATATTATTGGTCAATAGTTCTGTTCGTTGAAGGTATCCATTTAAACACTGAATAGGCTGTTTTTCCTTTGCTAAACAGACACAGCTGTCTTTTAAATGCTAGCTGCAGTTAGATGCAACTTGAGGTGTAACGTAATGAGTTACACCATGCCTTCAAAACAGCAAGGAAAAGTTAAAACAGCTGCAGAAGCAGACAAGCACATACACAGGAGGACAAATCTGTGGAGTCACATCATAAACTACAGCTACAAGCATGCCTGTGGAACCAGTTTGCTGTCTTTAACCATACACAGAACAAACACAGGAACTCTGTAAGACCTAGTTCAGAAAGAGAAAAAGAGAGAATTATCCCTTCCTTCCCCAGTGGTGTTTTTCCTCCTTCACGCTGCCCAAGTGAAGACCAGGGACAGAAGGGAGGCACTGGGAGCTGCTGGCTGCCCAGCAATGCACTGGGAGGTGTTAGTGCCAGGCTGCAGCGAGTGCTTGCGGTGGGATCCATTTGGAAGGAGCCTTGTCTGGCTTGAGGCCGTGGTTTCCTGTCTCTGTCACACCTTATGAAACCCCAGTCTTAGCACTTAGCTTATAGTAGGATGTAGAAACTCAAGCCTGTGTGCCCCGGCTCAAATTGCTTTTCTAAACAACTTTACTGCTCCAGTAACACGTACAGCGAATTCCCTTGTGGGAGCCCAGGCATGTGTGTGCAGCAGTAAGGTGCATGCTAAGAAGTGGCAACAAAGGTAGCTTTATGGAAATGCCTTGGAGTGGGGGAAGATCTTTATTTGCATGATATGCTATACCCTCCTGCTTTCTAATTGGTACTAATTGATGGAAAATGTAATTTGCAGTCTTTCAGCCGCCCTTAGTTCATGAGGGTTTCCTTGCTACATTGTTCAACCTACTGGCTGCCCGTTGCTTATTAGGCATGGTCAGTACTCAGAGCTTTCCTCTCAAGCGATATGTATGCATTAGCAGCCCTCCTACGGGCACCAAAGGCTTGTCAATCACTGTGACCTCCAGAGCCCTCTAACAAGCCCAGCAAACAAGGCATTGAGGTCTGCAGTGGTTTTTTTATTTTATTTTATTTTTCAGCCAGGCTTTTTAGAGTGGGTTTCTCTAATTATTTGGAAGTGTATGCAAACACTGAAGGAGAATTAGGAGCATCAAGTGGGGCCTCTGCTTTTATTAGGAGACTCTTTCTTTTCTAAATAGATGTCAAACATATTCTTTACTCTTTAGACGGTTAACCTTTCATCTCTCCTGTAGCAGAAATTCCACTCCGAGGTATGCTAATTTGCTATTTGCAGCATTCTAAAGTAGAGGGAAAATGTCATTTGCAGTGCTTTCATTAAAAAGTCCTTTATCCAGATTGTACACATTTTTTGCATTCTGGTTAGTTACACTTTATTAAATAAAAACACCCATCTAGTCCCCTTATCCCAAACAATGAAAAAAAAAAAAGAAAAAAACCAAACCAAAACACACACACACAAAAAAAAAATTGAAGAAAAATCCTAGCCATAGATGACTCTTTTCTGGGCTTGAATTCAGCACAAAGTATCCCCGGCTTCATTTACTACTAAGAGGCAGGATGCAAAAGTCCCCTGCCATCTGCAGTCTTCCTTCTATCCTTACTCCAAACTGAAGCTACAAAGCCTTCTTCAACAGCTCTGTTACTGTTATTAAATAAATGTCTTTTATGCAAGACAAGGTGTTAAAAGGGATAAAACTGGGAAGTAGGAGGGACAACAAGGGCATGGCTTGTGGGAAGGAGTGAAGCTTCTGTTGCCTCTCTTTCCAAAGCGACCTTCCCTTTCTCCCCCCTCAGTTGGTCTGTGTGATACAGTGAGATATCTGAGCCAGCTCTGGCTGTAGAAAAGAAGAGACACCTGTCCACCTGAACTGGTCTGCTCAGAGATACTGCACTGTTTGAGCTAGTGCAGGTTTCTGTGTATGATATGTTGCCACCAGTAGTACTGGTGTCATGCTGGCTGTTGCAGAGGAGACACAACTCATTCACCGCAGTGTCTTGGCAGTGCTGGGTTTCTTACAGAATTAGGAACACCTGCCTTCTCATTTTAAGTTTGGTTGGCTTGAAAAAGGAAGATGGAAGGAAAGTGAAAAAGGACTCTCTGGTCATTGTCAAAAGTGTGCAAATGTTCTGTGGTGTCTGTTAAATTAGCTGGTGTGTTAGCTGTGGCTGCCTCCAGCACAGGTATTTTTGCATGTGTGTACAAGTTTACAGCTGCTGTAGGAAGAAGGCAGCTGTTTGAAGAACTTCCTATGCACTTTAGGGATGCTGTAGTTACAGGCTGTGGTCAGGCAGGCAGTGGGGGGGAGACTTGCACCAAGCTGGGGAGATAGACCCTTTGAACCATGCTATTGTTTGTGGAGGAGATGTGCCTGTAGAAAAGCAGTAGCCCTTGCTGCATCTTTGAGGTCATCCATCAAGAGATAAATGTAGCAGGATTTGTTAATTTTTTATGCTCTTTCCCTGACATTTTCGGTACTCCTAGTAAAAGAACTTGTGTTCAGGGGCAGCTGTGAGCTATTCCAAGTTGTTGGGTGCCCAGGGTTTTATCTCGAGGGAGAAAAGGTAGCAGCTCCCCAAACCATTAGGTAATTTGAATAACTCTTCCTCTCGGTCTCCTCCCACAATATAGCTATTTTATTTCTAGTACCTCCTTCTTTCATCCTTTTTTTTTGTTTTATAGTAAGTAAACTACATATTTTTCTACCAGCTTCTGTTGGAGGGCAAAGCTAGATTTGTGTTTTGAAAGCTTGCTTTTGTGGGAATGCTTTCATTTGTCAGAATAGAGCCTTGTGGGAGGTGTTTTGTTAAAAAAAATATATATATAATTTAATAAACACTTATTGATGGATTTTGTGATGTTCCTAGCTGAGGTCTTTTTTTCATTTACTGCAGATAGTTAAGGAAAGCAGTAGCAGCCATATAAAAGGAGAAGTAATAAAAAGTGAAATTTTTAAGCCCAAGTAGTTAAAAAAATGTTCTGACCATTAAAAAACAGTCATTCACTTGGAAAACGTCAGGTTCAACAAACAGGTTTGAAGAATTTTTAGGGTATGTACTTTTTTCCTTTTCATATTTTTGAGCAAGGAGTTTGTTTTCCTGACAAGGTAAGAGAATCTCTCATTTGGGTTATTTATGTAAGTGCTGAAGGCATTCATGTTCTTGGGCAAATTAATTTGGCCCTTCACATGTGAATGGTCATTCCTCAGTACCTTTGCTTTGTACACAGCTAAGTGAAAAATTAAAGCTTTGTAAATGAATTCAGTTTGGGGTGCTGGTATGCTGTTTTGTCTGCTAACCCTGGGAATAGGAAGGATGAAAAGGGGAGGAGAAATAATTATGGGCAAAACAGTAACCTTTTCTTCTTCTCCCAGACGTTCTCATAGGCAAAGAAAAACACACAAATGACTCCTTGCCTATCACGTACTTGGACATTTTGTTAAGATGGATCTCTGCGGATTCCTAGGAGGAGACTCCAATTTGTATTTAGTTTGAAGTACTCGGCGGCGGGGGGGTGGTGGTGGCTGGGGAGGGGCATGCCAGAAGCCCTGTGCAATGGTCCTCCTTTGTTTAGGTCGGGAAGACTGGCTCTGGTAAGGTCTCAACAGGGGGATGTTTCCAAACAGTTTCAGGGAAAGCAGAAGGATTATTATTTTCTTTAATGATGTGGCAAAACACAGAGCTTAAACCAGGAAATTGGGAACAGAGAGGCCAGTGAGTGTGATGGTCACAGAAAAAACTTTTCTTTTTTTTTCTTTTCTTTTTTTTGCGTTGTTCTGTTGGTTGGTTTGCTCCATGCAACGTGAGATCTGTTATTTTTTTCTCCCTCCTTGGGTCTGGCAGTTATTTTTTATGTTTGTTGCAGATGTTCAGGAAACTAATTCCAAGGCTTGCACCTGTGTGACACTGACCTAGGTCTACCTTGCCACATCCTGCTTTTATTCTGCTGCACAGATCAATTTGCAGTTTATTCCTCATCCCTCTCTCTTTTGTCCACAAAACCATCCGTCAACCCCCCCGCCTCCCTCCCCGCACGTCCAAGGGGGGAGACTGGGGGGATGGACAGACTGCTTGTTTCTGTGTCTCAAGGCTGCTGTGGCAGAGGAACGGAGGCCAAATTTCTGTCAGGTCAAGGTGCCATCTATTAAGACCGTGTTCACGTTTTCATTATGAGACCCTATTTGAGGGATTTATAACTTGGCTGAGCAAGCTTGCTGCAGGCTAAACTTGTCATACATAGTTTCATCTGGGGAAGGAGTTAGTGGTCTCTCGCAGATTCTCAGCCAAAATCAGTGCTTCTCCCCCCACCAGGAGGTGGAGACAGGGGCATTGCTAGAGAGCATTTTCCGTGTTGTTTTGGTTTTGGTTTTAGGCATCAGGGTTATGTCTGTGTCTCAGATGTGCTAATGCTTTTAGCTAAGATTGTGTTTTGGCACTCTCTCACAGACTTTCTGAAGCCTGAAGTCATGCTGCTGCTGCCAGCTTCCTCCTTCTGTTTTTATGTTGCTTATAACCTGAGCCTAAATTACCTTTATTTTACATTGATGTCAAGATAATAAAGAACAAAAAGTAAAGCCTTTGCTGGAGGCTTGCTGCGTGAAGCTGGAAGTCTGCTGAGGTAAGATGGCTGCTGCACAGTGCTCTTGTGGCTGGGCAGCTTCAAAGCCTCACCAGAAACGAGGTGGCCACGGAGGGAAGACCTCCCTTGGCGGAGGGCTCCAAGGGGGGACATTTCCCCCCAGCCCCCAGGCTCCACTTGCCTCATCTACAAAGCACTGCTGACATGGCCAGAGCCAGAGGTTCCCTCTAAGGCCCCACAGAGGCACTTCAAACACCGCATTTTTGTGAAGCAGCCTGGTTTTGTGGCATGTGAAAGAAAGGGGCCAATCTCGGGGACTGAGGGGAGACAGGAGGGAGTGATAGAAAGAGGCACCTCCGCTGTGTTACTGCATGCCTTTTTGCAGATCCAATTACATATGAGACCTCAGGGAATGCAAGCAGGGAGGGGTCAACATCACTAAAAAATTCTTCACTGATACCACAACTACAGAAACAAAGATTGGGGTTTCATTAGGCAGTTCGTTATCTTCCTAAATACTAGCTATCATGTATTTAAGAATGGGCAAAGAAAAACCTCTGTGCCCTTAGCACTGGAAATGTCCTTTTGAACTTGCCAGAGGCTACATGTGTTGCTGGCAGATCCACCTATCAGTAATTTAGTAACAAGCTGGTGATAATTCTTCTTTGACTTCAGATGGGCAAATTTTCTATGATCACAGCACAGTAGTGGAGCACCTCAAGTTGGGGAGTCTCCTTATCCAAGGCTACGAAGCCAAGCCATACTTCCCAGAGAAGAGGCCTGCTTCTTTAATAAATTTCTCAAATAGAAGGCATTTGAATAAGTCACTTTTGAATAGTACTATTTTTCTGGCTTATATATATTGGCATACACTTTAGTCAAAGAGTAAATACTGTTGCTAATGGTTACATAGGCTTGTTAACCATACACATTCACAAAGTTAAAAGAGAGAAAATTATTCAATGCCAAATTTAGTAAATACCACAAAGGACACTTTAATTTCCTTTTTTGACTTGGGAACAGAAAAATGGCAAGAGTTATGGAAAAATCCACCTAGGACTCATTTTTGAAACAGCTTTGTCATCTAGATTTTGTAATCAGATAGATGGATGGTCGGTTTTGCATTTACAAATTACACATTTCTTAGGTGGATTTTGTACATGATCTGCAATTTACACACAATACATCTCAGGCTGCTCTATGCAGTCTTGAAGTTATTACTTTATTACCTTTTTTCCCCAAGTAAGTGGTAAGATATAGCTTGGTCTTTTTACTCCACTCCATTAAATTTATATGATAATGCTAGTGCTATGGAGACAGACATCAGCTTGCAGAGTCTTCTCCAAGTGTAAGTATTCACCAGTTCTCTTCATACAAAATTAATTTTGCTCTAAAAACAGAGCATTGATACTAGTTATAAAGTACATGTGATTAATGTAGAAAAATTTATACAGTAATGAATGTAGTTCCGAATCTGAAACAGGTATCTCTCAGGGATGATGTACTTCTCAGCCTAATTTTCTATTATTCTGGAATATATCTATTCTATTTTGAAAAACATTACTGTAGCATTCCTTTAGTTTCTCTTTCCTGGTTTCTTTCCATTCACTTGGGCTGTCTTAGTCACTGGCTATTGGAATCGTGGTAACTCTTACTGGTCATAGTGAAAAGAGTAGAAAACTTTTTGCTTTTACTCATAGGCATGTATGACCCAAAGCTGCAATTGTATTTGGCCATGCGTTGTACATAGTGGACGACTAGTCTGCACCTCCTGAATGGTGCCAGTGTGGCTTCCAGTACAGGGTAAACCAGCTTTAGCCTGTGGTGAATCTACAGGGGTGACTGGAGATGGTAGCTCTTGCCCATCTGGGCACTACTCCTGGAAGTATCTCTTTTTCCATAGCTTACTAGGAGGTATCAGGTGTGCTTCTGGTATCCATGAAGGACCAGGAGCTGTGAGAGGGATTTGGCATGCAGCTCACCTTTCCTGTTGAAGTATTTAGGCTTCTGCCAGACTTTCCATTATAAACTGAGAAACATTTATTATCAACTAAATTATAGCACTTGGATCTGTATTTTAAAAATATTTCTGACATTGACAAATATTTTGATCAAAGCCAAAACCTAATATTTTTTAAATCAAATTAGAAAAGGTACCTAGTGTGAGACATCTTTTTATCTCACTTTTTTTTTATTTTTTTAAAAGGTAGCTATAGATATGGATTCTTTAAAAAAATACTCAAGTTATTAAAAATAATCTTTGTAGGTTGCCTTTATTAAAAAAATAAAATCCATAGTTGTAGTCATTTCCAGTGCAGAAAATGTGTACAAACTAGATGTAGTAGATTGTAATTATGCAGAAGGAGAGTTTCTGGTCCATAAGGCAGTGAGCTCTGACCTAAAGTTTTACATGGCATAAACGGTAACTCTGAAGGAGCTCTATGATGGCAAGCATTCAGTGCTAAAAAGGGGTTAAGCAAGTGACTACACACATGGTGGTTCGAACTTCAGGGTATTGTGATGTAGGACCCCAGCCCCTGAAAGTTCTTTTCTGAGCCATAGCACCATGATGTGAAGGGTTTTGGGAAATCAGCTGGTTTTAGGTCTAGTTTCTTACTCCTTGGCAGACTGCTGAGATCTTCCTGTAGACTCAGTTGTGCTGACAGATTGCACACTATGAAGTGGATCAAGGGATTGATCAAGGTCAAAAATAACTCTGCTGTGGGATACCAATTGATATTTTAAACAAATCCCTTCCCGTATCAGGGTCCCAGTAGTAGCCCCAGAAGCAGTTGTTTTGGTACAATTAAGGGGCAGTACACTGACAGAAGTTTAGGGACTCCTTTGGTTGAACAACGGTGCTGAAAACGTTGTGTTGCTGAAGAATTACAACCTCAGGAGGCAGTTTCCATCAATTGTGTAAATAGCCCAAATTTTACAAGGTAAACAAAGGTACTTAATTATTTCAAAGCTAGTATCTGTGCTTTCACTGTTAAATCAGATTTTGCCATCTGAAGGTAGTGGGATCACATAAAATGGAGCAATGTTACATCTCCTGTGAGTAGTTTTTAACCACAGAGCGGCACTGGCACGTCACTTTTGGCAATGACACTCATGACGTTGATATTCCATGGTTTTTGTCACCTGGACAAATTAATACATAAATTGGTGGTCAGTTTTGCTGGTTTTGCTGCAAATGAAATTTGTCCAATCACTGACACACAAATGTGCATTATTTTGCATGTAATTACTATCTGAAATCCATTGGTGAGGTTAGATCTGCAGTTATACTAGTGCAGCCTACTTGCTTGCTGTGTAGTATTTTACATGTGTATCCTAATCTGTAGAAGAGAACTGATTTTTCTCTGGTACAATTTGCTAAAGGATTCTTTTGAGGCAGATGAGACTGTTCCTTCCATTAAATCTTTTTATATACAGTGTGACTACTAGAAGTTAGCATATCTAAAATCTTATTTCTATCATTAGAGGCAGCAGGTGGGTCTTGACATCTCTAGCAGCAAGATATGTTCTCCAATAATGTGATGTTGTATAAACTTTTGTTTAAAAACATATCTTTTCTGCACAGTGAATGTAAATTCAAATATTAAATCTCGATACGGAACTTGCATTTGAAATCAATCTTTTTTTTTTTTTTCCTTTGCTTCTGCATGGAATTGCTATTAGTATATTGTAACAGGGCATGATTCCAAACTTAAATGTTGCATTCAACAAAACAGCAAATAACTTCAAGGTAATGATGCTTTCAAGGCATATACACATCCAATCCTATGTTATAACATAGTTTTCTGTTTTGGTAAAGGCTTTTTCAATTTTAATAGTAGTTTTTCTTTTCTTAATGGAGTTAAAAGTTGACATACTGAAATACTCATGAGTGGAAGGTGATGAAAGTGTAGATTTTGCATTAAAACATTTTTAGCAGAGTATATCCTGAGGGGAAAAGAGGACTGTAGGAGGTAAATGACTTAATTAGGATGCAGCTAAAAATTCTCTCAAAATAAGCATCTATTGTGTAAGCTGAGACAATAAGCAGCATGAGTATAAATATGCAACTTCAGGGCAGAGCTGATTTTTGCTGACAACTTTAGATCGTCATTTGGGGATGTACTGGTGTTAACACTGTCTGTACCACCCAAGTTCCCAATTCAGTTCAGATTCAGCAAAAGCCTGTAATTCTATTTGTTTGGAGTAAATTTAGCAAGCTGCTTCTGATTACACCTTAGCCTGGGACCATCTGTTGATGGCGAGTCTCTCAATGGAGTCGTTCCTGCAGGCAATGAATGGGAAAAGGAGTGGAGCACCAATGCTGTTAGTAAGCAGATGCGTGCTATCAGTGAACGTCCTTCCCGCCTTTCAAGCTGCCAGCTCTCAGTATTGATGGAGTGTTGTATGCCTGCAAGCCATTGCAGCTGAAGGCAAGGAGAAGTGCTCTCCCAGGGCCTGTTCATCAAGTGTTTCTGCTGGGGTTTGATGGAGAGGAGTTCTGAGGGCACAGTTTTGTACGTGAACAGAAGAAAAGGCCTGATTCTTCTCTGCTGTTCCACAACTTGCACATGAAGGTGTGTGTGCTTTCCAGCAGCTGGCTGTCAAAAGACTCCTACCACAAACAACAGGATACAACTGCTATTCAAAACAAAATGGGTAAACCCCAACATGTCAGGGTTAGGTTATTTTAATTCCATTTCCACTACTGAGGTTCCTGGTAGTTAATTTACTTCAGATGAAAAAGGTGCCAGATGAAATATAACATTTTAGGGGATTGCGTTTAGGAAATCCTTGTTGCTGATGATAGTGCTGTTAAAGGTGCTGTTAAGTCTGCAGCTGGAGTGGGTTTTTTTGTTTTATTTTGGAGGTTTTTTTTCTCTTCTGTCCACTGTGAGCAGCAGCTTTCTTTTACAGGGAGACTCAGAAAACAGGTTTTGTATAAGATAGCATGATGAGTCGCTTCATCCTGTGTCTTGAAACAATTGGAGAAGAGAGGTAGACAGGCAGTGTGATGGAGTGGATAATGAGTTGTCTGTTAAACTCTGGGAAGCCTGAATACGATCAGTGAAGTGAAATGACTGGTTTACAGTTTGATTGTAAGTGGTGTATAGCTCATTTCAGACAACCAGCAGTGCACTGCTCATTAGAGTTAGCAGCTTCGTTTAAATCTTCTTTCTGAGTCAGCAAGGGTGGAAAGAGAATTTACCAGTCCAGATAGTGTAAATCCTGCTCAGATAACAGGATATGGTGTGGAGGCTACAGTTGATCTACAGTTTCTGTTGATGAACCTTGCAACCTGGGCACTTCCATTAGCTCTCAGCTTTTGTGAACCAGGAAAGGCAAGAGAAAAATACAAAAAAGAACCTGTGCATCCATCAAAATCTTCCTGTGTCATACCCACTGCATAAATTTACACCCCATGTATCCTGGTTGCAGGGAAAGGAAAGTAGTGAAAGTCATTAAATCTTATGCTGTTGCCAGAAGCTCCTGGAATCCTGAATTAACAATTTAACGAATGTGTATTTGATTTAGTTTTATGGCAAAATGTTATGACTGTGTGTTTAATATAAAATGGGTGGCTAAGGAGTTATGATTGTTTATTGGTATTCAGTATCACCTGTCAGTAGTTCAGTTCCCTTTCCTGAAGGGGAATAAGAGGTGAAAGTACCAGAGTTTCTGAATAGCCTGAGACAGTTCTTTTTATAATGCTGGAATTTAACAAATGCAGGATTTAATCTTCAGTGATGATTGCACTAGTTCCGTAAATGAGCACAATTTCTGACACAGCACCATGGTACAAGGTGTAATTTCATGCAGAAGCTGCACAAGTGTATGGAGTGCACAAGAGAAGTGAGGCGAGTTAAATATGTGGGTTCGAGCTGATTCTTCAATAGCTTTTCATTTTTTTAAAATGAAGTCAAATCTTACCTTTAATTGTGGTAGCCAGTGACTTCAAAAGCCAATGTCAAACTTCAGCTATTTCTAAAAATTACAGGATTTATTTGTGTAAAAATATCCTTTGGAATCATAAGCTGCATTCATTTGTGATGAGTGTGCTGCCTTGAAGTGGGCTGGGCAATGTGGAGGAGAGGCACGAAACAAGGTGGGGAAACAGGTGTAAAGCAGCATATTATCTAGAGTCACAGAATAAGTTAGATCAAACTGGGGTCTGGAGAGAGAAGACTGTGCTGAATCCAGTGGGCAGTTTGCTAGATTCTCTTATCAGGTTGTACCTCAAACAGATAGAGAAATAGTCAAAATCTCCGCAATAAAGCTTTTTGTTGTACTCATTTTGGGTACCAGACTTTGAGTGAACAACTGCTCACTGCCTACAAAACAAGACATTTGTAGATGTCACTGTTAGTTGGGTTTGTATTTCCCCGCTAATCTCACTCTGCTTTCTTTAACATCAGCATAAAAAAGCCCTCTGATTTTTTCATGGAGCTGGTCTTGAGCTCTTTTTAGATTTAACTGTGGCATTTCAGGTCAGTTCTAGCTAATGATCCTCGTGAAATGGTGCTCAGTAGCTTCCCTGAAGGTGTCCATAGGCAATAGCCTAAATCATAAAACCATTTGAATAATTTTGTGCACCAGGCCATGCTTGAAAAGTCTCTTAGCTGCATCAAAAAGAATTGTTTTTTTCCAGGTCATGGCAGCTGCCTGGTCATGAGAGAGTTTCAGTAGCACTCTGTTCTCCTGCTGCATCTGGCTTGGTGATGCATGAGGAACAGTTCAGTCTTCATTTCTGATACGGTAGCGTCAAGGTTACACGGTGCTGCATGGCCCTTACCTTGACATATTTAATGCTTGTGTTTGTAACACAGGACTGCTTCTCAAATTCTTGACTGTTCAACACAATGTAAAACAGTAAACAAACAAAGTATATGTTGTTGACCTTAAACGCAAGTGAAGGTCTAGCATATTTGAGTTCAGCTTTTATGCCTGGCAGTATGATACAGAAGAGAAAAGAGACATACGTTCAGAAATGTTACTAGACAACAGCAGCCCAAACCCATTGTTTTTAGATATTTCTTAAAGTGGTCTGTTGAATGAAATGGCAAAATACAATAGAACATAATGGCACTTGGTCAGGTAGGAAAATACAGATTAATGACATCCTGCTATTTTCATCATAGTGGAAACACACGATAGAAGTGCCAACATGCATTCTGTACCAAGTTATAAATGTTAATCTTTTTTTCCCCCTGTTATTTCCCTACGTGGCCTTTTTTCAAAGAACCCAACCAAAACAAAGCTCAAAAAGCAGACTAGTTGTTTTCTGATGAGCTGTTACAATCAGGAGGAGATAATGTCAACATCTGCTGATGGGACCTTACAGCCTGGGTCAGGCTGCAAAAGCATGGCATTTGGATTAAGAAACAAAAAAAGGCTCTAGTCAATAGACTGTCACAGAGCCAAGTCACAGCTGCCTTGGAGCTATTGATCAGTACGATTTCACCAGGCAAATTATCTCTACCAGAATGGCTGTAGACCACCACAGAACTGAGTCACTGACCTGTTTTTGTTTATTTAGCTTTTTCCAGCTATTCTGGTTTACCTGCTTTGTGATCTGTGTGTCATTCCATGCTTGGAAGATTGATCCATCTGTGTTGGTAATACTTCCACCTTAGGGCATTCATATCTTTTCTCCCATGTTGAAATAAAGCATTACAATAAAATGGCTTATCCTGACAGGGAAAGAGTGAGTGTGGAAGAAATAAACTCCCTGTTATGGCAGCTTTAATTAAAAACAGAAAAAAATATGTTATTCTGGTGTAGTCATTAGTTGATACCTCTATATTTAGTGTACATCTGGGCTAAAACTTTTGCCAGGCATTTGCTTCAAGTGTTAGGGTTTATGGGCTTTTTCGTCATTGTCTGTGCCTGTTAGTTTCAAAGGATGATTATCACAGCTTCAGGGTGAAAATATGTCAGTATTTTTATGCCACAAAAGGCATAAAGCATGGGGGATGTGAACATGTGGAGAAAATGCCTTCAAATATGGGAAGTACAAACAAGTACTAATACAAAATAAGCAAAGAGGATTATGTTTGCTTGCTAAATTTAAACTTTAAATTTAAGCTAAATTTAAACTGCTGGTTGCAGATATAGTATATCTTTTTAATATGAATTAACCTGCATACTGCTGAGTGCTTGGTAATGACAGCCTCCTTGACCCTATGAGGAAATAACAGATCCTGGGTGAGAAACAAAGTTCTTGAACACTGACAACATGAGACTTTTGTCATGGGACTTAGAGGAGTACTGTCTGTATACTATGTTGCGCCAGCAGGTATTCTGAAGTATAAGCTGTAAAATTATTTATTTAAAGTAGATCCAGGCATTAAGCTGTTACTAAAGAGGCTACAGGCTGAAGTCGTAACCTGGAGAAAATGTTACAAAACTAGATCTGCTGTCATAATATTTTTTGTGGAGCAACTGGCAAGCCTGAACATTAGATCTGTTATGCGTGATTATTACAGTAGTAACATAATTCATATATGCCAGCCAGAAAAAATGGAAAGATTTTTTTTCACTCAAACAGAGCACTTTAAAAAACAGAGGAGCAAAGAATACACTATTAGAAAAGTGCTATATTTCTGTTGTAATTGTCACTGTTTCTAGGTCTGCACTGCACCCATGAAACCAGAAATAATATTTTAGTCCCCATGCTGTCTTTTTGGCATATATTTGAAAGTATCTTCAGAAAAAAAATGTGACACACCTTGTCTTGGGAAGGCTTCTCACTGGGGGAACTCTGAAGTGGACATGAATAATCTTCACAGTATAAGGCCTTTTTGAATTTAACTCTCCCCCTGCCAAAAAAAAAGAAAAAAATCAAAACAAAACCACATCCAAAAAACCTGTATCCTATGAGTGTCTGTTTTGGAACAGCTATTGCACTTCAAATTCATAGCCTGTTGTATTGGGAATAATTTTTTAACATAGACAAGACCCAAGGAAGACAGAAGCAGCTGCTCAGTTTACTCATGCGATTAGGAAGATATTTCTTTGATTGCAGAATTCTTCATGCAGGACAGACACTTTACAAGTATTGATCCAGGTGCAGACCAGAGAAGAACTCGTAAGCTCCAAATGTAATCATCCGAAACAGAGCTTTTTATGAACCAGAGGGTTCTCTTTTTCCCCCCTAGATCTCTCCTTCATTTAACAAGCTGGGATAGGTAAGACGTACCCAATTCTTTCACAGACAAGTTCAGTAAGAATTTTATCTGGAGATTATGGAGTAGTTTTCAGGAGCTCTGGTTTGTATCTGTGGAAAAGTCTCCAATGTTGTGGAAAGTTGCTTTGGGTTGCTTAAAAAAAAAATGTGTCTAAAACCAGTACTATATCCTGGTAAATATTAGCAGTTTTATAGTTAGTCCATTTTGCATTTCTTTTAGGCTCTTAAGCAACCGATAAATAATTTTAACAAAAGAAGTGTTCTGGAGGACTCAGAGTAGTGGTGAGATAAGCCTTTCTTATTTAGAAAAAGATCAATTGACATGACTAGAGTTCGTTCGTGCAAGAAATTTTACTGACACAAAACCCCCTGAATTTAGGCCATTCAAGAAAACTTAGCTGACTTTGCAGGAGAAGGACTCACACTTTCCATTCTGTTGGCTCAGCTGAGAATGACTACAGAGTTTTGGCTCATCAGTGCACATTCTTACGACAGAATAAAACAGATTAATTTCATTGCTCCTTTGGTTCTTGTGGTTCTGGAAGCAGTGTAAGCCATACCAGAAAAAGAAACCCCAAAATATCCATGCACATCTATTCTGAAGCTCTTTGTACAGGAATTTCTTGTAATATAGCCATAGATCTGTGATTATTCTGGTGTAGTAGTATGATTTGATTTCCTCAGATAGATAAGTGTGAATGTAGTAATCTTTCTGGATAAATAACTCCTCTTATAGCAGTAGGCTGTCTTGCCAAACAGATGCTTGTTTAGAGGTTGTCTTTAGGTGCTTACCTCTAAGCTGGTGCAAAGCAAATTTTGGCTTTGATACTGTGCATCAGAAGGTTTTAATAAATGTATGAAGGAATTAAGCAGTAGTTGAAATCAGAGAAAATTATGCCCTTGCAAACACTATGTGGGTTTTCTTTGTAGGTTTTTGTTTGTTTTGTTTGGTTGTGGTTTTTTTTTCTTTTTTAATTCTATTATTATTGCATCTTTTGTCGAACAGTGATTTCCAGCCTCAGCTGTGATTGATATTCAGAGTGGATTGGTTTAGCAGAGAGACAGAGGAGATTTAGTAGAGAGACAAAGAGGTGTGGGAGATGCGGTCCAATTACTTAACACATTCTCCTGCCAAGCTCTGTAATTTCTCTTATCAGTTATTCACTTAAGATAAGAATTTTGTAGATAAGGTTGATCTTCAAGGAGAAGGAAGGGGGAGGAAACCACCTTTAGCAGCTTATTCTAAAGAGCATTTTACTGTAAACATTTTATATAAGCCCAAAACTATTACATCCATAGTAAAGATAGTGATAGCAGATACAGACTGAAGTGTGGTTGCCTTTACTTGGTCTCTGGCCCTATCCTTTCTTTGCTCCTTGTCACCGTGGTT
The DNA here is from genome assembly GCF_001431845.1 of Calidris pugnax. Taxonomy (NCBI): domain Eukaryota; kingdom Metazoa; phylum Chordata; class Aves; order Charadriiformes; family Scolopacidae; genus Calidris; species Calidris pugnax. The sequence continues at coordinate 2,623,715 of NW_015090926.1, forward strand.
GTCTTCATTTCTAGCACTCTAATGAACAGCTATTTAAGGTTAACCCTCTTTTCCACTCAGTGCAAGACATTAGGACCTGTCCTGCTCTTGCTCTTATTTGCATTCACTTCATTTTGTTCACAACTGCTCTCAAATCAGAGCCTTGTCTTGGGAGAAGAGCGTATGAGAGAATCATTAAGCAAAGCCAAGAGGTTCCTGTTTTGGACCTGCAATTATGATGATACTTAAATAGTTGAGGAGAAATTGCAATGCTACATAAAGATTAATTATGATTCTCTGCACATTGATAGCTTCAAATAAGAGTACTTACCTAGCTTTTTTTGTCGTTTTTGTTGGAAAATAATGATTATAGTGATCATGTAATCTTCCTTTTTCACACGATGAGATGATGCTTGTGGTAGTGTAGGGGTACTTGGGATGATGAGTGGTGGAAGGATGTAATTAACAAGCAGGTAATTTCTTAATTTACCACATAGAGAACTCTGTACCTCTCTTTGAGAGTTGAGATTTATTATTTTTTTTTGGCAGGGCTTTTGGAGTAGTTAGGTTCTACAAAGACAGTACGGATTCATAAGTGTAAGCCAGGCAGCTGGGCCATTTCACCCACTGTTTTGCATGTGGTGCTTCTTTACCATTTTTCATCTCTCTTGCTGCCTCTTTGCATAGTTTTATAAGTTCTGCTTATTTAAGAAGTGCAGCTGCAGTTCGAAAGAAAAGCACATCTTCTTTGGTATTGCAGTCCACAAGTGCATCTGCTCTCCAACATTCAGTTTTGCAAATACAGGCAGGACCAGAGCTGAATTATTTTCTGTCACTTATCAAAGTAACGAAGTTTCAAAATTTGTTTCACAGCCAGTTTCTGCTGGCAAAAAGCACCTGTTTCTATGGCTAAATTTGTGTTCATCCAGCTTTATTGCTACTGATGGTGACTGTGGTATGAGGATCACTTCTTCCCTGCTAAATACAGGACTGGCTTCTAGAATAGGCGTTCAGTATGCATGCTGCTCACATTTTCTCTGAAAGACATTGAAACATGTACAAAAAGAAAAAATTGGAATTTTTCAAAGCTTTGTTAAAGCTGACTCACATACTGAGCCAAAATATTTTTTCTGTATCATTAGAATGTCTTTGAGTGAGATGGTCCAGACAGTTGGAAAGGTAACTTGGAAATGAAATTGGGTTGTGAGTGTTCTTATTCTAAGCAGAACATGCTTATTGGGTACTTAAAAAAGATGAAATTCTTTGTCAGTCGTCTATCATATGTATGAGATATGGTTCAGATTCAATCATATGAAATACCAAGAGAGAGACAGAATATTGGCATCAAGCTGAATCATTCCAATTCATATTGTGACATAAAGAAGGTCAAAGATTAGAATATTCCATTAAATCAAGAGGATCTATAATAACAAGGAAACAGTATGTTCATATACTGGTACTTTATTTTTCCTTCTGTTTTTGAGTGCTCTCAAACAAAAATGGGAAAAACTAGAGAAAACCAGTTTATACAGTCTACATATTACAATATAAATTTGCTAAATTAGTACTTCATAATTTTTCTGATTAAATTTGCAACTTAAAGGGTGCCTGCTGACATAAAACAGTTCACAATATCCTAGCTTGATTCACAAAATATACTTTAACTTTTTTTCTTAATGATAAGAGAGTGTTTAGTACGAGAAAACACTAAAAGTGCAACCATATCTAAATACACATTGTATTATTATGAGTTATACCTGATAGGTTAAGTTAGAAATATTATTTCTGATCATTGTTATCATTGACAAGAGCCACAGACAATGTTTAGTAGGAATATATTTCTTCTTGTGACTTATTCACTGACAAAATTAGAAATTATGCCATATTGTTACTACAGTGGCTCGTTAAAATTATGTTGCCAAGCATTTCAAGTGAAGAAAATCCCTATTTATTCCCTATTTCTATTCATACAGTTCTTAAATATTTTTAGACTGTTCTTACTCACGTGCATACAAATGTGAGGGTGTTTAACATGTAATTGCTTAGTGATTTTTTTTTATAAGCCTTCTTTATGTCTCTTAACATTTTTAGCTTATGTTCCCTTTATTCCTGAGACCTACAATATATTTTTTTTAGCTACAGTAATTGCTACATGAGCAGGTAAAAGTAATCAAGTTGATGTCACCACTGATGTTATGACCTAACAGTTCTCTTTTTACTAAGGTATGAAGGGTACCAGCCAGCACTTACTTGGAATACTTAGGAAAATCTCAGAGCATCAACTCAGCCAAAAATACAATTCACAGCAGCAACATCAGTCTAATTTATTGTCTTTTGGGGTCTCAGCTTTGAAGAGAACTTGTACATATCTGAGTAAAGTCCTGCACTTTTTCTTTATAGTAATCTTTTTAGACAGAGGAAATTTATGGAAAAGAGAAGATGGTATGTTACTGAAAATGCAGGTGGGATGGATTTGATAATGCTATTAAAGATTAAAATACGGCTTTGAGAAGCAAACCTTCCTGTGGGAGCACTGCTCTTCGTTTGGAACAAAGCAAATGGTTTTCAAATACAAAGTAAAGAGCTGAAATGGGGCTGTATAAGTAGGTAACAAACAGCAGTATACACGATAAATTAAGTAAATTTATTTTGAAACATCTTGCAACACTTTTTACTTCCATAATCCATTGGGGAAAGTATGTGGGATCTATTTTTTCTTGTAGGTAAAACTATTATAAGCTAAAGACTGTTGTGAGTCTGTGATTCTTATTAGTGTTCAACAACCATCTTTGACTAATACTTGTGAACCAGCTTGATTAGTAAATAACAATCTGATGCCCATGAACACAGAGTGCAAACCCCAGTGGTGTTGTTTTATGATAAAACTGCAGCAGGAGAGGACAAGTAACAGTTCCTTGTAGTCTTTCTCAATTATTTCACAATTACCTATTTATTTATTTTTTAATTTTTTTTAGTGATGTAACTGAGGAGCTGCATTCACTTGCCTGTGCCACTAGTGACTAGGGATATACTGATGCGTGCATAAAATTTGAGTTGTGTAAGAAACCTTTTAGAGCTGAAATTGGTGGCAGGAGCCTGTCTTGCTGATGAGCAATGCAGTAGTCCTGCAGTGCTGGGGGGAGATTTTCTCTAGTGAAGGGCAAGCAGAGTTTGTAGCATTCGACCTTTCAGGCAGAGGTGTGTGTATGTCTTGAGTGTGACAAGAGAGTGAGAATTCCTTTGGGAAAGAGCTGCTATAACACAACATCTGTAACGCAGAACTGTATAAAGGATTTCTTAGGGAAAAAAACTGGTGGATTTTTGTCAAGTGTAATCAAGGCTGAAATCCTTCCTCTTGGTAATTGTGCTCTACATCATTCAATGTAGGTTGTATTGCCTAACTTTGTGCATTGGATAAGAGTAAGTACAATATCTGTGGGTGGATACATACATCTTTTATAATAACAACTCTCTTTGGAATATAATTTTTGGGCTTAATCTGTATTTGTGGGTCTCTGTTAGCAATTCTTACTGGAGTTAGTCTTGAAGCAGACTAGTGTCAGTGAAGTGAGGAGTTGTTAGCAGTGGCTACTGCTGGCCTGGGAAAGTTCCAGGTGTAGTGCATGCACTATGATTTGAACTATGGTAGCATGTGCAGTCAGAGCATGCAGTCATCAGGTACAAGCCACAATTTGTTCTTCGTTAGACAAAAAACAAAATGAAACAAAACCCCAGAATGTGGGAAAAAACCTCTGAGAAAAGGTAGTGGGACATCACACACAGGGAATCTAGGCAGGCTTTGGCTGGTGATTTAAAAAAAAAAAAAGATCATGGAAATGAGCCAGATATTGACTAAGTGTTATTTTTGGTTGCTTGCAAAGTAGGTTGGGTAAGGGGCTCTATTTAGTAGGAGCAGTGTTTGATGGATTTCTGTCACACGGCCATTTAATGAGAAATCTTGTTTGTAGACTTTAATTGAAGAGGAGGAACATGTGAGCTCTTCTAGATATGCATAGAAGTTTTCTAGCCACCGTAAATCATGTAGCTATTTACTTTTAAATAAACCAAAACAAAAACCAAACCAAACAAAAAAATTAACTTGAATGTGACAGAATGAAGATGAGAAATAAAACAAACCATGAAATATTGTATAAGAATATTTCATTTACTGGAATACATTTAATATGACACTTCATAATCTTTTGTCGTTCATGGTAATAGGTTCAGAAAAACAAGCTAAAAGACTCATCTGTGAAGATGAGCCTACAGAGACTTGACTTTTCTGCTGCAGAATGAATTTTCCTGCTGGCTGGAAAAAAAAATTGTTGCCAATCTGGTCTTATCTGGTCTTAGCTGATGCAGTTAATTCTCTTAATAAGTATTGCAAACATCAGAATTTTGCCTGTTTCATCAGCTCCCATGAGTCATAAACACTGTTTTCTATAGGAAGAAAACTCTTCTCTTTACTTGTGAACTAGCGGTTTGAACTGTCTAGAGGATGTTGGGATACATTGATGGATTATATTAAGATTAATAATGAGCGTGTTTCATATATTCCTAAGTATTAGACATAAGTTAAAAAAATACATGCTTTTTGCTTTAAATGAGAGAAAGGAAGTGGGAACAATCAAGCATCTTTCATCCCTTGCCAATCCTCATTAATTTAGTCCAAAACTAAACCATAAAATGAGGAGAGAAATAAAGAAGCTTGCAAGCTCTCGTGTGAATAAAGGGTTAAAGATTTATGTGCTTATGCAGCTTTGTCATTTCTCTTCTTTCATTCTCCCAGCCTGTTTACTGGTACCAGTCTGTGTTGAATAGAAAAGCCTGCATATATTTAACATTAGGCAGTTCTGGGACTGCATGGATTCTTAATGAGAAAATTTTTAAGCAAAACTTCGACCCATAAAGTTTTAATCCAGTAGTTTAGGATGCAAATTGAAGGTTAATGGAAGTTAATATAGCATTAATGTTTTTCACACTTTTTCTCTCATTTGCAAAGTTTGTTCCTGTAACCTTTTAGGCATTCAGAAATAATGCAAGCGGTCTGCAGTCACTGCTAAATCCCTGAGTAGCTGGGAGATTTTGGGTATCTTCAGTTAAGCAGCCTGCATAGCTGCTAGCTCCCAGAGGAGTTACAGGCATTAACCTTGTGGGAGAAGTGAGAAATCCCTTGAGAACAAGAGGATGGAGCTCTAGCTGGTGGTGGTGTGCTTGTGGAGCCGCAGCGGTGTCACCTCTCTGTACTAATTAAGAGTTACTGGGAATCTGACAACTAAGGACAGAGTGAACTTCAATGTGGATAAGCATGGGGGGACAGCAGATAGTTCTAAAGCAAGTGAAGAATCAGAAAGGAAAATAATGGTGACTGTGTGGACTTCAACAATCTGCATAAAATAAATGTCCAAGTAGAGGACTTGGTCACTGTTCACAAATGATGCCTCCTTGTAAGAGGGCAATATCAAGGAAAAGGCTTAGGCACTTACCAACAAAACACTGAGATATCTGACATCTTGCTTAGAGATAAAAGCTGTTAAAAGGTACACCTTCTCTCACCTTGTAGTTGCATTATTGGTTTCCTCTTTCCAGGATGGTTTGTGCATTTTACATCAAGCACCCTTTGTATAAAACCAGAAATAATACCAAAGGCAGAAATTATACCAGTAATATGTATGTTACTGGTAGAACATGCCACTAACTACTGGATAAAAGGCATGTACTGTGATCTCCCTTTCTGTACTTGAAAAAGACAGTGGCTGTGACTGTGTGTTACAAAAGGTCCAATCCTGACTGCACATGTTGGTCATAAAACACAATCCTCCCGTGACCCTGGCTGGAGTCGCTTAAAAAGCTGCTGTCCCCAGCTGTCCATTAATACGCTTGAGCATATGTTTTGACTTAAAAATCTAACTAGCTGTCTTAGAAAATCTAATCTTTCAGTATGGGTTTACTTAAGCCATCTTCAACGTTGGTTAAAGTTAGCCTGGCTGCCTTAATACTGATGCAGCTTGGTATGCACCTGGCTGTTTTTTGCTGATTTTGCTTATCACATGGTAATGACAAGAGGCAGAATGACCAGGTGGGGACAGTATTGTCTTGGCCTCCTGCAGGTTTCATACTGTGTCCCCACTGGGGCAAGCCTTTCAAAGGACTTACTCATGCTTTTGGACCCCAGTGTGAAACAGGGAGAGTGGTAGTAAGCTGCTGTGATTGAGCCAGCTCCAGGCACACTCACAGTCCTGGACATCACCAAATGCACTTTTAAGGGAACGAGGAAATAAACACTCTTCAGGCTCCTGAATAGGAGTTATTTGGTTAGTTTGTTTGTTTATATATATATTTTTTCTTCTAATTCAAGCCAGTCACGGAAAGTAAAAAGATGAACCTGTTTCAGATTTAAAGGTTTGCTTGGTTTATTTTTAGCTAGTTATTATTAGCTAATCCAGTACTTTTTAAAACAAGTTGAACAAAGATTCTAAGCTAGGAACAATCTTCTATTATTAGGATCCATGAGGGAGAAAAGCAGTTGTTTTATTTTCAGAGGAAGGCAAACACAGTTGCTTTTTGAGGGATGGCTAAAAATGAGAAATTAAATGAACTGGATAAGATAAAAAAAGAAGAAAAAAGTATAGCATAATCTTAAATATCTTTGAAAAACAAATGAATCGGCACTGTTCAGATTGTTCTCCCGGAGAAGAAAAAAAGTAAAGGAGGATAGGGTAGTTTGATGTCTAAATGAAGTAATCTCCAGGGGAAAAAAAAAATATTATATTTGTTAAACTGTATAAGAAAAAAATCAGAAGATAATATGGCTTTGTTCGCAGTATTACATAAAGAAGATTAAAGACGGGAAACAAGCTGCTTAAACACTGTAAACTAATTAGTTCGACGAATTGTTTTCCCGAGGTTCATGAGATATGAAACATTGGCACCAGTGCGTGAAATACACTCTGCCTCAGTGCTCTTTTCAATTTATTTTTCTGTTAGTGTCATATGTGTATATAAAAAAAGAGCAGCCAAAAAGAAAGAGGTTACGGAGGGAGACCAAAGTCTGTCAGATGATTGAAGCTGACATTTTGTCATCTTAAGTCTGATACGGGAGGGCCCCCTTCTACTGCCCGTGTATAAATACCAGCTTCATTTTCTGCTATCGCAGGCTACACTGCCCAGATGATGTTGTGATGAGGCCCAAAGGGATTCCTGTTGTTGCCCTGTGCCCAGCTCCATGCTAAGCTATGCACAAGCAAGCTGACAAGTCGCTAATTACCTCACCTAGCACTGGGGTGACTGGAGGGGGAGGCGGGCGAGCGGGGACACTTCATGGGCTGTGACTATGTGCGTTGCGGGAGGCTGGCTGGACAGGGGAATAGCAATGACAGGTGTTAGGAATGGTACGTGTTTCAGCAGCTTTGGAGTTTTGTCTGTCTCTGTCAGTTGACACATGAATTGGGTAACAGGCCAAATCGTGCAAATGTTCCAGATACTCCTTAGAACACACATTTGTCTATGTTCTGAAGTGGCTTTCCTTTAGGAAGCCTGTAGCTTTGCTAAATGTAATTATTTATCATTATAATTTGATAAATATAACTTGATAAATTATATTTGATAAATTCCTTTTGTTCTGTACCTAAACACTTTATCAGGTGTGTCTACTATTGTCAAGTTTATAAGAAGGTATTCCTATTTCTTGATATTGCACAGAATACCCAGGATTTTGTCACTCTACAGAAATATAGTAATATAGATTCCCCTTTTCAAACTCTTTTTTTTTTTTTTTTAAATGTATACAGCAATACAGCAGTATGTGGGATATGACCATATGGAACCCTACATTCATATCATATGAGAACGTCAGAGAATAGTGCTTGGGGCTCCTACACAAGTATAAGAATAGTTTTGCTTTGAGAAAATGAGGAGGGAGAAATCCCATTGTGACTTTAGGTTGTATTTTTAATAGTACTGAAATACTGAAGATAGTGAACATTTCAATTTGGACAATAGCCCAAGGGGGTTTAAGTCATTTCTGAGGGGCACTGAATTATATAGCTGGGATAACACAATAAGGACATAATGGATACATCATTTAGCTGAGGCTTCATCAGTAGCTTTCTGGAGGTGACGGTAGGAGGAGATTTGATTTTTCCTCTGGGTTTTGTAATGATTTTTGCTTTCCATGGGACACGTGACATTCTGTTGTATTTAACCAGGGCAGAACTTGGGAGTTGTTGATATTTACACTATTACTTATGAAAAGAAGTCTGTCTAGCTTGCTTTGTTTTGTTATGTTTTTAATGAATACAAATCTTTTTGCAAATGTTATGTCTTAGGTGGTAATCATCTGCTATGTATGCTACTATGGAATATGGGTTTGTAGCCTAAAAAACAAAGCAATGGGTTTGGAAAGGGAAAAAAGGAACGAGGGAAAGGAAGGGGGGAGGGAAAGACACTCTAAAAATCAATTACTGTGTCATGTCCTACTTTCTAAAGCTCCCTGGTAATGCCCTGTTTGGCAGCAGGGGTACCTAGCCAGTTCTGCAGTAGCACCTTCAACAAAAAAGCACCTCACTCGAACACAAATTATTATTTGGCCAAAGTAGGAGAGCCCAAGGGTACATTTACACACCTCTTACTCCCAGTCACTCCTTCGTTTTTCAGCTATTTAGTCAGTACATGAGTTCCTAAAAAGTGAAACAAGCTTGGGAGTCTTGGTAGCATGGGTTCTGCTAAATTACGGCTTTTAAATAGGCAAATCAGATCCTAATTAGCACCACAGTCAGAACAAAGTGCTATTTTTATTACCCATTACAATGCATTTGCTTACATTTGTACCCTGCAGTTACAAATGCGTTATTCATTATTTGTTTTTGTTGGTCACAAAGGTAGCATTTGTTACTTAGGATTTCTGAAGTTACCAACCTGAGTAATTCTAGAAGATAATTGTTCTCAAAAACATGAACAAGCAGCAGTCGTCAATTTTATGTCAGGCCCAATGAATTAAAAATCTGCCTAGTGAGGATGATTTCCTCCTTGTAAAGGTGACAATATAGCCCTGTCTTTCCCCAGGCAAGGTGACAGAAAAGACGTTTTTCTAGTCTGCAGTAAAGTAGAAATTTAGAAGCGAAAGCTCTTGGTCTTAATCTGACATTTTCTTCAGAATCTGGAGCTACTATGTGGCCCAATGCCATGACAGATTTTGTTAAGTACTTCTCCTAAGAAACACATTTTGTGTTATTTCCACACAAGTAGTGTTTAATATTGCTTAGTAATACTCCCTTGGAAGAACATATGGCACATAGTATTCTATCATGTCAATAAGAAACAAACCTTTGCTTCTTAAAAGGAGTATACTTCAGTTTGAAATGATATCTGATGGGGAATGAGCTAATCTGTTGAGGAATAGAAGGGAATCAAACCTCAGGCATTTTTTTAGAAATAATAAGATACTTAGGGACCTTTATGGGTTCCAGAAGTAAACCCATGTGACCCTGTCCTGTTTATTAAGACTGATTGAACTCTTGTTAGTGTGTTTACCATTTCCCTCTTGCTTTACCACTGTTTTACAAGCTGTCTAGAAGTTTGCAACTCTTATGCTATATATATTTTTTGCCATCTGAGTTTCATGACTTTTTCTGTAAAATTTATTGGTTGTGGGAGCCTTAGAAATTCTAAACTACTTAATGGTTCTGGCTGCATCCATTATACAGCCCTCCTCCTCCCCTCCCCACACTCCTCACCCCCCCACCTCACCCCTGTGTCCTCCACCCTGTCCCCCCCACATCTCCCATCTCTTCATCCCTGTTCCTCCATTTCTGACCCATCCTTGTGTCCCCTACCCCGTCCCTATGTCCCCCATCCCTTCACCCCTGTTCCTGCATCTCTGACCTGCCCCGTGTCCCCTACCCTGTCCCCATGTCCCTCATCTCTCCTTGTTTCTCCATCTCTGACCCATCCTTGAAAACCTTTCTGACTAATCCCATAGGCTGACCTACACACTGAAATCCTACCAGTGTTTGTTGCTGCTAATTATTCTGGGTAAACCTGTGGGAATCAGGCCCTTTCTTAATGAGTTTGGGAAAACAACTAAAAATTTCGTTCACTCTTAAGTAGATTTCTGAGCTCATATTTGTGACTTCAGTTCAGGGTAGAACTTCTGTTCTGCATAGAGATGGTGTCCACAAAGCTGGCAGTTTAATTTTGTTCTTTGTTAATTTAGAGTGAGGAAGAAGGAAAGAGAGAAGGGGACTGTATTTGGCACTGCAGTGTAACAAAAACAGCTGTGTAATGTGGCACAAGTGGGTTATTAGATATGACATAATGTGTAGTATTTCTGTCGTGGCATTATATATCTGTCACGGCTTTTGGCAGGCAATTTTTTCTGAGTTTGAAATCCTTCTCATGTATTTTCAGTGGGTATCAGTTAAAATGTCCAGAAATCCCTCTGCAACCAATCAGTTTTGCTTCCTCTAAATATCTGCCTTTAATTGATGGCTTGTTAAACTGAGGAAGGAAGCCATGGAGAGCTCAGCCTACGCTGTGTGGACACAGCCGTAACTTGACACAGAGAGTATGGATTTGAAAAGGTTTAGGCAGCACGGCTACATCTAGGTAATTTTTTTGTAATTAGAAATTTGTGTAATTGAACACCTGACAAAGTTTCAATAGGTCAGGAATGCATCCTGTACCCGAATGTTTTGAAAATGTTATATTTGCCTATTTTCTAATGTCTATTGTCTAATTAAAGAAGAAACATGTTAGCAACAGTTCTTTCTTTTGTAATTGTGCAGACACTTGGTTTTGAAACCAGTTGAAACAGCCTGCAGTCACTGGTGGTGCAAAAGAAAAGAGATTTTTGTTTCTATAGGGAACACTTCTTTTGCTGAAAGGAGATGCTAAGAAAAATTCCAAAAACAACCCCCTGAAAAATCTGTTCCTACTTTTTGCATATCTTTGTTTTAGGTAGTCTGTATATCAGCAAGTGTCTTGTTTAAGTACCTCATTAAGTCACACACTGATATCCTTGTTGGTTTAACTGTTTCTGCAGTGGTGTATGATGCAGACATTTCGGATCACCAAAAGTTATCTGTAAAAAGAAAGCGTTACTCCGGTTTAGCACAGGCTGTTGGATTTCTTCCAGGATGTGCCTTACATCTAATAGAATATTAAAGGAATGTCTGAATACTAAGGTCCCTCTCGAATTTCTGCCAGGGACACTCCAAGTTTGAATAAACAGGTGAGATTTTACCCCTAGAAAACTGCTGATGGTATTTTTTTGGATGAAACACTGAATAGCATAACCTTTGCATTCTGCTCAACCACTCTGCACTTTTGTGTTGCTGCAAGCTGTGCTACAGAATTCAGTAACTTTCATACTTGGAGTTATCAGTAACCAAAGTGGGTAAATCTTTGCAGTCTTGTGTTACTAGCTCCTGAGCCTTACCGAGCACTAATATTGTTACTTCCAGGTGTATACATGTCACAGTCTGATAATTAGTTAAGTACTGTGAGTATAAATTGTTACCTGGTAATGTGGTAATACAGACCTTTCTAAATTTCCAAGTGGTTGATCAGAAGAAATCAGGATTGAAAGAAAAAAAGAGCAGTGTAAGGAGTAAGTACAAAGGGACTAAAGAAGAGCTGGGACATCTTGAGCTTTGAAATGGAAGACTCTCTGAAGTGGGATTGCTGGACATGAGATGGAGGGAAGTGAACCACAATTAGCAAAAAGGCATTCCTCTGGAAGTTTGGAGGTGCTCTTCTTTTGACAAAAATCCTCAGGGAAATTAGTATTTCTAACACATTACCTTCAACAAATATAGCTTGGATGATTTGAGGTCTTGCTGCCCACAGCTGGCCATCATTCTTTGCTGTCAACCCCGGTGTGGCAATGAAGGTGGCAGAAGGTGTCCATGTCCTGGGACTCTGGTTTACCTTTTTAGGCAGCCCATGAAATCTGCTTGTGCTAAGATTATGGACAGACTGCCCAAAAGTGTGGACCTGCTGATTCATGGGCAAGTGTTTCCGTATGCCACCACTCGCGTAGTAACAGGCAACTTGTGAGGGCTGAGGTGTGCTGGGGCAAGAGCCATGTAAAGAGCTGTGGCTGTTTGCTTGGGGAATATGTGCTGGGGGGCCAAGGGTCAGCAACGTTTCAAATTAAAATTAAGTAGAGAACGAGTGCTTCAGAAAATGCCTGCCCAAAATTGTTTACAGATTTATATTTTGATCATGTGATTTGCTTATGCATTTCATTTTGCTGGCTTTGAGGACTCTGCCTCCTGTTTTTCTTTAACCACATATCTTAAAGATTAAACAAAGTAGATTCTTTTTATTTTCACTCTATTTCTTTTCTCTGACAAGTTTTGATGTGCCCAGGCATGGAAGTATTCTGTGTGGTTGAAAGGAGGAACGATTATAAAAGTTTGCAGCTATCTGTCCTAATTTATTGAAAGTTCTTGGTTTCTAATGCAGATGTAGAAGGGCAGAGTTGTAGGAATGCAGTTTTTTGAGTTATATTTGTGCATGTGTACAACTGTGATGACTTATCCTCCAGCCATAAAGTTACTTTAGCATTTGAATTTCTTGAATTCTCTTTGGTGAGACTCTTTCAGTCATTTAGCCCCAAATTGGAGCACATTATGTTAGATAGACTGAAAGATATGTGCTTTGGGAATGGGAGAAATAAAAATTCTAGTTCCACCTGTAATAGAGACTTTTCCCGAAGTACATCTCATTTTTGGAGGGACAATGGAATTCACAGTTAAAAGGATTTGCTTGCCATACGCTGCAGCAGCAGGAACTGTGATTAAACAAATTATCATTTTTAGCTTGTCCTAATGTCCTTAGCAAAAATATATGGTGAAGGCAACATAGTTTGCTTTTCAGAAGAACATGTGGAGCAGCCTACGCCATAATGTCGGAACAGATGAATGGCATTTTGCATGTCATTGGAGACTTGTTCTTGCTGTAAAGATTCCAGTAAGTCAGTTTGCCAATGTTACAGTTAAGGCTTTTCAACAGTCTTGCATTTGCGTTACTTGGGTAGTTTTATTTCAGAAGTGCACATAGCTCAGATAACTGATCAGGTTCATGTAACTGATCTGTATCTGTTTGTGATTCTACCCTCTTACCTCCCACATGAGTTGTACCTTTCTTGTGCAAATAAGCTGCCGCTACTGCCTCTGCTTGATCTCTATACTACAGATGTTTCTAATTAACTCTACTGTGACAGGCCAGGAGGATATAGTTACAGAGGCTGACAGGTCCCAGAGTCCTTGGAGGCACTGTTCTGTCACCTGATGCATTCCTTGTGCTAACATCTTTTTGGCAAGCTTTCCTAATTATTACAGCCAACCAGTACCTCTGTGTTTAATATGAAGAGTGTGGAGTGATTGCGTCTAAAAGTCAGCAAAGAATGCAGGCTTCTAAGCACTAAAGGGTTTCAGTATCTGTTTTGTGGTTAGAGGCATTGGTGCTGCCATTATGCCTGATCTCAGTTTTTTCTACATTCTGTTTTGCTTTCCACCAAAGATGCACTTGGGCTTTCTTTGCTGTTCAAAGTCACAAAGATTTGCCCCACCCCCTTCCCCTCCTCCCAGTAATTTAGCAAAGCTTAGTAACCCACAGGAAGGGCTGTGATATTCTTGCTTTCTTGGAAGATTTACATTTTAAAGATCATTGGCAACCAAGCATTGGTACGCAAGTTACTATGAACCAACTTTGCATTGAGAATTTTAAGTGATGATTGTGCTATGTGATGCACTTGGTGCCTGTCCGCCACGTAAGGGTTTTCACCAAACTATGTCAAAGAACCATCAATTGGAGAGTACTTGCATACACTTAAGGAATCTTTTGTGTTAAATGAGCGTGAGTATTCCCTGGTTCTGGGTGAACTTTGCATTTAGAGGCATCTGGAGGAGAACAGTGTACGTACGTCAAGAGGATATTGCAACTGCACCTGGAGATAGATAGATAACCTGAAAATGTTTTTAGCTCACTGCTTGATACTGTCAAACAGAAGTGAAGGTGCATGCACACTTCAGTAATGAAAGATAGGAGATACCTTTCCAATAAAGAAAGACTGATTTTTTTCTTAGACTAGGAAATGAGAGCTGCTCATCTAATGAATTTAAGATTGGGAATCTCATTCTCTTAGATCTATCACTTGAGAATAAGAGTAATTATTTCCTATTGCTCTTCATGGAATACAGTTATAATTGCCTTACTGTAACAATGTTCACATTAACACTTAATTGTTAATGTCCTCCTAATTTGAGGAAGTCATCGGCTCTTCATATTTCATCACCAGAGAATGTTCTTACATGGTAAGAGCATTCGGAATCACTGAATAAGGAAAGATTACATGTGAAAGATTACAGCTGGAAAGGTATAATTTAGATATATGTATATCTTTATTTTCTTGAAATTTGATTGTCTTTTGGGTAGTCAAACTTCTTTTAGAGGCTAAATTGCACTGACAAAATTATTTATTGTACAGGAACAGGAATTCCTGCGTAGTATAAATACTATAATGGTGTACAGTGGCAGAGAAGGGCACTGGCTTTTTTTATCTTATTTGTACATTCTGTCTTGTGCTGAAAGACACATCAGTAAGGGTGGAAATCTTACACAGGGGCAAGGTCAGCCTGACAGTGGTGGTCTGCAGTTTTCCCCTTCCAGATGACTGCAACTTGTTCCTTTGTACCAGACTCAAGTTCTATATAAAAACAACACTTAGGCATGGATTTGACTGTCCACTGGGCATTGACATTTATATATTTAGATGTACTGTAGAAACATAGGGAACAGTCACTTTATCAAAACAAGCAAATACATACCTTGAAAGCAGGAGTGCTCTCTTCAGTCATTAAAGCATTTCAAAGTAGTAAGATCCTTTCATCAACCTTAGCAGTACCTATATGGTTTGAGTGCCATTTTTTCTGATAAGACTGAGAAAAGAAGAAAAAAAAGTGTGACTTTTTGTCTGTAACTATAAGTAGGTGCACACCAAGGCAATGCATATTTAACACAGTCTACTTCCTAAAAGCAACAGAGAAAATATTCATGAAGATGGCAGTGGAGCAGCATATTCCTCATGTTTTTGTGCCAGTCTGTGGACTGTGCGTTGCTACCCACTAGGGTGGAAGATCTGTGCCAAACTAGCACCAAGTACAATTTGGTGACAGCTTACCAGGTGTAATATTCACTGATTCAAAAGAAAATTTCATATAAAAAATATAGTTTAAGCCTTTCTCTCCAGCATCACAGACCACCATAAGAAGTTGGTAAATGTTAAGTGGAAAGAAAGATTGACAGGAGACTTCTTGACTGGAAAAACTCTTTCCTTCCCCTCCAAGTTGCCTTACCTACTGGCTGGAGAGGTTCCCTGAATGGGGAGTCCTTTTGTTTTGCTGCTTCTTCAGACTTCCTTCACTGGGATGTTCTGCCATAAGTGTCCAAGATGGGGAAACTGCAACAGGAGCAGAGCTTTCCAGGACAGGGGAGAACAAGAAAGAAAGGGAGAACAGAGGGGAGGAAAAAACCATCCTTTTCTTAGTTGCTTCTGTTCACTTCCTTCCATTGTCAACTAGACATTAGTAGACATGATTTTCTGAGGATATTAATGTCATATAAAAAAATGTGTTTGTCCACTGGCTGCCTAGGGACAATACTTCATAATGCTATGCAAACTAGCATTTAGTTATATTTCAACAATTCCCTTCAGGTCCATTTTCACTAAACTTCTAAAACATATTGCAGCTGTTATTGTCTTTTGCTAGAGTACAAATGGTTAATCTTTAGTCATGTATTTTAGTATATAATTTCAGTTCTTGGATCTGTCAGAGCTGATGATTCAAAGTTGATTCCAAAAACCAAAATATATGTGTGTGTAGAAGGGAGGAGGAGGAGAGATTTTATTGTAGGACCCCAGGGAACTTCTTGTATTGTAGGAGTGTGATAGCTGAACACTGCAGTATTTCAAAAACACCTTTGGAAAGTGAGCCCACTCCTCTAAATAATGTTGATTAGCACAATTATGATTCAAGAATGTTGGTGTGAAAGGATTGCTTCTAGCATGAGCTGATATCTTACGAAGTAGTTTGCTGGCAAGTGAGAAAACTACAAAATTCATTTTCTTCTGCTCTCCTAATAGTACAATCATTAGCCTGTTTCCTCATAAACATCATCTTCTCCCTTTTCTTGGAAAGACACACTAAAAATATTGTCATTAAAAGCAAATTTTTTCTTCTCTGCCTAAGGAAGATTGTTTAAAAGAAAGTCTTCATTTTTTTGATTATATGGGTCTTGCCTGTTTAAGTCGATGTTATAATCCCATTTTATTTGGTGATAAAATGGTTTTCAACTTTCAGGCTTTGGGAGAAAAAACATTTTCAAGAGTTCTCCTACTTAAATAAATAAGCATCTGTGTTTTAATGTTTCTTTGAATATCATTCAGGACAGATTTTATGTAGATATATTTGTTCCATCTAATCTGTACTAGCCGTGCACCTGACATGCATATTAGTTTTCTGTTTCAAGGCAAATACAACTGGAATTCTGCAGAGACCAAAAGAGTGAAACACATCCTTCTCATCAAAAAAGCCAAGCAAGGCAAATAATCCCATACCAACAACCTAGCAAACCTGTTTCTTACAAAACACATGTAAAAGAAGCTGAGAAGTAGATGCTAACCACATGAGATATGAAATGAGAATTTAAGTAACAGGTGTCATACATTTTTCTAGCTTTAGTCCTTTAGTAATATGTGCTTTTCTACTCTAGTATGTGCAGTCTGGAAAAAATCTGTTGCTGTAAAACAAGCGTTTATGTCTTTTCCTCCTAATTCTCTATGATTTGTGCTGTACTGTTGCATCTACTGGAACACTCTTCTAACATCCATGCAAATTATAATTTGTGCTGGCTTCATGATTGTGCAGATGATTGTCACAGCAAGTGCTAGATGAATAAGCTCTGTGTGTCTGTGTGTGTGCAAGTGCAATATATCTTAACCAACATAAAAGAGAAGTAATCCCCACTAAGAAATGTTCAAGAATAAAGATCAGTATATGCACATTTTGGCTTTCCGTATTTGAATTAACAGATCTAAGTGGGAGCTGTGCTTAGGCTTTTTTCACAGCCCCTGGCAAAGTATATATGAACTCTTTAGTAACAGCAGGGAGTCTGACCTGAGATTTTCTACCATAGCATGTATGCGTATGCATATGGTTGCTCATTCACTCACTCTCAAATTCTTCTTCTGGGCCCCAGTTACAGTTTCATAGGTGTTATTATAGTCACAAGATACACAACACAATGTGATCTATGCGACTTTCTCCAGTGGATGGTGTAGGAGGCAAGGGGTGTAAAGAGCATGGCTATACATTCCCTCCCCAGGAATCTGGGAGGACTGTTATACTGTGACCTTGGTCTGGTTTTTCTCTACATTCTTTGCTGTCCCCAAGCTGTGAGGCTGATGTGTTTGGATAAACTCATTTTGTTAAGTGGAAATCCCCTTAGAAAACTAGGAATAGAAATTGATGGGAACTCCACATGATTAAATGTTCAGTGATTTTTTTCTGCAACCTATGATGAATTTACTTAGGAGCAAAGTCTAATAAGTATTTTGATTATCTGCTTCATATGCTTTCAGCTTGAGTGGTCTGAATTCTTTCTATAGTTACTATGACACGATAGTTAACAGTCTGGCTCGGCCAACATGTTAAGCCATGTTTGCAAAAAAGAATACATCAACGATTTTTCTTTGCCAAAGGTTTTGTTTTCAGTCTTAACTAACTGTCATAAGAGAATCTTAAGTACATTGTGTTTCACTCTCTCTTTTTAAAAAGAAAGAAGCTAAAGAAGTTTTCAATGGAATAGAAAGAGGGATAGAGGGAAGTGCTGGTTCATGTCTGTTTAATTCTTAAGCCAATGAAAGACTTTGCAAGCCTATAGAAGCAATGCAATCAATAGAAGAAAGAGCTGCATTTGCAAAAAGCATCAGCCTCAGCAACATTCCTGTGTTTAGGGGACACATGTAGTCATCTGCTTGTCCCGTGAAAGCACTAGCCTGGTGAAAAGCAAAAATGTGTATTATGAAGTGATCACTGAAGAAAACATGGGTTGGTTGTGTTTGGGTCACAGGTACAAACCTTTTTCTGCTGTTTTTCGCACAGACCCATGAGTTGACACTAAGGACTAAACAAAAGAATTTTTTACATTGCCAACAGATATCATCCCTCAATCATGGCACAGGCTGCCATGAAGTGCCATCCCATCCCTATTAAACAAAAGAGCTTGGAATGAGAAGCAGTAAACTGTTCTCCAGGTATATATCTCTTTGGTTTACATTCCTTCTTTTGTGTCTGAGACAATCACCTGTCACGTACAGTATTTGATTTAATCCCAGGTTCTGCTGAAGCAAGTAATAATTGAGAAATTGAAGAAGAAAGTTCATTTCAGTTGGAAGTTTGTTTCAGTTTAGTTGAGGAGATGCAACCTGCAGCAGCTTTCTTTCTGAATTTAGGACAGCTGAGAGTGTGGTAGAAGCTGGAGTTTTGTTGTCTCACTCTAATACCTCAGTCAAGAAGTGGAATTATGTGCCAGTCAGGGAATGGAAAGCCACAACACTTTCAAGGCAAGACCAGGGCCAAAATACTCCATCGTAACGTGCTCAAGTGTGGGAGTGCCTCTCATTTGTCTCTTAGTGATATTGCGTGTACTAAATTTCCTACTGGTGCTGTATCAGCAAGTAATTGATTCTACTATATCTTAAAAGCTTTTCATACTTCAAGTTCTTCAGTGCTTTTTAAATTTTATGTATTGCTTTGAGTAACTTTCCTTCACACTTAAACCTTACTCAAGCTTACTGAGACCTTGCTTTTCAGCCTTACTTAAAGTGGACCCTGCATAAGTTAATCACTGCTGTGCTTAGAAGGGGTTTGCCAGCTAAACACTTCATTCCCAGATATATAGCTCATTAACTGCATTCTTATACATTTAAAACAGATCATGTACAATTGTAACATTTTCAGATGGAAGTTGCTCAGGTGAAAGTTTCCTCTTAATACTGCTTCCCTCCCCCTTCCTCAAAAGGAAAAAAAAGAAATGGGATGGGAGTGGTGGTGATGGGGTATGTGTGGATTTATTTAAAACTACGTAAAACACATATTCAGCAGTTGTGTGGGGAAATATATCCAGTTATATCATTCATAGATCAATTCTGGCAGGAGTTTTCTCAACCATGTACTCCAGACCTAGTCATTCCATTGGTTACAGTTCCATTTTATATCAGTATTAC
This sequence comes from Calidris pugnax, assembly GCF_001431845.1. NCBI lineage: Eukaryota > Metazoa > Chordata > Aves > Charadriiformes > Scolopacidae > Calidris > Calidris pugnax. The sequence goes on from NW_015090926.1 coordinate 2,642,988, forward strand.
ATTCTTATACTGTCTGCAGTGCTAAGCCCAAGTGATTTTTACTTCTGAATGCTTTTTTAGAAAATATATTTTTAGCTTAATCTATTTCCTTGCTACATAGTGATTTAAGAGGTATTCGATCCATTATTCTAATTTTTGGCTGGGAAGAGGCTTTTGGGATTGTTCAGAGAAAGGTCATACAGTTAAAAGCAACAAAAAGTCTCCAAGGAAAGAGGATCACTCCTTAAGGGAAGCAATTCAATGTGAATACTTCCTTGTATTTGTTAAAAGAACCTGCTTTATTTTGTATGCATAGTGTTAGTGTCCAGCTGTTTTGAATGAACTTCTTGGGTTATGTTGGTTTTCTGTTTTTCTTTTCTTCAAACTGCCTTAGAGAAAAGTTTTTTTCCATTTTGTAAAGTGACCAGAGTGTACTCTAAACATGCAAGAAAGAGAGCTTTAAAAGCACACATGAGGATCATCTGAAAATCACAAGTAAAATTATAACCACCCAGGTGCTGATTTATTTTATTTTATTTTATTTTATTTTATTTTATTTTATTTTATTTTTTATCTGCAGCCAAAAAGCAGAGATTTGTGGAATCTTATTTAAGATAGTGGTAGAATTCCCAGTGACATTAATGGAAACAGGTTCAGACCTTCTGTATTAAATTGCTGTCTTTTATGAAGCATTGTGGGTGGTTTGCTTGGAACAAAATTTGCAATTGAATTTACAGTACTAACACCAGCTCTGCAGTGGAACAGATGTTTTATTTTCTGTTTATTTGCTACATTCTTCAGTGCAAGCCTTGGTGCTTTGGCCAAAGGCTTATTACGTGCATCAAGAATGCTTGTGTATTATTCTGTCAAATAACTGCATACAGTTAAGATCTTCAGTATGAAGTACAATTTATTGTAGTCTCATTGATCACCTGATATACCCAAGGCATATTAAGGCAAAGCTAAAAAAGAACATTTTGAGAAGTTGCAGGAAATAGTTCCAGTACGTAGGACACATTGAAATTTGTGTAGCCTGAAGCAGAAAGTTCTTTCTTCCTTTCAAGGCTTTTTGCAAATCTCTAAAAGTATTTGGTGACAAATTCAGAACTCAGTTTAACTTGAGTCCACAATATTGCAGGAGCTGTTGTGTAAGTTAGGTCGTTATTTAAAGTTATTGCCTGTATTAGATAATTGACTTTTTTACAAATCAGCTTGATTAAATCAGTTCACCAGCTTATAGCTGTATTTGTTTTATGTCTTTAGTGCTTGGTTGTTACTCTGTTCTTCTGCATAAGAAGGAGGCCCTGATTCCATCATTCCTTACTGCACTTTTCAGTGGTACTACTCTTCTCAGCTAAAGTGGCAGCTGATACCTTGGGGTGATGAGCAAGAGGTCATTGTGGATTGCGGAGATGCAGACATGGCCACCTAGCCGAACAGCAAGTAGCTGGTATGGTCCTAGGATATTCCCTCCTTTCTGGGAGGCTCCCAATGGTGCAAGAGGTAAATGGGGGGAGTGGCTTTCCTGGTGTTGAAGCCGGTTACATTCAAGCCAGTTACCCAGTGCAACACCGTGAGCTTTGCATGGCAGCAGGACAGCTGCTCTGAGCTGCGGGGAAGAATCATAGAATCATTCAGGTTGGAAAAGACCCTTGGGATCATTGAGTCCAACCATCAACCCTACTCAACAAGGTTCTCCCCTACACCATATCCCCTAACACCACATCTAAACTCTTAAACACATTCAGGGATGATGACTCAACCGCCTCCCTGGGCAGCCTATTCCAGTGTCTGACCACTCTTTCTGTGAATAATTTTTTCCTAATGTCCAGTCTAAACCTACTCTGTTGCAGCTTGTAGCCATTCCTTCTTGTTCTAAAGGGTAGGGAGGCTGATCAGGAGGTGTGTTACCCTGGACCATCATCACCCCATTGGGGTGGGGGATTCCTTCTGGTGAGGAGAGGGAGAGAGGCTAGTCAGTGTTTCCAAGCATGAGCTACCAAGGGGACTGTATTTCTGGGGCAGAAAGCTAGCAAAAAGAGACTTGTTCTGCATTCAAGTCTTACCTGATGTGTCTGAGACCAAAGTGATTGATATAAAGTCTGCTGAGTGGCTCTGAAGGCAGTGTAGGGTTGACAAAGCTGTGCTAATGCATAACTAGTAAGACTTTATGAATCCAAGTGAATATATTGAAGGAAAATACCCTGTGGTACCTTACCCAAGCTTTTCTATTACCCATAGTATTTGCTTACCTCTTACCTTAGATAATTCAGAGATGGCAGTAGTCATCTGAACTACTATTCAATTATACTGAACACCTTGAATGGTTAGTCAGAGGAAAATACTGTCCATGAGTGTGTAAAAGGACTACATCCTTGACTGAGAATAAACTGGTGTCCAGTGTGCATAGCGTGTGTATTGGTCAGAATGAAATAATTTTGCTTACTCTTCTCATTTTGAGTAATGACCTTGTCTGAGTTTAGAAATTTCTGTAAAGGATCTAGATAACTTGAAATTAAAGACTGAAGAAATTCAGATTGAGCTGCTGCTTTTTTCTGGAGTGTTTCACACCAATGAACAAGCTTTTTCAGAAGAACTTGAATTTAGCTGGTAATAAGATTACCCGGGCAAGATGGTCTCAGTTCTTCATTATCTGAGTTACTCATAAGGGGAATACAATTCAGAGTAACTATTTTTCCCAGCAAACAATTTCTTAAAAATGCAAGGAAAGTTATATCAAGAGCAGATGTTATTTTTTATATTTTTTCTTTGGTCAATTATGTGTTACTCAGTCAACTTTTCAAAAAATCACTTATGCTGATATGCTTTCTGTGTGACAGGCTGCAGCTGAGCCTCATTATTCATACAATGTGTCTGTGTGATGTCACCATGTCAATTTGTGCTTTATCCGTTTTGTACTTATGGATAGTTGTGCCCTCTTATGAGCAGAAATAGTCAGCTGGCAATAGCAGAAGACAGAGAGAAAAATAGATGGAGTCCACAACCTCTTTCTTTGTGGCAGTAGGTCCTTCTTTCATCCACTTTCAGGTTTCTTTTTTTTTTTTTCCTTATCTCATCAATATGTACAAAGCAGATGCTAAGTCAAAAAGCAGATGCACTCTTAGTTGTTTATAAATCAATCCTTTTACATTGTAACAGGCAGAAAGTTAAAAGAGGGTAGGGAAAGGTCTCTATCTTGTCTGACTGGCAGAAAAGGGCCATGCCTAGCTGTAATGGCTTATTGGATGTAATTCTGTTCAAAGGCATTACTTGGCAAGGCCAGTCTTACCAGACCCCAGGCAACAACAAAGCACAGGGTATTTCTTGTGTGCTGAGATGCAGTTCATAGCATGAATGAAGGAGAAAATATACTGTTACAAGCTTAGTAAATAAGGAGAAAAAGAAATCTAGGATGTGTCGCTTACTGGTATATTGCTTGTGTTTATTTGAACTGGGGAATGAATGCTCTGAGATAATTTAATGCTCTTACTGTCCAGTTCTGTTTCTTGATTTATCTCAGAAACATTTTTTTCACAAGTTGGAAGTAAGATGGCAGCCTGAAAGGACAGGATATTAAATCAGGAAGGAAAAGGAAGTCGGGATGACTTCTGCAGTTGCGTGACTGCAGTTGGATGCAGCGCGGTTACTGTTCATCTCTGCATCGTCCCTTGTTTGCTTTCTTTCTAAAGTACACAGGTGCACTCATTGACCTTTGGCAGCTGATGCTATAAATGCATCCACTGAGCACAAATTCCAGTAGAGTCCTTCACTGCCAGTTGTTACCCACCTCTCTGATGCTTGGAGCCAATGCATTCCTTCTCTGGAGTGGGTTTCACTGTCCTCATTAAAAAGACAAAAAGTTTTTCTTATTTTCCCTCACTGCCTGATGAAACTTGCTCTCTGGAACTTAGTTTGATTTTATTTCTAATTCTCAGCTGTGCTAAATGCACTGGGAATTAAATTACAAAGCCGATGTTACCTCATGTTCTGCAAACTAGCTCCCTGAGGCATTTCATCACTGTGCACGCTTGAGACTTTACAGTGTTGCAGCAGGGCTGTAAAATGCCTAAACAAAACATTATGCAGATATTAAGAACAAAATAAAATAATAGTAAAAAGATAGGTTGAAAGGGAGGGAAGCTCTTCCAACCAGGTTTCTAGGCAGAACTGCCAAGTGGCGCGTATCCCCAGTGATGTGGATTTGGCAAGTGTGTCCATCCTGGAGTGCTGGGACAGTCTGCAGGGAGGCAGCAAGGATTCCCCTGAGATCCATCCTGCCCTCCAAGGAGTGCTACCCTGCTCTCCCCACGGGATCCCAGCCATCACGCTAAAGCCACAGCCAGGGGTGCGGAAGGAGTAGAAGAGCAGCATAGGCTGCTGCCCTCTGGAGGAGTCCCCAGCCAGGAAGCAGGAGGGCAGCTGAAGTAGAGGTTTGCCCAAGGCATCGCTTCTGGGGTGAGACACAGTGCAGAAGGAGGCGCGGAGAATGGGGAGGAGGAAGAGGAAGTTGTGTTGGCCTCCTTTTGACCATTGAGCACATGCCCAGCTGAGATCTCTGTCACTGCAACTTCTAGTCCTCTGTTAATATAACCTTATGGTCCAGATACTCTTTGCTCCTTTAATGTATTATGATCACCCAGTAGTATGGATCCTTAATATGTTTTTGTTATTTCTACTATTAAATTCTCACCCACGTTCTCCACTTGATTGAGGGGAGTTCTGCCTGTTGTGAAAGGAGTTGACTTCTGTTATGTTTGGCTCCTGAAGCGTCGGTTTAAAATTTATTCAGAGAGGAAGAAAATAAAATCATGTGTTTCATTGAGTTCTATTTTTCAACTGTTTTTTTTCTGCATGAAAATAATCATTAAAAAATGAGATTCAGGTGGACTAAAGGTATTCATAAATTTGCATTAAATTAATTGAGTGGTTTAGGGAAAACAGTTGCAAAAGGTGAAATGGTCATTTTGGCATTTAAAAGAAAATTTAATTTAAAATAAATAAATAAATAAATTATAAGAGTTAAGCTTTTTCCATGTACCAAAACCAGAAGTTACTTTCACAGCAATAATGCTTACCTATGTATTCATCCTGGACACTACAGCTAGTTCCTTCCAGCTGATGCCTGTGGTGACTGCTTCAGTGAGGAAATGGTCTTGTGTAAGCCCCTATATCTTTTGACTATATGAAGAGATTTGGGTGAAGTTCAGGTGGCAGACACTACTCCTGGTGTTGGCAGGTCTCCTGCCTCTGCAGCTGCTCAAAATTCATTGCAGAAAGCAAAACTGGTGTTGAAATTGCAGGACTAGCAGATAAATTTGAAAGTTGGATGTGCTGCTCATCTTGTCTTCCTAATTAGATATTTATGTGGCATCATCGTATCCAAATGACTCAGTCATCAGTGGTTATTTTCCCACAGCAGTGAAAAACTGCTGGTTTTATCAAGGAAAACCTAAGGTAGGACAGCATATAGGAAATCTGTTATTAGGCCAACACTGGACCACGTTTTCAGGTCCCTAATCTACTGCTCCATGCCTTGTTTTCTCTCATGGAGGCTATTTATGCACCTTTTTGTTGCAGGCCGTAATGGACAAGACTGGGTAATATTAAGGAAATAATGTGGATGGTTATAATAGGGTCTAACGTTATGTATTCATTAATGCATCCTGGTCTCCCAGTGTCTCAAAATGCCTTGGTGGGTTCCTCCTTTGTGTTAGAATTGTGCAGAAATTCACTTCTTTGTAGGAGAGAACAGGGTAAGAGGGAGCCCCCGTGGTAACAATCTCTTGGTGCTGTGACACTCTGTGCTTATCGGCTGATGGGTCTTGGAGTCATACGCAGTCAGGTGCTAAGTGGCTGGGAGATGCAGTCCTCAGTGCATGCAAGTTCCTGGTAAGAAGTCTGTAGATGTGGGAAGAAGCTTCTTTGCACTTTATCAGTTGTCAAGTTAGAAGGGTAGAGCTTTAAAAGCTGTATTCTGTCACTTGCCTTGCCTGCTGTTGGAGCTCGGTATAAGTCAAATGAGCTCTGCTCCGGAGAATGCTGTCTGGATGGAAAATAACTCAGACTTGAGTTGTCAAAGCCTTAGAACAAAACAGAGAAGAGTGTAGAATTATTGTCTCCATCCTAAGGTTAGAACACTGTATCTTACAGCCCCTAGCTGCAAATAGTGAAATAGTAGGACTGTACACAGGTATTCTGCTGACTGAGTGTCAATGAAAATGTTTGATGCTGACCTGCAAAATCCTCCAGAGCAGGATGGAAACAAGAACGAGAGCAGTTTTGTAGAGGCTGGATGTAACCTTGCCAGCCCAATTCAAGCCATCTCTGCAGAACATTTATCGGTGATGTAAATCTAAGGCTTACTGACAGGGGGGATTTACAGTGCAAAAACCTAGTTGTTTCCTGAAGTTGTAGTAAGTCAGCAACAAAGGCAACTCTTCTGCACTGACTGACCCTCGTGTGAGACTGCTTTTGGATCATCAGTGTTTGGTTAAGCTCATAAGAACATGTGTTTACATTGAGATTTTTACTATATGTTCCAAGAGGATGTTTAAATTTTCTGCAATCTTAAGGGGTACTGAAAGGTCTGGGATGCGTCTTTTAGCTGAAGCAGGCATTGATCACATGCTGCTACTGTTACGAACCTTTAAAGTAGTGCAACTTCATGCTCTACTTCTTCAGACAAGCCCTTCTTGGCTACATGGCAGTTCTGAGAGCAGCTGGCTCTTCTGTTGTCTGTAGTATTGCTGTGTACATCTACTACTGTACAACTGCTTTTGGGGGGCAGAGGAAGCCTTTAGCCCAAATACCAATGTTTGGAGTTGAGGAGAGGTCTACAAACACTTTTGCAGAAGAGGTCCAACAGCATCTCTGTGGAGACTGGGAACCAGGTGATAGACAGAGGAGCAAGAACATGAGCTGACTCAGATTCTGGCAGCAGCCAGGATTTGTAGGAGCATAGACAGTGCCCTTGACTACTGCTATCAATCACATCAACGTAAACCAGCAAGCATCAACAAAGTTAATAGATGAAAAAAGGAGTCCAATTAGGAGTTGATTTAATTAGCTATTGGTTCTAATTACAGTGTTGTTGAGTGCCTTAGTGGATTTCATATCAGAGGACTAGTTGGAGTAATATGTGTGTTTGCCAAGGTAAGGTATAGGAGGCACATGTGTATATATATGCATTAAAAATAGACTGAAAATCCTGCTAGTGAGACAAAATGACACAGGTGAAATCTACATGCTGAAGACTCAAACCTGGAGGTTCTGCTTCAGTAAGTCAGTGTGGTCATCTCTTATGGGAGCTGGAATGGCGATGTTAATGGAACCAAAATGTTGGTTTTACAGTTCATTAGCAGTCTTGGTGTAATGAGCAGCTCACACTAAGGCATCTGAAAAGTTTCTGTTTCTAGAATACTCTTGAGCCCCAGCTACAACATTGAGGAGAGACAGCTGAACTTTTGTGAGTTGACAGTTGTTTGAAGGGAGGGAGTTGGGGTTGGGAAAAAAAGTATTTTCTCTTTCAGGACTTGCACAGCATTCTGAGAGCGGGGGATGTTTATTGTCTCAAGAAAATTTCTGTTTGGCAAAGACATATGGTCTCCTGACGTAGAGGATGTACAAACTAGGTCTGCAGTAAGCTCTTTCACACATTTACTCATTCCTTCTTTGGTTAAATGATTTCCGGCAACACACTTGACAGCTGTAAATGTAAGGGTCCTGCACATCTCTCCCCAGACAAGACCTGTTAGCAGTGTGAGCAAGTCTGGGCACGGATACACACAGCTAGCTGATTCTTGCTTACCCTGACAAGAAGAATGTAAAAAATGTGCCAGCTTTCAAGGGTCAAAGGCTAAAATATGGATGTGTTTATTGCATATTTTGGTTGTCCCTTTAATAGACAGTTTGACACATTCTTTTGGTGAACTTTCTGGAAGATAAATAGCTCAAAATGGACACAGGAGAAATCACTCCTGTCAGGATTCCCATACATGTAATTACCTTCAGGTGTCAAGTGTACTTAGTGACTGTTGATTTTAATTTTTTTTGCTGTTCAGACATTTATACCTTGTTGTTGGTGAGGTATTTAATTTTATTAATGTGGACATTCTTAAAGGGGGATGTGAAAGATCAGTTGTTTCAGACTTCGCTTTCCCTTATGAAAGGGTTGGTATCACGTCGTAGATAATTCTTCTGAAGACATGCTTTTGGTCAGCTTTTTCAATCAGCCATGTGGAAGGATGCCTAGATCTCCTTGCATAACTTAAGCACTGAAAGCTGCTCTTAAGCTTTTCCTTCTGTGTATATGATAGCTAGATTGTTATGAATCACTGTTTAGAGCTCCTTTGCTCCTTTGCTTTTAAGATTTTTGTGTGTGATATGCTTAACAGTTTTGGAAGTTATTAAATCAGCTAATCCATCATGGTGCAAAAATGATGGCAAGACGTACTTCTTAAAATTACTAGCCTGGGAATGTAATTGTCAATACATATTACTGCACATTCAAATGAATCCTCATGTTTTTTACAGCAGCAAGCAACTAATGGAAGGATGAAATTATTGTAGTTGGAAACCAAAAGTCTCAGAATACAGAAGAGAGCAGTACCAAGAAAATGTACTATGAAATCTGTTTGGAATTTGTCTGGCTTGAAGTTTTCCTGGTGACTGGGAATGTAAATCATGTACTGAAAAAAACTGGGAGAGATGATGTAGTCAATTACAGAAATGAAAATGGATATTTTACTGTGATATATTTAGGTAAAATCAGTCAAAACACTGCTAAAAAGAATTCAAATTAATTTGTGTCATATGCAAACAGCTCTTAATAATTTTATTTAACAATAGATAACCTTTTGCTCATCCAGCACCTGCTGGAATTTCACAGTGCTTGTTTTTCAGTCACCAAGTGTGACTAGTTCTCCATATCCAAGAGAAACTGGAGATCAGCATTTTTTAGTCTATATGAATGCAATCTCAAATGACAGAAGGAGAATGTTCAAGCTAATCACAAAGGGAATTATTGGCTTTGTTCTTATAGGAACCCCTTTAATATTTGGAAGAGTGGTTTAATGATGTGATCTGGCATTCATTCTGCAGTGCATCATCATCAAACAAACAAACAAAAAAAGCCCTGGGTTGGCATTTTTGCCTAAGGGCTGCTGAGAGCTGATTATTCGTCTAATCAGAACCATCACAATCAAGGGAGAAAATTAGCTAGGTTAGGTCTCTGCTGATTTCTCCTGTGGCCCTAAGCATCAGATGGCCTTGAGTACTCTTGAATCCTATCAACAAGTATTTGAGTAATACCTGTTTTGCTCCACCTGTTGTCATTAAGACCCTCTTTTCTTCTATTGAAGTGCTTGGTTCTGTGCATGCTTGTTTATATTACACTAATACTGGAAGGCATTAGCTATCCTTCAAAAGAGAATGCTTACTAGCCTACACAATAAATACACAGTTTAAGTTTCTAGTGTATAGTATAAAACCATAGACATTATTTTGATATACCATGCATGTGTTTGTGAATGTGTACTTAATTCTGTATTTTTATCAGTAACATTTATTTTCACGTATAGAATAAACACATATATTTAAACAGTCGGCTATGTAATTGAATATACAACTTGGTCGTGTCATGTGGCGAGCCTTTGTGTTTGTAAATGGCAACATGCTTCTTCTGCCAGCAGCCTGCTTCGGTCATTAATTCTGGTTTTCCCCTATTATTTTTGCACACAGCCGATGCTGTTCTGCTTAACTGGAGTTTATCTACCCAAGTGGTCTACTTGATACCTAAATGAACTAAATATTATAGTTAGTAGGCCTGATTTTGTCCTATTCATCTCATGTATTTATGTGCTGAAACCAAGGAGTTGCTCCCTGTTTTGCCCTACTGCAACAGAAGGTGAAACTTGATCCAGTAGCTCTTGTGGGGTGGGCATTTTTGTCTACAGATTGCGTATAACTGAAGTAAATTGCAAGCTGTCACATTAACTTAATCATCCCCTTTCTCTGCTGTATTCTTAAAAACACTTAATGACTCAATAGTGCTTTTCTTTCTTCAGTTTCTAGCCCATTTTAGTATATAGTGTGTGGTTTACTATTGTTAAAAAAATGAAACAATCCCAATGTATTTAAAACATAAAAGGCAAGGTTTAGCTTATACCTAACATTGGCAGAAGAAAAGGTACAGCACAGAAGGTGACTGAACTGGTAATTCCCTTCAACACCTGCCATAACTCTTTGAAGCTCGTTGGTACTATTAACATACACTCATATTATTTCTTTAGGATAGGAATTAATATGGAGTGACAAAAATGTTTTAAGCCTTTTTTTCAGAATATGGATTTCTTCAGTTATTATGGAATATAAGAATTGTTTCTTGGGACAATCTGGGAGTTTTAGACCAAATTTAATCCATACTTAAAAGTAGTTATTCATGTCAAGATGATTCTTCTTCGGAATTTGTTGATGGAATATCTCAGCTTGCTGTTTTTTAGCTATGTGATCTTGCAACCACTAGGACTGAACAAAACTTTGGGAACAGAAGCTGGTTTTTTTAGTGTTAGACAGCAGTATGGAGATTCTTGAGTTTTCTCTACTTTGAGTAATTTAAATATCAATGTTCAGCAGACAAAAAATCTAATTTTAAGGGTATAGAAATGAGTGAAACAATGTTTAGCCAATCAACCCCAACAAATTAGCAGTCATCCTCTCTATTGTGCTGCACTGGAAAATGATCTCTGTGTTTCAGGTTGAGAAGTTTAAAATAATTGATTTTGAAAGGAAGAACGGGTTTCAATTAGCCTTAATGCAAGTTTACTCATTTGTAATGCACTAACGAGAGTAGATATTCCATACCTCATATGTTATGAGCACACGCATTTGAGCAGACTGTGTTTCTATGCAACACACATATACATAGCTGATACTAACCAGAGGAGCCGATTTAGTCTGTTGCTGTCTGGGTATTTAATCAAGAGCATCGCTGCAGCACATAAAAGCAAGAAAATCACAGGGGTGAAGTGAATTAAGTGTTTATGTTTGAACGCATAGGAATTATGTGCTGCACCTATGTTCAGATTACTGGTAGAATCAATGGTAGCGTATTGATAAAGTCTCAGGTCGTTTTTTATCTTGCTTAGAGTGGGGATAGTGATGGTGATGTCATGACCTTCTAATGGACCAAAGAACCGTATTTAAACTGTTAATCCTGGTAAGAATTTTGTCTTTTGTGCAATAAAAGGTGCCTGCTCATTAAAGTAAAAGCTTTTTAACCCTTTCCCTCTGTGGATTAAGAGTCAAGTATCGACCGCTAAGATATCTCTAGTTCAGTTTCCCGGCGATAAAATAATTAAATGACAGTCATAAGAGGAATTACTGTAATAATATCGGTAATAAATGATTCTCAGTATGAAGTTATTCGTTATCATGTTTCATATCATAAAATGCTGTGTTCACACATTCTTCTTTGGCTGAGGTAGTTTTCATCTGACATCAGCATAATAATGAATATTTTACACCACTGTGTAGTCCATGCAGATTCACTGCTTTGTTGAATGCTTTCTGCACTTAGGCCTCACTTCAGGAAACCATTTAACCACTTACCTAAATCCTTTGGTTTAGGATGTGCTTAATTCTAAAGCATCAGATTAATTGCTGTCTTGAACAGAGCTGCTTATTAGAACAGGAGACCTTAATAGTCACATATCTGTAACCTTTTGGGAACTTTGGAGCTACTCTGTCAGGATAAATTTTTTACATCAGTCATAGCTATGATTTAAATAAAAAATAAATATTCATGTGCTGTTACTCATACCATCCTGCAATCTAACAAAAGATCTCTTAACATATATTTAAGTGTGTTTAAATGCTTGAATTAAAACATACCAAGGTGTGAGTAAGGGGGGAAATGCACTAAAAAGCTGAATATGCTTGATCGTTTACATAACTAGTTCATAAACAATGGCAAAATAACTAATGAAATGGAAGAAAACCCAACAATTAAACAGCTTGATTCAGCAACTCAGCAAAAACAGTATAATCATTTAGCAAAAGGTAGTAATTTTCTGTCATCTTATTTCATTCTGTAATTCAAGGAATTGTTAACTTTTTTTACAAGATTTGGAAGGTTGAGGCTGCTTTATTTATTTGATGTAGAAGCTAGATAGATACACTACTATACTTAAATTATTGTCTTAATGAATCAAAACTTATTGATATTTTAAACAATGGTTTGTATTTCATTTGACATATTTAATGTAGAAGATAACTAAGATTTATTTTTTTTTCTTCACTGGTGAAGGGAAAAGTTAGTAAAACAAAGCAAATGACCGCCAGCTGTTCAGGATGTTGTCTGCAAGTTTGCTGAACACCAAAGTCTTAAATTACCTTTTGCTTCTGGGAGCTTGGAAGGCACAATTTAGGAGAAGATTTTCATTTGAGGGAAGGAGGCAGAGGTTTCTACAGATATTTCTTGCCATGTGTTAGGAAAAAGCAGGTGTAAACCAGGTTTGCTTCGCTGTAAAATTTGTGCAACATGTCTTTGGGCATAGATAACCTCTCAACAACCTTAGAAAGCAAGCTTGAGCTTGCTTGAGTACAAGAGTGTTCCTGAAGACATGACCATCCGATTATGAAGTGTGCATCCCTAAAAGCACAGAATAAGCTGAGCAATATAAAAGTCTAACATATCTTTGAAGTGCAACAAAAGATTTTTCAGTTGTATTATTTTGTTTTGAGTCAGAATGTACAAAATGAAAGGACAAACCTTGAGATCTGTATTGTGTCTCTGCCAGTCCTTAGCTAAACTTGTATTACAGACAGTAGAAAAGCAGGCAGCCTTAATTTGTTTAGACTTTTTTATTGGGCAGCCTCCTTGGAGAGCTGGTGAGATGCATTTAAACAGAGATTTTAATACATTCTTTTACGTAAGTGTCTATTTTGACAAAAATTGCAAACAGGGACAATGAAAATCAAGATTTACTTTTTCTCCAATGAGTAAATTTGTCTCCAAAAAAAACTCTTGTCTCTGAGGGGCTGTCCAGGTGCACTCTTGCCTCTGACTGTTACAGATAGCAAAGGTGAAAATGTTTACTGGGAAAAAAATTGAGGAATACTGCATTTGGTTAGACACTTATAATCTGCTATATCATTTCTTAACATTCTTCTAAGCAATGCAGCATCATAGATTATAAATTACTTTCTTAGCTATGAAGTTCATGGTACAAATTGTGTCGTGGCAGAAATTGTCAGGTGTCAGGCTCAGAAACGCAGAGGAGTAGATACTTTTCCATTTGGCAACCAAGCTGTACAGCTTAGTGTCTGCAGACTGTAGTTCACAAATTCCAAAAGTTTCCAGGGGTTGAAAAAATAATCAGATGAATTCATGAATAAAAACCCGTCATTCTCTGCATATCTGTTAAGCGCAAAGGGCACAAACCTCTGGTTATGCAAAAGATTGGTCACTGTTGTGAGAATATGTTGGGGAGGTATGACTATGAGTATTTAGTGCAGTCTAGACATCTTCAGTTGGCAATGTTCAGAGTATTTTGTTGGCCCTGATGGCAATTTGCTGTGGCCCAGGGTGACTGTTGTCATTGCTTTTAACATTGATGCTCTGTAACAGGATTTTCCCCAACACAATTGGTCTAAATTTTATGTGATCTTTAGCCTCAGTTTATGTGTTTATGCCCCAACCGTGTGCTCAAGCTATGAACACTTCATTCTTGAGTTTTAGGGTTTGTTATGTTTCTTTATTACTAAACTAGTACTTAAGAGTAAGAATGAAAGGAAGAAATAGTTTGTTTGCTCAATAATTCACTTTAACATCTAAGGAACGATGCAAAGGCTTCCCAACAGGCAATAATGGTTCTTGCTAGACCTGTGCAGTCCCTTCCTCACACCTGCCTTCTGTCTTTGTAAGAAGTAGGAAGAAGAAGGGAGGGCAGGGGAAGAAACCTTTGTTTTAATTGTCTGTGATATTCTCTGCTTCTTATCTTAAACCTTAGTGTCTGTACTTTTAAAAATAGTTACTATGTTTTATGCAGACAAGATCATCATTCAGTTGTGAGTGAAGTGATTTCACTACAGGTTGAAGATTAGAATTCATCTAAGATTAATTTGGAAACACTTTTAGGAGAAATGCAACAGGGAAATTAAGAGAACAGCTTCAGTTTTAACTCTGAAATAGCCGATTGATCTGAGAGCAATGCATTTTTTTCTAATTTTTCCCCTTTTAAAAAATATTCCACATGCATTTAAAAGTAACGAGCAGGTTTTGCACCTTTTATCAATTCAAGCTTTATTCATACATATCGAAAAACTGTTTCTGTCACTCTTGAAGAAAGAATAATTCCAAAACAGGAACCACATTATGGGAGCTTCATAATTTGAAAAGGAGTGTGGGGGAATAATATAGAAACTGTATTGAATTACAACATTTGTCAATCTCATTCAGTTATTAAAAAAAATATTTGTCCATCTGATTGTAATCTTTGCAATGTCTTTGGTGTTTTACGGACTCATTGTCAGTTTATAGTGCAAAGCTGTTCAGATCATATTTGTATACAGGGAAAACAGTTTGGATCAGGTCCTATCTTGTTCATATGATATACAAAGCTTAAAATAAATTTATCTAGGTGAAAAAACATTTTACATCCTATTGTTCAGAAACCATGTGTATCAGGATTAAACCTGATAGAAAATTTTATAATCTGTGTGCTATAAGTCTTCAGAAGAAACTACAGGAATGAAAAGAAAAAAATTCTAACATTAATAATAGCTGTGCTACTTGATGCTGCTGCAGTCTGTAGTCTAAAACTCTGCTTGTTCTTCTTTTGCTAGTTTGTTGAGCATAAGAGAGAGACTAATATGGAAGGGTAACAGGAATATGGTTAAATTATTAGATTTCTCCACAGAACTTTCTCTAAAATGCTGTTTTTACGTCAGGAAAGGAAATTATTTTTCCTGTGGGTCTCTTAAATAAACACAAGGCAATAGTGTAGCGAGAAATAAATTTATTGATTGAAGCCCACTTTTCGTGATAGCAAATTGTCTGCAAATATATTTATGCACTTGCTGGCTATTCTAACTTGTTTTCACGTGAACAAGTTCAAATAGCTTTTGAGAACATATTTGAATATATAGGTTTTTCATGTTAAAAACAAGTTGTCATTTGATATTGGAATTTCTTGCTATGTTTCTGGGTCTGTTTGTGTGGATCTGTGATTTATTGTTGTTTTTTTCTTTACATTTTGCTTAGGCATTTTTATATTACATCTGGATTCATTCCTTCTAGCTGGAGAATGCAGATTACGACCATAGCTTCTTAAAACATACAAACTTTATTAAACATAAAAATACTGTGAAACATCTTGAGGATTAGTTTAATTTTATACAGTTACATATTGGGAAATTAAGGGTTAGATTTTACCAGTTACAGGTTACTAGGGTAACTGAGTCTCCAAATGCTAGTTTGATCACAAAATATTTTAAATTAAGTTTGTTGACAGATTGAGAGATTAAAAATAAAATGCTATAGCTTAATGTCAGAGAAAAGCATTTCTAATGCAACAGCAAGGGTATGTGTGTATGTGACAGATAGGCACTTTTTTCAAATTGATGGTGCAATTTGATGCATGTTTTTCCCTACAAGTATGGAAGAGATGGCGTTTTCAGTTTATATGAGTTAGCCATCACTCTGCTTTTAATATATTAGTGGGAAAATAAATTTGTGAAGCTGACTTGCATTATGTACACTTCCTCATGGAAACAGACTGCAGTTTATCTCTATTATTCAGTGTGCAGGTCAACATCCTTGTTGGGCAAGTGTTCTTTTCTTTCATTTTGTGTGTGTGAGAAGCAAGACCTTTCTGCAGATAGGGCATTGTTCTCCATATCCATTAACAGATGTCAGCACATGCCTCAGGCAGGGTTAGCAAATACCAGTCACAGAATCACATTCCATCAAGGCTGACAGACTGTGTCTTCTGGGTTAGACACATGGTCAACACATGTTGTTAAGAGTCCAGTTCAGACTCTTTAGTAGTACTCCTACCCATGGGGTTTTGTTATTATTATTTTGTTTTGTTTTTTAAGAATTTAAATTCTGAATAGGTTATTTTCTCCCAAGTGCTTCTGATAATAAAGTGTTAGTCCAGCAGAGATCAGGTAAGACTTTCTTGCACTTTTGAGACAGGTACATATGATAATGAATCAGCAAACTGCAGTTTTGCTGGTATAGGCCAGAGGTAGATGAGGTAGGTTTTGTATTTTCAAGCAAAAATGTGGAATAAAAGATGAAGCTGACATCTTGTGTGGTGTTAGTGTCTAAAGCAGACAAATGGAGAGTCATGTGTGGATGGTATTCGTGACCATGTTTAAAAATACGTGAGTAGTAATTACCAGTTCTTCTCATTGCACCTCAGATAAAGTGGGATAAATGTTGCTGGTGAACTCCAGAGTAGTACTAATGTGAACACAAGTAATGAGCTTGTGTCCATAAATCAACATAATAAAGAGACTGGCTTCAGCCCAGACATTTTGGATTCACGGAGCGCAGAGAGGCTCCGAACAAATCTCAGGCTGCCTTTAGTATCAGGGTGAGCGTGGTACCTTTCAGATAATGTTACATGGGTCTTCAACACTGAAGTTTGTCCCGTAAGGCAAAGTGATGCCTTTGACAGAATAGTAACTCCTCCTTTACCTTTCCCTCCCTCCTTCTCTCCTCATCCATCTCAGGAAGTTAAATGCCCACAGCAATGGAAAATCAATAGCCAGGTAGAATGTGTAGTCATGGGGATTAAGGCTATCAGAGCTGGGACAGCTGAGAATGAAAGCCTGACCTCTTCAGGAGCAATGCTGTGACTTGTTGTACCCCTTTATCACCCACAGCATGACTGTGTCACTGAAGCCCCCAAGATGCAATGAGTGCTTTGCTTCAGAAGTTGCAGTGAAATAAAAATCTGAGAGATCAGGTGACATTCATGTGTGCCAGCCTGGAACACATTCTACAAATGCAGAGTCTGAGGAAACAGTTTTAATAAACAGAATGAAAAAATGTCCAGCTTATCGATTAGGAGGTGCAGAATGATGGGAAGTTAAGTGGGTGAGGGTGTTGCTGTACTCGAGAATCTCTGGAGTACTCAGATTTATAGGTGGGAAATAAATGTTGATTTGTTTATTCTCTCCCTCCCTCATATCTGCTCAGGGAAGAGCAATTAGTTTCTTTTTTTTAATGTTTGTATTATCATTGAACATATATCATTCTGCAGTGCCAGCTATAAAAAGTCAATACAGGACCCAGCTGTACAAATAAACACAGTTATGAGTGTAAGGGGGAAATTATTAACAGTAAGTGGAGTAAACACATTTTGCAGAATTTATTTCTTAAAGAGCGTTTAAAGCATAAAAATAAATAAAAGATATGTCTATGCTTTAAATTCAATGTCATTGTTAGCTGTTATGATGCAACTGAAATTTTTGCTCAGCAACAGAATCAGAAAAAAAGGTATTTCAAGTCTTCCAGGTTAATGGAAGTAACATAACATATGTCATTCAAAGAACTCTTATATTTTAAATATGATATATCCCTTTCCTGTTCAAGCCTACTGCTTTCCTCCTGTGTTTTGCAGTCTTTATTGCCATGATTCTGCTAATAAAAGCCTTCTCCTTCTGGATGTAGGCTTTCTTTGTTTTGCAAAGGATGCATTTCAGCACATTAAGAACTTTTCAATAAGGTTTTATAAGAAAGCAAACAAACCAACTGAACTGGAGGGTTGGTTTCTGGGTTTTTGATTCCAGAAAGCTAAAGATTTCTACGAGGCAGTGTTTGGGGAGGTTTCTTGGTTCTGGAAATTAAGAGAGTTAAAAGGTTGTAAGTGGTCACCTGCAGGACAGCTGTAAACTTCAACAGCATGGGAAAAATGAAGCTTGAGAAAGTGAAGCTTGAGCAGCTACTTCACCGATGGTGTAAACCTTGGCCTGTCCTAGGAAACTTGCCTATCCTGACAGTTTCCAGATCAATTGCCTATGTAGGGGCAGGTGCTTCTGACATTTCAAAAGGTTTAATTTTTGTATCAGCACAGAATAAAAATAATTATCATGAATTTGGTATTTTTGGTGAATTTCTTCTGTTCTGGCCAAATGTTCTTTGACTCTTCAGAGCTACTCTGTGCTTAACAAATTCTTTTCTTTAAAAACCTAAATGCTAGCTCAAACTGATTTGTCTCATGTTTCTTCCCATGTTGTAGTCCCTGTAGTAGATCACTTGTTTGTCTCATTTAAATAGGCAGTATGAAGTACCAGATACAATGGTAGCTGATCAGAATCCTGTTATTTAACAAGGAATAGCCGCATCCCTCCAAATAAGAATGCACAATGTCTCTCTTGAGCTGTTGGCTGATAAGACGGGGCAAAGGCACGAGATTCTCCAGGGAGAAAAGCCACATAAAACTGACATTTTTACTCCTAAATCCAGTTTAACACAGCTTTGTTCTTTCTGATTTTCATTTGTTTGTCATTTTTGCTTTTGGACTCATCCAAGTAGTGTGAAAAATTTCCCAGACAAGAGGTGGAATAAAAAAAGGAAGGTAGATCTCCAACAGATGCATGTGAAGTGAAATGCAGGGAGATCACTCAGGTCTTTCAAGAAATGTGAGAGGCTCTTGCAGCCAGTTGTGAAACAGTAATTTGAAGTTTGATGAACTCTTTCAAGTGCAGGAGCCTGATTCTGCTCAGCTGTGTAATTGTGATGGAAGGGAGCCAGCTGAAAGCAGAGACCTGGGTGCAACCTTTTGGGAGACTTGTTCCGGCAGAATGGGTGGGAGAATAAAATGAAGGTTACAAATAATAAGTTTCTCTGCCTGATTGATAATCAACTAGTAATAAGTGGTCTTATTATAATAATAAGTTTCCCATGGAAGCCTGATGATTGCAGAGAAGCTTTAGCTGAGTGTGTGTGACCACATCTTATTTTCATCAGCTGTAGCACAGCAAAGCTGTGTAATTATCATAATCTAACAATTAGCCTGGCATCCTTTCCCAGTGTTTAATTACTCCAATAAATGGTAATTGAATAGAGAACTTAATGACAAGAGAATAAGTTTCTTTCTGCATTGTGTACTTAACTTGCAGTCTTTTCTTGGCATAATTTTTGAATACTGTTTTTTTGAACAACGGCCTTGATTAGTTGTTTCTCTTTTGTTTTGTCATTCAGTATTTTGCTTCTGACGTAGTGTTTTCTCATGGTGTTTTGAAATTGTCTTAACTTGTGAAACTGTAACCTAAAAAGTAAAAGGTCATAGACAGCTCCTTTATATTACAGGGTTTTTTTGTTTGCTTGCTTAGGGTAGCAATATCCTGCTAGGGATCTGAAATGTCACTGGCTTGCTACTGTTAGAAAACTCACTTCTCTTAGCATCTGGAAAATGTTGAACTTTCTTTTGGTTTGAATAGAGCTAAAATTAAAATAGCTCTTTGATTACTTCATTGTTTGTGCATCAGAATCATTGTTGATGTCAGCAGAGCTATGGGAACAGAGTTTATTAAATGTTGTGACAAAGCCAGTAAAAAGTGTAGAAAAGCGTTAAAGAGGTTATTTTTGTGTAGCACAGAAATAGCATCTTTAAAATTATCTGCAGCAAAATGGTACACTTAATCCCACAACCCCTCAGATAATTAACAACCACAAGATTTCCCCCATCGCACATAACAGCTTTAAGTTAGTTGAAATGAGGGGGCTTGGACGGTCTAAAAGAATAACGAGGCACAAGTTACCCTGCTGTATATATGAGTAAAGCTAGGGGTGGTCTAACACGCTACGCTTGCCACCTAAACAGAGGCAAAAAGCTGTGAGCAAGCTCAGTAGTGTGGAATGGTAAATAACCGACATCATCACATCCTAAGAGCATTTAAAATGTTGTCTTTTCAAAAGATATAATGTTTTGCAGAAAATGTTTGGGGTTTGTGTGTTATTGCAGATACAAGTATCTACTTTATACTCGTCTCTCTGTTACTGATAATTTTAAGCAAATAGTTTAATAACTAGCTAATAGAAATAAACTTCATTTTCAATTTCAAATATTTCTGTATTTTTCCAGTTGAAGTTTCTCCCATGTCTAGAGTATTTGTGAGAGATATTTATATTTTTTAATAATATTTAATCTACTGGTGGCTTGGCCTTTGTTGACATACTTACGGGATGTCCTCACCTGGCTTCTTTTCTCATGATACTTGTCGGAATGGGGTTATCTCTGAGACCTGTCTATCTCCATTAAATCTAGTTAAAATTGACTTACTGGCTGTGAAAGTAAAAAGGAGGAGCTGCGTGACCAGCAATTTCAGGCGTATGCACATGTGCCGCTCACAGAAGCCTTTTTTCCTTAGAAAACAGAATAAGTAACTTTGCTGTGCTGTTTCTGAAGAACTGTATGTAGAATACATTGATTCAGTGAATTTTACTGATGTTGCTTTGGATTTCAGGTTATCATTTGAGAGCAAGGCAACTGGTGTGAGGCATTCAGTGGTGGCGGTGTCCTCTCTGCATTGGTGTTATAGGCTCTGCAGGCTCCAGGCAGAGAATTGGGGCCATTTGCATCTGATCCCTTCTGATGCCAAACTAAAGACCAGAAGTTTATAATTCCTTGTTAGAACGGTTATTTGAAGTCTTTTCTGGTTCCCCAAGAAGCCTTGCCACATGCATTTGACAGAACAGACTCCAAATAAAGGAAGGTTGACATAGTAAAAAGAACGTTTTCCAGTACGCTTACCTTGAAGTAGAGCATTTGGTGTGTCAATTTTATAGGAAGGGTTAAAGAATATAACTAATAAATTTGTATGGGAAGCAACAAGTAGAAGCTATTGAAATTTCTTATCTAAATGATAATGGGCAATTAGTGTTATTTGTGCTGTTCTTAAATTGGATTTTTATAGTGTTTATTCCAAGAAAGAAAGGAAGAAATAAAAAAACAAATAAACTATTGTTGTATTCTAAAAATCTGTTTAAATAAATCATCACTTGTTTCTGTGACTGGCAAAGTTGTTAAATTCAATACAAGCCACATATGCTTCAGAACTTAAAATGATGATGAGAAGCATGCACACAGACTATGTACTTTCACTTGTGTTATTGGATAAACAGAATACGGAAGGCATTAATTACTTTGAAAATGTTTTGCCAGTCTTGTGTTTCTGTGGTTAAAATTACTGTGAAGTTCTTTCTCTGTGTCCTGAATACCTGGATATTTCATCAGTGGCACTTGAGCACAGAAACATTCATATGACTGTCTTTGCTGGAAGCAGTGTGCAAGTTTTGTGTAGAAAGCTGATGGTTTTTGGCTATGGAAATGTTTAGGTTTAGAAGCTACTTAACTATTTGTCTCTGTCTTCAAAATGGCTTTCATAGCCCTGCTGCCTAATAGATAGCCAAGCAGTATGCAGGTTTTTGAGACACTGTTTGAATGCCACCTGACACAAAGCAAAGGTTAATTATGTTTGAAGAATAGCTGTGTTTTGCTGTGTGTAAGCCAGAATGCATGGAGACAAATTACATTATTTGCAAGAAGGTTTGTAGATCCTGTCGGATTTTTGAAGAACCCTTTTTGGGTGGTTTCTACCACACGTGTTCTGTTGTGCAAAGCATAGATAGGACTGGTTTCTTCCTTGTAGTGCAATTTATATAAAGATCCTGGTTATTGCTTTGTTCCATAAGGGCATAGCAGTCCAGATGAGGATCTTACAGAACAGGAGGAAGACCTAATTAAGAAAAGGAAAAGTACATCAGTAGCATTACTAGAGTGTGTAGGAAAACAAGCTTTCTATTCTGAATGGGACTGGTGAAAGGTACAAACTTCTAAAACCTTAGATGCAGTCAATAGGAGATCTGCTATTCCTGTCTTTTTTACAAATGTATCTGTTAAGGGATTCCACCTTCTCTTTACGTGTTGTGCTCTTTGACATATGAAGGTGGCTCAACACTGATATATGCTTTCATTTGAAGTGGAACTTTCATTTCACTCTAACACATGACATTACACTAATAATAAGAGGTTTAAAGCCTGTAAATGTTAAGTGTTTTCCTCTCGGATGTGGTTTAAAATTCTTGGAAATGTGTTTCTGAAGTGTTTCCTTTAATAGCTTTGAGGAGTCTGAGCTGATGATTTTTTGTGAGTTACTCATGGCCATCCCTTACCTTTCTGTTCAGGTTAGAGGCCTTTGTGTTTCCTCTTTGAGAAGCAAATACAACGTACTGCCTTGTAGCTGGAGAAACGAGAATGGTTTCAGTTCACTCCAAATGGCATGCTGGAGATGTTGTGGCCTCTTTTGCAAAAATAAAATTAGTTCTACATCTCTTCAGTACACATGCTGAGATTTTGATTACTGACTCAAGATATTACAAGAAGGGAAATAAATACCTGCTTTCTGCTTCTTAGTCAGCTTATAATCTCTTTTCAGTATTGCTGTTACTATATAGAGTAAAGAGACTTCACTCAGAGCGGCCTGATAAAATACCTTGGCACATGTTTTCCCTGGAGCAGGTTTCACTGCTGTGCCAGCTATATCAGCTAAAGGCCAGTTTAGATTGCTTAAAATAGGCACCATCTTCTCCCTTTTTTAGACATGTAAATGTAAACACTTTCTGGCCACGGCAAATGACTGTGGAATGAAAATATTGAGAGAGCAGGGGAGCAGGGAGGGAAGGACACTGGGATAAAAAGGTCTTGGTTGTGTGCTTCACCCTCAGACCTGCTTTGCTGGCAGCACTTGCTTCCTACTTTCCACCTGTTTGACAGGCAAGGGTGTGCTGGGGCAATTAAGAAACTTAACTGCTTCAGCACTTAGGGAAGCAGAAATAAGAATGAGACTACTGAAATACCGGTGATCAAAGAGGACAGTTGTGCTGTGGTTTTGTTTGTTTAAGGAGAATACAGCAGGGGACTTTGCCAAAAGGGAGTCAGGTGAGCTCTTTGTGTGCAGTATTGGGTAGAACTGCTCACTGCTACAGAATACAAGTTTGATTTCATTGCTAACACAGATTTAAGGTGTGATCAGAAATGCCGTTTTCTATCTCTTTGTATTTATCATCTCTGTGATCGTAGACTGTGCAGTCAGATTCTTCCCTTCAAATTAAGCCATTTAGAGTACAGACTGTCTGGGAAATTTCTGTCTAGATACTCCTTTTTTAAAAGGAGAAAAATAGCTGCTTCTGCAGTGTGATCTGTCTCATTCCAGTGTACCCTGGGCCTAAACAGGCCCAATAAATTGGACTTGAGAAGTTCCTATTTCTCTCCATTGACTTAAAGAGAATGTGGCGAAGCAGTTCACATAAAGTTGTTTGTGTTGTAAAAATCTAATTTTAAGGAGACCACTCTGATCCTGAATGTCTACAATTACATAAGTGTAGTTCTGAAAGCCCGTTGTTTCTGTCACAAAATGTAATTGGGCATTATTGTGAAGGCACAGGCTGATATAAGAGGTAACCTTGAGAATCCCTTGAAAAAAATGTATTTTCTATCACCCGCAAGGTTAATAAAAAGCAAGCACACACAGACACATGCATATAGATA
Source organism: Calidris pugnax (assembly GCF_001431845.1). Taxonomy (NCBI): domain Eukaryota; kingdom Metazoa; phylum Chordata; class Aves; order Charadriiformes; family Scolopacidae; genus Calidris; species Calidris pugnax. The sequence continues at coordinate 2,666,531 of NW_015090926.1, forward strand.
AAAGTATATGTTCATTTTTACTTACTAAAACCTTAATTAAAAAAATAAGCTGGAGATATCATTGCCAGAATGTGGCTTTCCTATTCATAACTTGTAAGATGCTCTTTTTCATTGCCTGTAAGAAATGGCATACTGTTAACTGATACAGAGAACAGACACCAATTTGAAAACAATACATTTTTGCAAATGTGTTAAGACAGTATCTATTCCAGGTTTTCAAAGCACTGCAATACAGAAATATATTTTAACTAATGATTTAGATACATGTAAATTCTCCTGGAAGAATTGTGGTTCTGAGAGCCTTTTCCGTGTTACAGAATGGAACTGTGAGGCAGTGCACTGGCTGAAATTGTACAGATACATCATGCTTTGATGCGTGTTCAGTTTTTCCCCTTTAAAAAGCTATTTTATTGAAGTTAAATTATTGTAGGGATATGAAAAGGTGTAGTTTGCTCTGAATTTATCCTTGGAGGGCCAGCAGATCATTGCTTTTTCTCTGAAATTAGATAGAAGGATCCAGATGGCAGATTTCAAGCCCATCAGGTGTTTAAAATATGCCCCTCAGCTAAAAAGAAGTATTATAGTCAAATCTGTCATGGCCTTTTTATTGCTCTGTGCTACACTTGACAACTGCAGCTGTGAAAGAGAGAAGCTACAAGTAGCCCAGTCAGTCTGAAGTGGAGTAGGTCAGTGGTTGGTTTCTTTGGCTGCCCCAGGGAGTTTGATAGATGTACAGAACCAGTTTATGGAATCATAAAATCCATCATGGTATAAGCTCCCATGGAGGCAGTGAATTCGTTCCCATAGTGTCTTCCAGATACTGTGGTAGGCATTAGAGAAGTATTGTAAGTGAAAAATGGAGGGGAGAAAAAGGACACCCTTCCCACCCCAAACAAAACAAGAATCCCACATCTCTAATGAGTCCTCAATAATAATAATAGTAATAATAAGGTGCATCCAGGTCAGTGTCTTGTGCTGCGTTTCTCAGCTGGCACTCATTCAGAACTGTCACATTAGGCTGAGTGCTGATAATTCGTATCTCAGAATCTTTTTATCTGAACAGAACCATGTCTCCACTGTGTACTTTTGGCAAAGGAGATGCACGTTTTCCAAATAGCTTTAAAAAGCGATGCAGGCTTTTCTTTGCATCTTGACAAACTGCTGCTATTCATGAAGAAAGAGGAAACCTGTTTGTGCTCTTGTAGTAACTGTAAGTACTTGCAGTCAAATCAGCTTTCAGCACAGGGGTGATTACTGCCTGATTCAGAGAAGAGGATATGTTTGGGTTATTTATTTGCATGCATATGTAGATGTTTATGTAGACACTGATTTGGGGAGGCTGATACAGCTTTGGCTTCTTTGTTTCCTCTTCTTTCTCCAATTAAAAAAAAAAAAAGACCACAACCAAATAAAGCAGACACTTTCTTTGCTTTTTGTTTTGGTTGGTTTGGGGATTTTTTGTTGGGTTTTTGTTTTGTTTTGTTTTTACTCAATAAACCATAGGGAAAGAAAGCCTATAACTTGGTGTGCATTAGCAACAGGCTCATTTAGTAAGAGAAGAGTGCAAAACCAATATCCAGAAGGTCATATGATCATTGTCCTGCATAAGCAGTTTCTGATAGCTCTGGGGAATTGCAAGGGTTATTTTTGAGAGTGAATATGCATGGCTGGAGTGAAATGAAGTGCCATTAGTGATGCCCCTTTTATGAGAAAGTTACCCTGCAACAAGGTCATCCTGAGTTAACTGTGCTTAGGTCTAAACTCTTCCTGTGATTTCAGATTCCAGAGGGGTGACTACCACATTGATGTCTGCATCAATGACTACCTAGATGTGTTCTGCCCTCACTATGAAGATTCAGTGCCAGAAGATAAGACCGAACGCTATGTTCTCTACATGGTGAACTTTGATGGCTACAGCTCCTGTGATCACACCTCCAAAGGCTTCAAGAGGTGGGAGTGTAATCGGCCACATTCCCCGAATGGACCATTGAAGTTCTCAGAGAAGTTCCAGCTCTTCACGCCCTTCTCACTAGGATTTGAGTTCAGGCCAGGCCGGGAATATTTCTACATCTGTGAGTATATAGAGATTTACCACTGTTGTACAGCAGGTACAAGAAACCCAGCTAATTTTTCACCTATGCTCTGTGGAAATACAGAAGGCCAAAAAGTATATAATGCAGATGTTTTACAGTGAATGCAGGCTTAACTATCCCCGGATATTAGCTAGGAATCTGTCTAGTGAAAAAGATTAAATCACAGCTTCTTTTCTCATATGAGATAGCATGTCAACCTGTTCATTGAACTGTGGTTGATTTTTAAAGCAAGAGACACTATTATGTTTATTTCAGCACTCTGATGTGGAGGAGGGGGAGTGGACAAGAAGGGTAGGATGGAAGCTGTCCCCAAATATGAGGAAAAATAATTAATCCTTTGCATGTGAAACTCCTGGATTTTCTTATTTGCTCAGATGAAATACCCTTGTATCTGTAATATTTACCACCCAAGTGATGTCTGTGTAGTTTGTAAGTAGTGCTGCTGTTGATGTCCATAGTCAGTGGTATTTAAGGTTGTAATTTCTTAGGGTGAATAGTGCTAGCATCAAGCCAACTGGCTCCTTTTTGCTTCCTTCCTTTCCCTCCTCCCCCATCCTGTTTTCTTGGGTGAGCCGCCTCTGTCAGGATGGATGATGTGGGGTGCCAGGGGTGTAGGCGGCAAGCAGGGGGGTGTGAATGGGCTCACACACCTTCATGCCCACTCCCTGAAGCAGTGGGGATCACCCTCCCAGAGCTCTACACCCTCCTCCACGGAGGCGAGACGCAGGATAAGATCTGGGGCTAAAACATGAGGAGGTTAAAAACCCATGGGTGAAGCAAGATGATTCCCTGACTCCACTGTGCAGTTGATACTGCTTCACCTGTCTCATTTGTTTAATCCTCCAACAAAGATCTTATTTCATCAATTTGTTTTCTACCTGAATCTTCCACTTCTAACAAGTTTTGACTGCTCCAGCAGTAGATTTTTTTTTCTGTTTTTAGTGTTAGACTTTTAGTGTTAGTTGAAAGCTTTAGACAGACTGTAGGTCCCAGTAAATATTGCCTTCATATGTGTAGCTGGCCTTTCTACTGTGAAACAGTCGTTCCACCTCATTCCACGAGAGAAACTGAGTATGTATGATCCCTGATTTAAAGCTTTATTTCTTCAGCATTGAGATTTTTCTTTTCCCTTTCTAAATCTACAGGGAAATACGTTACTAGTGGACAGTTTTCCATTTATTTATTTTTCTTCCAGCAGATAAAAACCTCTAATACGTTGTAGTTCAGCATCAGAAGAACAGTGCCTTGGTTTTGTCCTGAAGCATAATAATAATAGTTATGATTATTACTATTTTTAGAAGCAAACTGTAGTGTTACTTAAAACTGTTTTTTATTATGATTATGAGAAATCACATAAAGATATCAGAGGGGAGTGGATAAAGTTCCAAGATAAATAAATCTGTAGGCCAGTCCTACTCATGTCACTAACAAATGCTTCTCATTCACACCAACAGAAATTTTGTGTCATTCGAAACTCTGAAATCAAGCTCCCCAGGGGCACTGGATTTTTTTGGTGTTTTTTTGTTTTTGTTGTTGATGTTGGGTTTGGGGTTTTGTTCTGTTATTTATGTTTGCTTGTTTTGGGGGGGGTTGGGGGTGTTGGTTTGTGGTTTGGGTTTTTTTGTTGTTTTGTTTTGTTTTGTTTTTATTCAGTTCCTGAGTATCATCAGTAAAACAAGCAGGAATTCTTAAGCTAAGGAATGCAGTCTTTGCCGTAACATGGTTGCAATGAAATGTAGCCAAGGGCTGCCATTAGTGGCTGCAAGCCTTAAAAAGAAACTGGTTTTCTAAATTTTACAAAAGGAAAAGATATACTTAATAAAGGTGAAAACCAAACATGAAAGTGAAGGAAAAAATATGAGAAATCTCAGCTTGGTCTGTCTTCTAATAGCTTCATTGTTAGAACATACAAAATCTATTGAACTATCAAGCAAGAGATTATTATTCAAATACACCCAGGTTGCTTATGCCTAGTTTTCCTCATTTCCTCATGGTTATATTCAATATTTCACTAAAAATCATTATGTATCTTCTATAACATTCATTTAAATGAGTCATTTACCTGTCAAGGGCTCTCTTCAAAATAAGTGTTCCAAAGTGCTTTAAAATATGAAGAGCTTTATTATATTCAGCTGCATTTAGATGGAATTATTTTTTTTTAATGATAGGTAAAATAGCAAAAGAATTAGTAGCAAAGAGTTGTTCATTTACTGGTAGCTTATTGGCCCAGTATTCACTGAAATTAATTTTTTAGACATGTTTCAGAGACACAAAAGCATTTTTCCTCCTTTTCTGCAACTTGAGTATTTTTTGCTTTCGTCCTTCACTCTACAGAGGACAGTATCAAGGTTGGCATTACAGCAGTTGCAGGGAAGCACTCTTAACTTAATGCTAAGTTAACAATTTAATGCATACCTTCTCAAGAGAGAGCTGTCCATCCTGGAATGTTTTTCGCTTAGTTTTTGCTGAAGAAACAAGATGGTGAAACATTACTCTTTGTTTCTCCATCAAAATTGTAAGCAGGCTCTAGTCCAGGCTATGGAGACTGCCTTTGTTACCATCCTATATCTGCATGTTAAAGAAACTACGGCTTCACCGGGTTAACATTCTTCAGCAGATGTGAAAACTTCTCCCTCTCTGCAGGAGAGGGGGAAGGCTGACTGTGTAGCATCAGTCTGGTATATTCTATTTAAGGGTTACAAAGTATGTTGTGTAGTCTAGACCACTGGAAATACAGAAATAGTAAGTGGTTGGTTAGGTGTTTAGCTGGTGCTTTGTCAAAAATCTTCACCATTCAACTTTTTAGGATATTAGTTACCCCTCTTGCTTCCATTATTTGCAGAAAATGAAGTAATTTGAGAACAATCATTGTCTCTTTTTCTGAACTGTTGGTTTTGAAAATGCCATTTTTCATTGTTGTGCCATTGCCTTCATATATTGCTCAGATGAACTTGGATCTCCCTTCTTTGCATGTTCATTCTAGGAAAATACAAGAAAAAAGAATTTGAACATTCTGAAAATCAAATTTATATTGAAGAGGTGAATTCAACATTACCCACGTGCAGTCAACAAGTACTGATTGAGTTTACTTTTGAAAGAAGAAAAGGTTATTAAATATTTACAGAGAAAATAACTCTTATTTAGTTAGGGAGTGCACAGTGTGGGGCTGGGGAAAGTAAATAATAGATCATGACCTGAAGTCTCAATTTTTACTTAGTCTTAGCAAGCACTCACCTCAGCTTAGTGTATGTTAGCCTGAAAACAGACAAAGTAGTATTACTACTGAAAGAGAAACAAATGAAATGTAGAGAAAGCAGAAATTAAGTACTTAGCGGTATGACAGTGATTTTAATGTCCTTCAGAAGAGAATATAAGTTTGGGTATGTGGGTCAATGTGGGTTACTCTGCAAGGGGTGATGAACACACAAGCAAGGAAGGGAAAAAAAAGGGTCATAAAATGTATAATGTTGAGTAGTAGATATTTTGCTTTGAAAGCGAAGACTGAATTTGTCTTTCAGCAAGTGAAAAAAGGCCGTTTGTCTTCAACTCAACAGGTGTTAGTTAGTGTGGGTACTGCTGGTGTTTGTGTTTCCTCATTGCTTTTTGAAGACACGAGGTCAGAAGATCCCTTTTGGAACTCTCTCCAGAGATACTGGATTGCACCAAAAGCTAAAAAATGAAGGTTAACTAAAGAACGTTATTAAAGGATGCTGAGGGAATTACAAACATTTTTAGTGTGTTAATTGCACTTTTCTTTTGGGGAAACATTGTTTATTGCCAGGTCTCCCATTAACCTTTCAATCAAGATCTGATCACTATAAACACTGATGCCACTTTGACAGCAGTGGGCTCAGACATGCCACTCTGCTATGAATCCTGCTTTGATAGCTGGTTTACCAGAATCACTCAAGATGTTCTGAATGAAATCAAAGCAATTGAAAGTGTTTGATAAAATGTATACTTTAAATTTTTTGTGTGTGTGTGATAATATTAGACAGACAAGGAAGGTGACCTTTGAAAGGGAATTTGTGCTTAGCCTAGTGTGTAGATTAAAGGACTGATTTCTGTTAGAAAGCATCAGAAGAATTAAGTGCTGGTCCTGCTAAAAAGAAAGCAGAAACAATCGCCAGTGTCTAATAGATTTTGACGTTGGTAGTGTTCTTAGAATCCTCAAAGGGAGCGTTAAAAGCTGTTGAGTAATTTGGGACTCAGGAGAAATCCATATAAGAAAATGAAGAGAGAACCCATGGAAGTGCTGGTCTCTATTGTTTGAGTTTTTCAAAGGGAATGAATGTCTTTCAGATAACAAGTTGAAAGAAGTTGATTTGGATTCATGTGCTTCAAAAATTCAAGTTCCATTAAGATCCTGATAGCAACAAAAATATAAAAGAGGAGGGGATATAGTAGATACCTACAACTTCGAAAGCTGTTTCATGAGCATATCCTATAAGGTCTTCACCCTTGTACAAAGACCAGTGACAGTGATTTGTTTTCCTTTCTACTGAAGTACTAATTTTGAACATTAGACAAATGAGAGAGTGCCCACAGATAGAGAGGATGAGGGACAGGGTTTTCTTTCCTCTGTTTTGTTGGGGTTTTTTGTTCTTTTTTTTTTTTTCTTTCTCATCTAACATGCTTGACAAAGGCCAGTTCATTTTGTAGAATAATAAAGCATGAATTGAATGCTGTTATGTGATCATCAAATCACAAACATTAAAAAGATAGCTCGCTTAGAACTTGCATAAAAGACCTCCAAGGAGCATTAGGAACTTGATAAGGCCATATGTGACACACCTGCCTTAAGAGTGACTAAATGTTCCCTACTGGTGGCTATGGATTACTGTCATTTTTAACATTTGTGATTCTTGTAAAAATCCCATTGAAGCTTTCTTAAAAGCAAGTATTTAAATTCCAGTGTTCTGCTGGAAGTACAATTGAATGAATAACACACAGCCCTTTAAATCCTGATGGACCATTCATCATTCCTTGCATTAAATCAGTTTTGATGTTCAACAGCTACAACTTAACATCTCAGAGGTGGCTGCACTTCAGTAGTGGGTGAGGCTCTTTGCAGTGGTACTTCACTGTGATGTTATGAGATTAATAAGGTGAAGCATGTAGATTCCTTGGATGAAAGAACTCATAGAAGTGGAGAGTATTATTAATAATTATCTGAGCGCTTATAACTCTGTAACAGTGTTCTAATTTGATTTCTGAGCAAACTGAAACCTGTTTAATGAGCTGCTGTATTGGAAGTATGCTTTTTGTAACATGGAGCAGATGCCAACAGAAGTGGAAATAACGTAGCAGTGACATTTGGAATAACAATGTTGTACTTCATTGCCTTCATGTCATCAGCATGTTAGTCTTCCTGTTCCTCAGTCTAACTCACCAAGGCAGCACTTCCTCTGCTGATACTCTGTGTGTGTCATGATACGAAGTCAGTTTATATGCGTGCCTGCAATCAGTAGACCAAAACCAAATTTCCTCAATAAAAAAATACTTCTGCATGCTGAGCAATTGACTGATGATCTTGTTCATAAGTTAATACTTAACATTAAACTCCATATTTTCATAAATGCTCTGATTTAAAATAAGCAAATTTGTTCCTAATCTACCTAACCCTCTGATATCAGAGGAGGCTATAAAATAGGAGAATGTTAAGGAATTCACCATAACCTTAACTTTTTATTCCCTGGTAATGCATGCTATTTAGACAAGGTTGACAAGACTCTGGGCTCAAAATGGCACATACAGTTCATACTCCTGTCTCCAAGATTCCTGGCAAGTCAATATGATTTACATAGAATAAGATTTTTCACAGAGCATTCAGAAATCCATAAAAGTGCTTTATTCTGAAAAATTGCAGAAAAATCTTTAGACTTCCAAATGTTTCCACTTTTCCTCAGGAAAGCAGTAGGTCTTCCTCAGACCTACGTCCCTGGCCAAATGAGAATTTTACTGCCTCTAAAATCTTCTTGGCTTCCCTTTTACATCATGGATATTTAATATTTAAAGTATCAGGTGGTATAGCCAGCTAGATACAGCATTCCTTTATGGAATTAAGAATGGCTCGAAGGTGTATCAGAATCTCACTTGTGCCATACCTCTATACACAAAAGTAACTAGGCTCCTGATGATGGATGTGGGGAATAACATTGCTGTTGCTGATCTCCTGGGGTTGAAATGATCTTAATTATTTGAAGGATAATCAGAATGGCAGTATATTAACCAATTTAAAGAGCCTTGACAATTCAGTCGTAGTGGTGTTCAAAATGTGTTCAGGGAAAAATACACCAGAACAGCTTAACATACATTATGTTTTAGTAGTTGTAGGTGGGGATGTTGTCAAGGTATGAGCTTGGATTTCTTCTTACTTGTTTTCTGATACATCTGCTTTTAGTAGTACTGGCTCATCTTCCTGTAACTCAATGCCTCTATCATTGAATACTGCATGTGGACTACTTCTCTCTAATAATTTAGGGTTTTGCAGAAGACTTTCAGCTGTAAGGCATTGAAGAATGCACTATCCTACAGCATAGAGCCCTGTATTGGGATCCCTAGCAGCAGTGGCTGCAGAGCTTGCTCTCTGTAAACCTGTGAATGTATTTGTGCCTGAGAAATCTTGAGCAGAAGTAAGGTAAGCTTAGGCAGGAAAAGAAGTTTTGTGTCTTTCTTCAGCATCCTAGGGACTGTAAAAGAATGAACCATCATCTTGAAGATGGCTTAGTATTAAAACTTCTCAGCTTCTGACTGGTGATGCACAGAAAAGTCATGAATGTGTTTTTCCCCAGGGGAATGGACTTATGTGTGCAGTTTCCATGGGTACTTCGTGGAGGTGGGATCTGACTTCCTTAGGTCCTTTCTGTAAACAGCATCAAGAAGTAGAAAGAGTCAAAGTAGAAGGGAGTCAAAACTCAATAAGCACATCAGCAAAATGTGTTTCTTTCTTGGAGAGAAGTGCAGAATCACGGAACCACAGAATTATTACAGTTGGAAGGGACCTTCTAGACCGAGACCGATGCGTTGCCAGCAGGTCCAGAGAGGTGATTCTGCCACTTTGCTCTGGTGAGACCTCACCTGGAGTATTGTGTGCAGGTCTGGAGCCCTCAATATAAGAAGGACATGGACCTGATGGAGAGGGTCCAGAGGAGGGCCATTAAAATGATCAGGGGGTTGGAGCACCTCTGCTACGAGGACAGGCTGAGGGAGCTGGGGTTGTTCAGCCTGGAGAAGAGGAGGCTCTGGGGAGACCTAATAGCAGCCTTCCAGTACCTGAAGGGAGCCTACAGGAAGGCTGGGGAGAGCCTGTTTAGAAAGGCCTGCAGTGACAGGACGAGGGGCAATGGCTTCAAGCTGGAGGGGAACAGATTTAGATTGGGGATTAGGAGAGGGTTCTTTACTGTGAGGGTAGTGGAGCACTGGAACAGGTTGCCCAGGGAGGTGGTTGAAGACCCATCCATGGAGATATTCAAGGTGAGGCTCGATGAGGCCCTGGGCAACCTGGTCTAGTTGGGGGTGCCCCTGCTGACTGCGGGGAGGTCGGACTAGATGACCCTTGGAGGTCCCTTGCCTGGGCAATTCTATGATTCTATGATTCCCCTGCCAAAGCAGGATTGCCTATAGCCCATTACTCAGGTGGGTCTTAAAGATCTCCAGAGAAGGGGACTCCATAACTTCCCTGAGCAGCCTGTTCCAGTGCTCTGTCACCCTCACCATAAAGAAGTTCTTCCTCATATTTGAGTGGAACTTCCAATGTTCCAGCTTGTGCCCATTGCCCCTCGTCCTGTCACTGGGAACCACTGGAAAGAGTCCAGCTCCATCCTCCCTCAGCCCACCCTTTAGATACTCATAAGCATTAATAAGGTCTCCCCTCAGCCTTGTCTTCTCCAGGCTAAAGAGTCCCGGCTCTCTCAGCCTTTCCTCATAAGGGAGATGCTCCAATCCCTTAATCATCTTTGTTGCCCTACGCTGGACTCTCTCCAGTAGTTCCCTGTCTCTCTTGAACTGGGGAGCCCAGAACTGGATGCAGTATTCCAGTTGTGGCCTCAACAGTGCAGAGTAGAGGGGAAGAATGACCTCCCTCGACCTACTGGTCACACTCTTCCCTGTGCAGCCCAGGATCCCATTGGCCCTCTTGGCGGCAAGGGCACATTGCTGGCTCATGGATAGCTTACTATCCACCAGGACCCCCAGATCCTTCTCCTCAGTAGTGCTTTCCAGCAGGTCCATCCCTAACCTATACTGGTATCTGGTATTCTTCCTCCCCAGGTGCAGAACCCTACACTTGCCTTTATTGAACCTCATTGGGTTCTTCTCTGCCCAGCTCTCCAGCCTGTCCAGGTCACGCTGGATGGCAGCACAGCCCTCTGGAGTGTCAGCCAGTCCTCCTAGTTTGGTATCATCAGCGAACTTGCTGAGGATACACTCTGTACCTTCGTTCAGGTCACTGATAAATACGTTAAACAAAGCTGGACCAAGTATTGACCCCTGGGGGACACCACTGGTTACAGGCCTCCAACTCAACCCTGCTCCGTTAGTTACAACTCTCTGAGTCCTGTCACACAACCAGCTCTCAATCCACCTCACTGCCCCCTCATCTAGCTCACACTTCCTCAGTTTCCTAATGAGGATGTTATGGCAGACAGTGTCAAAAGCCTTGCTGAAGTCAAGGTAGATGACATCTGTTGCTCTCCCCTCATCCAGCCATCTAGTTATAACATCATGGAAGGCTATCAGATTGGTCAAGCATGATTTACCCTAGTAAATCCATGTTGACCACTTCTAATAACTTCCAGTTCTTCAACATGTTTGGAGATGACTTCCAGAATGAATCACTCCATTATCTTCCCAGGGACAAAGGTGAGGCTAACTGGCCTGTAGTTTCCTGGGTCCTCCATCTTGCCCTTTTTGAAGACTGGAGTGATATTTGCCTTCCTCCAGTCCTCAGGTACCTCTCCTGTTCTCCATGATCTTTCGAAGGTGATAGAGAGTGGCCCAGCAGTAACATCTGCTAGCTCTCTCAGCACTCGCGGGTGCATCCCATCTGGGCCCATGGACTCCTGGTTATCCAATTTGGCCATGTGATCTCTAACCCAGGCCTAACCCAGGTCTCTATCCCAGAAGCAAAGCATAGGTCTGTTCAGAAATAAAGATATGTTCCAGTGAGGATGATGACAGTGTTGTGTAGCTCAGATGTGAGCAACTGACAGGGATAGATTATTGTTTAGCAATCTCTTTTCTCGATTTTTCTTATATTTCACATATTTTCATATATTTCACATAATTTTAAAATTATTTTATTAGCAGTTGAATATAAACAGACAAATTATAATGCTTCTGGAGTTTCAAATTAATCATCCTGTGTAAGAATACATTTAAAGTACATTTATAACAGACAAAGATACTAGTTGTCGAACCAGTTGTCTGAAGTCTTGAAACATGGATATTATGTATTTTTCACCGTCGATAGCGCTGGATCTCTTACATTGGTCTCATTGGAGCAATCTGTGTGATCATGAGACTGCCTTTCAGGAATGAAGCGTCTCCTTGACAGCTGTTCGCTGGTGCGCTGCGAAGCGCCCACATTCCAGCCCACACACTTCGCTACAGTACTGAGTTTTGAACTTAAAGTAGGAGGAGTTTAGCTGTCTCCATTGTGGCACTGAAAAATGCTGTCGACTAGGTAACAGAATCAACAGCCACCTCATAGTTTGTTGTAATCGGCTCTCACGCCCATAGAAAATGTGCCACTTCCAATTTACAATAGGAATGTTGGGTCGCTTCAACTACCGACGCTCTTCCCCCCAGCCCAAGCAGAGCGACCAGGCAGTATGGTTAGAAATGATAGCCAGAGATAAGGTTCCTCATCTGTAGCCTGCACCTGTGGTATCTTAGAAACATACACCAGTGCAACAGCATTTTTTTTTGTTCACAGTCCCACTTGAAACACGCAGTGGCAGCTCAAGCGAAACTGTGTAAATTAGTCACTGTCACGTTTAGGCATTAAAAGTGGAATTAGTAATTTATATTAATCACAAATGTTTCTCCAGGTTTTATTAACAAGCAGATTGGCTGCCAAAATGCTTCCTGGAAGACATTTTTTCTCCCAGCTGCCACAGAGAACAAAACAGTTATTATGGGCATTTAGATAAAGATTAACGGTTTCAGCAATTCATTTGAGGAAAACTGTATTTTACTATACATTCCACTTCAGCGCAGACTGTCACCGCCAGCATGATTTGTCACCTCCTTGATAAAATTATACAGTGGAGACACAAGATGGTGTAATTCATTTTAAGAGCAGAAACAGGTTAATCAACAAAGCAGAATGAGGTTAAAAAACAAACCAGATCCACATTTCTTAATTTTTTGGCAAGTTCAGATGTCCAGTAGGAGAAGTAAGATGTCAATCTAACTGCTGTTTTAGCGCATTTTTTCTGAAGGGTCATTTAGTGTCATTTTGTCTTCATGCTTGCTTCCTTCTTTGCCCGCATCATGCCTTTTTTTCCTCAAGATGGCTTCATCTGCGCTATTTAGATCTCCAGGAAAAAGCAGTACAGGTGGCTGCTTCACATTCTGTACATCTGCAAGTAGTTCTGTGGAACACTGTAGGAATGGCCCATGAATTTAGTAGAGGGTGTGAAGAAATCACTAGAATGGTAAGAAAGAGGTCAAAATGAATATTGCAGGATTTAACAGCAATACAGGGCAGACTGTCAACATGACCTTCGCACTTTCACATGTTTTGGACACACAAAATCAATTTCCTAGCATACTCCTTTTTGAGCTTATCATGTTCCAAGGAATTAAAGAAGAAACATGCTACATTTTGTTCTGTTACAGCTAGCTCCCTTTTTCCTTCCACTTTCACATTTTAAGATGGTATAAAATGAAGGAAATCAAAACACAAGTGAAAAATCAGCTGTTTGCTACAAAGGAGACAAACAAGGGTTGAAGGAGAAAAAAGCTCATTACAGAGAGATTAGAAAATTAATTGATTGGTGGCTCTGACAGTTCCCATTGGATGTCTAAGGATCCTGTGAAAAGAAAGTACAGTCTCAAACATAACATTTTTTCCTATTATTTCTTTCTCTCGCATAGAGACTCATCATTAGGTTCCAATTATTTTCATTGAAATATTTCCCAAGAAAAGGGCATGATAAAAAATCAGTAGGGGTACTGTTAGTCCCCTGAGAAACTTACTATTGCTCATTCTCAAATGGTAGTAGGGAAGCCTTCTGTTCAGCATCAAACTTTAGAGATTTCTGCAGGGGTGATTCTGTTTCATGGAGGTTTGAAACTCATGTGACATGTTCATGTGCCCCCTCTTTCCCCAGAATTAGTGTGGGGCAGCTGATGAATTCACTGGGGTCCATGAACTTGATCATATCCATGGGTTAATACAAGTGTGTTAAACTTGCAGTGAATCTATTTAGCAAATGACCTATTACTTTTTTTTTTCTTCCCAAGACCAAGTGTTGGCTTAGAGGTACTGTTCTTACAAAAATAACAAAATATTTGTAACAATATTTTCTTCTCTACTGACTGACCTTTTTTCCTATATTTATCATGTATTTATTTAGCAGCTGTGTATGGATTTTGTGTATGGATTTGTATATGTGTATACACACATATATAAAAATAATAATATGAAAAAGTAACATATTGCTTAAATCTTTGATTAAAAATAATCTTTCTATGTTAAAGGCTTTAGCTATTCTGATTATAAAAATTCTAATTTTGTCAAAATAAAAATATCCATAATTTTAACTCCACTGAAAGATAAGATGTGTGTAATATAAAATGCCAGTGAAGTGCCTCCTGGGCATTGTAGTATACTTTCACTAGATTAGCATTCTTCTCTGTGAAATGAGCTGAGCCTCGATGTGGCATAACCATGCTATTATCACTGCATACTGCTTACGCTTTCCAAAATTAAAATTAGGTTAAAGATAAATTCAGCTCTAGTTTACATAGGGAACTGCATGCAATACTTCTAAGGATAGAGGTGTGACTACTGTCTCTTCAACTGTACTTTCCTGCTGTGCTTAGTTCCTCTTTCTTTCTTCCTGGTAACTAATGTGGTAATGGATGTGTATTAGAGGAAAAACATTCTCATTGAAATCTCTCCTGTTGAAGAAAACGGCAGAAGGAGCCTTTCTCTACAAATGTGCTCCAGCTTCCATAAGGAAATATGTTCACTTTTCAGAAAGTTTGCCACCAAAATCCTTGGGATGCAAAATATAAAATTTTCATTTTCACTGGAGTTCTACAAACTATGTGTCATGCCATGTTCTTAAGTGAGGGAGAAACTGCCTTTTCCAGTAGCTTTGCAGTTATTTAGCTGGCACCCAATTCTGTGCAATGGTCAGTGTTTGCTGTGAGGGGTGATTAGAGGGTGCTGTGCACTCTCAGACCTTTGAACTGCTTTCTGCTCAGTCACACCAGCTGCTTGTTCTCATCAGAAACAATAACATTGCTTCTAACCAAATTATGGGATAATTTGGAAATCCAGTAATCTGTTCTAATTTTTACACAGGTCTAAAAAATGTACACTAAGAATTAGCTTGGGAAAAGCCCTTACAAAAGACTACCTAGGGAGAATGTTTCTTAATATGCTAACTTAGCTAAGAAGACATATTTCTGCCTAGTACTTTTTCTTTTTAGTGAACTACAGAATATTTTGAGTGAAAAATAGACTTAAGCCAAAAATAAATCTCTTGGGTTACCTGGTGCCACACCAAAGTTGTGGGCAGAAAAGGAAGGGGAAATACTCGGAACTGTATTGACTGTGAGTGTGACGAAGATTCTACTTTAGAAATTAAATTAAATTACACTTTTGGAACTTGTGTGAGTACATATACATGTAAGTCTCTACTCCAGCCTTACAAATATGAGGTGAAATTATATGCATATGTACATTCTACTAAGAACGCAGCAATGAAAGCCACACAAATAAACCAGCAACAGAAAGTCCCACGAAATTGCCCTAGCTCTTCAGTGACTGTATTTTAGGCTGAAGAAAGTGACCCTGAAATAATAGCTTTTTGTGTGGGGAAGGGGAAAAAAAAGTAAAAGTAGCAGTAAGCTTCTTTTTTTCTGAGCTTTTTTTACCTATAGGCATAAATTTTCCATTGATGTTTTTGCTTCAGATTTGAAAAGTAAAAAAAGATTTTGTGTGTACATTGAATGCTAAAAATTACTAATTTGATTCATTTTAAGTGGACTTCTCAAAAAAAAAAAAAATTGTGAACAACTATGCACACAGATTACTTGATCATCATGATCTTTTTTGACTTGACCATTAGTGAAATGGCATTTATTTTGGTGCATCTACATTTGAGTGGAGTCTTTATCTAAGCTTTAGGGAACTGATCTGAAATGCACCTGAACACACAAGTTTTCAAAAAAGAAAAAAACCAAACCAGCAACCCACCTAGACCCAGGATAGATACAATATCTGTAATTTATTCTATGTAAATTGCACATATGCATCGTCAATCCTGTTCTTCCTTGATCCCAGTCCAAAAGTAGGTAAAATAAATAGATTGCATATTACAGGCCATATGTCAGAAGTGCTTAGCATTCCCAATTAGAGTCATAAATTTAGAAGTACTTAGCTGTCACTTAGGTATCCAAATAGTTGGCTAGATTTCTAAAATGCTTTACACATGAAGCACCAAGTTCTTCTGAAAATGTGATCTCTATTGCAGATTGTAAACATCTTGAAAGCTTGTCAGCAGGCTCTTTTGAACAGTGTGTTTATATTTTACCAGGTTTTTTATGTTTGGGTTTATTTTTTTAAGTGCAAATACAATATTCTTATCAACTTGAGCCCCATTTCTGCTCTCCCATAATCAAGGGCTAAGATAGTCTAGTATTGTTAGCTGTTAGTTCCTTTTAACACAAAGCGCAACTGTTAGCTTAGAAACACATACAAGAGTCATTGTTGTGTTGATGTGGATGGAAACTGACTTGAAAGTACAAGGTTTCTTTTACATTTAACTAGTGTTTTCAACATCTATCTCTCAAGAGCAAATGTGTGTCTCTAGACAGCTAGTGCTTTAATCAGACAGAAACACCTAGATCGAGAGACCAGTAACAGAACAAGCTGGAGTGCTGGGTTGTCTTGGCCTTTTGCTCAGATGCTACCAGAGTCCTATCACGCTTCTCAGAGGTGGTGGGAGCAGGGCTCATATGAAGGAGCTCCACTACTCAACGATCAGATTTCCTGTAGGGCTTTGTTGTAAACTGTGTAGCAGACGCCTGACATTAAGCTCATGGGATTTTTTTTTGTGAGCCCGTAAGTAGGTATTTTATCAGTAGCCATGTCTCGGGTGGGAAAATTTTAAAGAAAAATCATTAAAAAAACCCACCTTTGTCATGAGCTGCTAATGATCACAATCTGTGGATACAGGCATATGAACCTCCTTCTTCCCAAAGCAAGTGCACACAGTTTCTATAACTGAAGCTGATGGTTACACACGCCATCACCTTCCATTGGAGGTGGCTCCCACATGTCACTGCTGATGCTTGGGCTGAAAAGCAGACCTAATGAAGGAGTTTTCCTGGGTGCATCTGTGGCACTTGCTCTCCCTGCTGTGCTGCGTAGTGCACTGGCCATTTGTTGGCAAGTTCATATTTCACACTGCAGGGAATTGAAATGATTGAACAGACAGGAGAAGAGTTTTATTTGCAGTATCCTGTGTATCCCTAGACTCTGATTTGGCATAAAACATCTGCTTCATGATCTGTTTTAAGGCCAGTTCCCTTCCGCCAACAAAGGTTATGACTTCAGGCAAGCTGTGCCTTCGCTGGAAGGGGGAGATTTGCCTGAAGACTTGATTTAGGCAGAATCAAAGCATCCTGCCATAGAAATCCTTGTTTTCAATTACTTCTGAAAAAGCAGCCAGACAGTAAAATGTATTAACATATTAAACAGTGAGTAAAAGAGGCCGCTGATTTCTGTTGTATGGATTTTTGAGATAAGTTGATATAAACCATATCTGTGTGCATGTGTGGCTAGGAATAAACATTTGTAACTGTTCTGACAGTAAGAGAAGTGACAGATACTCTACATGTACTTGCTTAACTGCTGTAAATGAGCAGAGTCAGTAAGTAAATCTAATGGTTTCAGCTACGGTTTATGCATATTTTCAATCTGCAAAGTTAATTGGTGTAATATTGATGTAGTTTCTGTTAGAGTCAAAAGTCAATTTTTGAAAGACTGATACAGATTTCTTTGCAGAAGTGTCATCTTGATCCACGCTTACGTATGTACAAATGAAATCCATGTTCTTTCTTGCAATTACATAGTTAGAGTCAACCTTTATTAGAGTGACTAGCATATTACCATTTATGTACTTTGCTGCCATTGATGCACAGTCTTTGCAACATTTGGCTATTTTTCCTCCTCAGAAAAAATCCCTTCTCTAGCTTAAAAAAAAAAAGTAATTGAATATTTGCATATCTCCAAGGAGCCATGCGGGTTAAACTCTGCATTCATCTTCTGCAGTTCTTAGGCCGCTTTTGGTTTAAGAGTAAGAACTATTGCTTTTATGAAGTTCTTTTTTCTATAAAGTCAAAACCTCACAGCAGTGCACAGAAAGCCAGTGCTATAAAGGAGCTAAGTAGAGTTTTTAATAGAGAGAGGTAGGTTGTAAGTGTTTTTGTTCCTATGGAGCAGATAGATTCGCTTCCATCTGTTCCATATTCATAACAAAGGAGCTCACTTGCAGGAGGACTGACTTCCCGGGAGTAGCATGGTAATGATCTTTTCACCACAGATTGAAAGGATCTGAAAATGGTCACTTCAGCTCAGCAGAAAGCAGCTATTGCTGATAGTGCTTCAGACCTGCTGTTTTTCTGCAGCTCTGTTTCAAGACGCATGGTTTTTCTGAATAAAACAAAACCATAAACCTTGATCTCCTACCTCCTGCCCCACCCCCTCTCCCTCCCCCACCATGTCAGTTCTCTTTCTGAGGAGTTCAGGATGTTTTCTCAGAGAAAAATGGAATGACATGTTACAAATACAGGGTCAATTTTTCTTTATTTGATCTTGGTATTAAAGGCAGAAGTGAAAAATGATTTACTGCCAGTCTGGATTCTTGTCTCCTGAACTTTTCTCATGATCTCTACTTTCTCAACAAGAAGATTCTCTGAACGAGAAATCTGAAGTCCACAAAATGTGTGTGAAAGTTCCTTGCTGGGTTTTGTAATTAGGATGCTCCAGTGCCAGCTTTGATTACATACCTCGTGGGCTTTCAAAAACAAACAAAAAAAAATCCACCTTGATCCAAGGAAAAAAATACTCTTTTCTCTGCAGGATATTTCACAAGAGGAGAACAGAAAAATGCAGGAGTGTACCACAAGCACCCTTACTTGGCTAAAGAACAAATTATTCAGTGACCCCTGAAAGGTGAACTGGAAGTTTACAGAGATCTCAAAAATGAACTAGGAACATTGACAGAGAAGAATTCTTCTGTGTCATTGTTCAGTCTCCAAAAGAGGTCACAAGACAAACCCGAATTTACTGTTGTCCTGGCTGGAAGTCCTGCTGGGGTATGCTGGACCCCATGTGTCCCCATCTTCCAGAACGGTTGGTGTCTGAGGCAGCTGTAAGAGCGGGATGGGCAAGCAGCAGGCATGCACAGACTGCCTTACCTGGTACTGCAGCAGTAGGCATACTTAGAGCTTTTTTTTGGCCTCCCAGCCAACAGTAGCATATTGTATAATTCATTGAAAGCATCCAACTACACTTGTTGTTTAAGTGTCCAGATCAAACAGTACACATATGTGCAGATCTGATGCTTCCCCCCACCCCAAAGTGAGAGATTTCATCTCAGAATGGGGATTTTTGGTTGGTTGGAAGATTTTTTTTGGCCACCGCGTGTTTTGTTGCCGTAACTCAAGGAGAAAATACATTCATTTCAGGTGACTCTTTTCCTAACTAAGGGAAATGAGCTATCTGAGCTCCTTTGAAGAAACTCAGTAAGTACACTGAACCATCTTTTAAATGTGAGAGGAAAGAAGCATCTGATGCACATTGTCATGCAGCTCTGCACAGCTACCAGAACTATATGCAGTGAAGGTGTTTGTTGATAAGCACTAGCCATGAACTATGATACAAATGTAAGTAGATCTTCATAATTACAGAATGCGGGATAGGGATTGGGCACTTCACTGGCAAGGTTGCTTTAGTATGATCAGGCTTCAGGTCTCCACCCACTGGGGAGTTGAGACACCACATTAGGTTACAGGCACTTAAACTGAGCAGTGGTGGATACCGTGTGGTTGAGAGAAATTAATTTGGCAGAGTTTTTGTCCATCTCTTTTGAAGTGAAATATGCATCAGCAAGGAAATTTCAAGTTAAGTCGTTTTGTGTTATCCCGTGTTGTTTTCCATGTATATGGTCTTAGATACATATGGGAAGCACCATTAGAAGCTGCTCACAACTTGATTATGCGAGTTCCTCAACTGGTTAACATGTAAAGAATAGAGGAGCAAGCTTGCAGTGGGGAGATGCTTGCTTATATCAGAAAGTAGCAGGTGAAATATGGAGATGAGAATTTCACACTTGGCTTGGGAAGATTGTTAGAGTGAAACGGGGACTTCTCTGGAAGAGAGGTGAAAAAATGCTTCAGTTTTGATGGAACAATTGTTACAGCATTCAGGAGGAGAAAAGCTTAAGAGGTACCTGTGTGTTTCCACAGTCTGATCTGGTATTCATTGCTTTTAAGAAATGGTTTCCAAACCACCAGGACTTTTGAGTCCCACTTACTGAAAACTGTACACATATATATCTAATTTTCAATTCACCTGGGAATCATCTTTGGAAATAGGGCTAAACATCCTATGGTATACATTAACCTAAGAAAAAAAAAAGGTGCAGAAGGAAATAATTCATGGCAGGGTAAAATGAAAGGTTGGCAGTCCCATGGGTGTTTTATGCTTTCCCACAATCATAGTTGTGATGGTATACAGTCCTTTTCTGGCATAGGTGAGATATGTCAAAGGCAGCAAGTTCTTGATGAGGCTGTGGCTATTCTCACATACAGGTTGGCATTTTTGAAATGCGGATTTCAAAGCATGGGTGCAAGCAGTGGCACTGAACACAAGCTAATCAAGTGAAAGAAGGAAGCACAGATCTAGAAATTTAAATAAAACTTCTGTTGCCTGATACACTGGACAAATTTTTGTTAAAGAGAAAACTTCAGCCTGATGTGTTCCAGAATTTTTCATAGTAAAGGTGACAAACTGAAGGGTTAAGGAAACCCTTCTAAAGACTGGAGAAAAAATTTTGACTCATATGGTGGAATGATTGAAAGTTCAATAGCCCCTCTGCAGGACTTGAGCAAACTGTAAATTCACCTGATAAAGATGTACTGTCATTAATATAGTTGTGGCATTTGTTATTGAGTTCATACTCTACTCAGTCATGGCCTGGGACTCTGCCATAGTAGGTGTAATGAAACAGAAGGTCTCTGTCCTGAGAATCTTTACTTGTCAGAATTCAGAGCTTGAGTTACAGTGGATTATCATGTGTTTTACAGACTTTACCTTTTCAATTTCATATCTGGTTTCCATCCTTCGCAAATTTGGATTTATCTGTGTAAGAGCTGACTGTGTACATGAAGGCATTTTTTTGTGAAAGCTGTGCCAAGGTGCTATTTGAACTTTGCCAAGCAAAAAGCCCTTCAGAAATCTTTGGAGCAGTGGTATTCTCTCTAAGCAGCATGTCTGCAAACTTCTGGGCATGCATATGCACTTAAACACATTCAAACTTGCATTATTTTCACTGTTTGCCTTCATTTCAAATAACAACAAAATACAACCTGCAGTCTGTGTTTTTTTCTAAATTTGCCCTGTCCTGAGGCAGCTTCTTGAAGATCTCTTCCTTCCTTCACATCTTCTTTCTCTTCCACAAGACATAAACAAGATGTTTTGTTGCTTTGCTTAGGTGAGTCAGCAGAAGCAATTTTTCATGTCTATGTATGTCACAGTCCTAGCACAATAAATTTATAATTACTTCTGGATTTTTATAAACTGACAGAACTTACAAGCATAACATAAGAAGCTCAAAATGTTTCTAAATATTTTAAAGATAGTGGTAAGCCCAGGAAGATGGATTAGAATGGAATGCTTCTCTCTGCTTTAATTATAATGTCAGCGGTGGTAAAGCTAGACATGGATAATATGAAGTACATTAAAATATGAGGTTTAGTAACATGATACAATACCCACAAATTCCATGTGGGTGAACACGTTGCTTTAAAGATCAAAAAGAGAAGGTCATTACTAACAAGACTATAATGTCTCTTCAAAGGATTTACTTATGTCTAGTTCTTAGAGATGGAAATTAGCAAAATGGAAGCCTGCTTGAAGAAAAACATTTTATTTCTAGTGATACCAAGGGAAAATCAAAGTACAAAAGTGCTTATGAAAAGTATGAGGGGGATATATTTTTCTTTAAGTGTTCTATTTGATAGTATTAACTTGTTTTATTAGCAATTTGCTCTAATACAGTCTTAATGTTGTACAATAACTGTATTTGGGTTTGTTAATGCCACTGAAAACAGTAATGAGATCTGAGGTTTTTATTTCATTCTAGTTAATAAGTGTTGGTTTTTTGCGATAGAAAAGTATGACATCAGTCATTTATATTGTGCTACTGCAGAAATGTTAGCCCTTATTATATGGTATGCAGTACAGTTTGCATTTATGAAAGAGAAACTTTTGTATATGAGAGAAAAGCCTGCAAATATTTCATGTGCGAGCAGCTATATGATCTATTCATCTTATATTTCACATGAGCTTACGTGCAACAAAAAGGCCATTCAAAGTAGGAAATGCCTTTCATTTATTTCCAGCGAAGCTTTGTCTGTTTTTTAATGAGAAGAAACACCATAGAGGCAAGACTTACTCTCTGGAAAGCTCAGGCTGCAGTTAGATGACAGCTTTGCCCTGGTTCATAAACAAAAGTAACTGTTCTTGCTTTTATGGGGAAAAAAAAATCTTTGCAAAGAACAGCTGAGCTTGTTCCTCGTATTGGTTGGGGGCTTGGTTCATAGGAGCAGCTCAGACAAAGTTGGTTTTTTCTGCAGCTGAAATGTCTGCTTTGTTTCCTCCTGAAGGTGTGAAGAGTACAGGCTGCCCTGCACTGGGGTGATTTTGTGTTTTCCTGAACTCAACTGGACTTGGCAACTTGGGAAGACAGATGATAACAGTATGACTATAATAAACCTTTGGACTGCATCCAAAGTGATGCTGTCTGCCTCATGAGTTGTTTGACGTTCTGCACTGAAAAAGTCTGACTCCAGTACAGCAGCCAGGCCAAAAAAATAGAGATCTTGTCATTAAATCATCCTCTAAAGCAGATAGATCATGCTAAGAGGAAATACTGGAAAAATGGCTTAATTAAACTGGAAGTCCATGGTTTACATGTTTTACCATGGACAATCTGATTTTGTTTTGTATGGCTTTGATATGAAACCTATTTTCAATCCATGTAGTCTTCAACCAGATATATAAACTGCAATGGGTTAGAAACTGCAAGAAAAGTTATATTCTTCCTGGTCAAGCACTTAATTTAGTCTTAAGTGCTAATGCAGAAACAGTAACTATGTATTACTTTCTTCCAAGAACTCTCACTAAAATAGCATTTGTCTGGCAAGTCATTTCCATTTACTAGGCTATTTTTAGGGGATCTGAGAAATAGACTCACTTGTGAGATAGGCCATAGTAATCCAGTGGTTTTACACTGTGCAAAGACAGTGGAAATTAGGTATAAGACATTTGAAAATAAAAGTGATATTTTACAATCAGCTTGTGCACACAGCTTTTATCACGTCTTTTCCGGTCCATTATTGTGCACTTTGTGACTTATATTTTGCATGAAATCAGAATATGTCTGTGTATGTGTGTAGGTATGTATGTACACGCATAGAGATGAGTACAGAAGTACGATGTGAATGTTTTTACCTTTATGCGGATGTAGTTGAGCATTCAGAAGTAAAGCAAAATATGCATTTGCATGTGGTGCCCTTTTAATACTGTGGATTTAAAAAACTTCATGTGAAAATACTAGTATCCGTAGTACTTTTGCCTGTATTGAGGCATAGGCAGTATTAGCTGTGACCTTGCATCTGTTTATTTGTTTATTTATTTATTTTACTTGTTAGGTAATTTTTCTTAATTTTCAAGTGGGGTTGGTATTGCTAGGTCAGGTGGTTTTCCAGGTGAGATTCTCTGTTTTTTGGCTTGAGATTTCTGAGTCTTTAACTTGGTCAGTAATTTTTTTTGGAGATCTCATTTAGTGATGACTAAATGCAGAGATGGTAGACTTAGCAATAGCAAAGGTACAAATAAGGCTAGGCACAATTTACTGATGAAATGTGCTTAATTA
Source organism: Calidris pugnax (assembly GCF_001431845.1). Taxonomy (NCBI): domain Eukaryota; kingdom Metazoa; phylum Chordata; class Aves; order Charadriiformes; family Scolopacidae; genus Calidris; species Calidris pugnax. The sequence goes on from NW_015090926.1 coordinate 2,690,031, forward strand.
TTAGGTCTGGAAAATGAGTAAGTCCTGGACATGCAATTTTTTAATTCTCTTGGAATAGAGTTGTGTTTATGCTACCAGGACGAAACTTCTGCTGATATGTTGGAATGAAAAAGCAGACATGCAAGGACCGTTTTTTAAGTTAAACTCAGGTATTCATGAAAGCTGGTATTTCCATAGGTCACTATTTACTTATTTTTAATTTTTGATTTAAACACTTAAAAGGAAAAAATGAGTAGTAAGTCCTTTCAGGTAGCTTCTTTTTTGATTAATAATTTTGAAGGCCCCTTCATTGTCCTTAGATATGGGTCTTACTTCATGTATGCACAAAAAGGAGTGTTTTATCAATTCATTAAATTCTACCTGACTTTTTCAGTTGTACCGTTTATGCAAATTTGTAACTTTTTTCAATCTAAACTGTGAGAAGAATATTAATAACTAATTCTGCATTTACCTTGCTAATTTGCATACATTTGTGTTGTATGGTAAATCACATGAAAACCTACAGGGGAAGGGCTCAGCTCTTCTAACAACTAATAGGCTATTTTTTCTTTTGACTTGCACAAATTGAGAAATATTGCCTGTGGCAAACATAATGGAAAACTGCATTTTTAATGCTCTCACACATACTCATTTCTTTACAAAGAAAGAAGCAGATGACTGTTCTTAAAAATAAAACTTTCTAAAGCTCTGGAGCTGACACAGGATGCTAAAACAGTTCAGGTTGGTGGAATTACGATTTGCAAGTTGTATAACATTACCTGGATATCAGATTGACTAATAGGAGTGGTATTGTGCCTGAAAGGGCTAAAGGCAGCTATAAATATTTTCTCCTGAAAAGATTGTCTTTAACTTACAGGACCAAGGAAGGACTGTATAAACATGAGTTTCTGATTTACAACACGCAACCCCTTGTGTATGGGGTTGCTGCAGGCTCTCTCTTTATGGTGTTTCTCCAGGTGATTGCAGAAGTTACACATGCAACCCATATGATGGGGCAATAAATGTTAGCTGTTTATTCCAGCTATATGCATGTAGCATCTCGATTTAGTGTGCCGGGCAGAAACTCAAGATTAATTCTCTATTGACTTTCCAGTCTGAACCAATACTTCTGTTCAGTGTTTGTGGTTGGAAAGCACTTCTCAGTGCCAGAATTTGTGTAGCACACAAAGGGTGCTGGTAGAAATATATCTGAACTGAAGTGAGATCTTAGTGTGATTTCTCAGATCTTCTCTACAAGGAGACCCTGTTTGCTGGACATCTTAGCAGAGAGCAGAAGAATATATTCATCACAGTTTTCAAAAAAAATAGTGAGAACGCCCTTGTTTCCAAATTGTTTCATGAGCACTGCTTTATAATCCTTCAGAGAATGCTCCAAGTGAACTGGTAATAGAAACTTGAAATACAAAATAGTAAGAGAATTATCATCCGCAGAGTACCTGCAGCATGTTATATCAGGGCTGTGAGGAAATGTGGTGGGGGGTGTTGGGTTTCTGTGTGAGGTGAGGATGCTGCTTTACCAATGTCCCCCCATTCTGAGACAAAGATGCCATCTGAGTGTCTTAGATAGACAGAGCACTATTTGTACAGTGAACAGCTCTAGTTTTTGCTGTCTAATAGGGCCCATGGTGGATCATGCCTTGAATATGAAATATATTTGTAGTGCTAAATGAAGATTTGAATTGCATCTGAGATTTCTTTTTGGTTTTGGTTTTGGTTTTTTCTATGTCAGGAATTGTGTTTTAGGAAACAATGCTGTGATTAGAAAGCTGAGTGAAGAGGCAAGTAGAGGAAACCACCGATTACATGTGAATAATAGTAAACAGGATGGTCAAGACCCTTTTTATATGTGGCATGCCAATAACTTGCTCTTAGGTTAGAAACTGAGCCTCAGACAGTTGCCAGCCAAATGCTGCCTGTGTTAAGGAGGGCAATACATAATTACAGCTTTTGTCACATGGCTAGCAGGTCCTGATGGCCAAGACACTTCTGAAATTTTAATACTTTTTATTTTTTGTACATCTACTTTTTAATTAGCTTACTTTGTAGGCTGATTGGACCGTATCTTGATGGCTCCTTTAAGTAGTCTTTAGGATTTACCATATTAAATTCAACTGCAAAACTGTTGGGGAAAAAAAAATCCTGTTGTTTTCTGTGTATGTTACTTTTTGTTCTCTATCTGTAGCTTCCTCTAGTCATTGAATAACTCTGCTAAGCTTATCAGACTGAGGAAGGCGTAACCTGTAATTTATTTCTAATATATTAATAATGTACCAAGTGTTTTCTAGCAGAACTGCTTAGGAGTGGGATGAAGTTAGCTGGATATTTTTTTTTAATATTTAAATATAGCTAGCAAATACTGAAATATTTATGGTTTGGCTCTAGATGAGGAGAGAATAATTTTCTTTACTCTTTTCTTTCCTTACAGGGTATAAAAATGGTAACCATAAATGGTTCAGAGAAGAGAAATTTTCTCATCTAATTTGTCTTTATGGGCCATTTTTAGATCCAGCTTGGATCTAGTCCTATGTGCAGTAGTTCATTGCATATTTTTTTTCTAGTTCAACTAATGGAGATGGAATTTTCATCTCAAGAATACAGAGATCGTGACTTGAATTTTTTGGAAAATTGTGGAATTTTCCTATTAAAAAAAATATTAAAGGACCAAACCAGTTATTTTTATAAACTTTGAGTTGTTTTCATGTCTTGTGATTTCAGAGGGATTTCAGTGTGCACTTCCTTCTAATCCCACGTCTTTGTGTTACCAACCAAACAAAACATGTTCTTTTAAAGAGAGACCCAGGAGATTGTCATGAAGTTGCTGGTAAAGGTGAGGTAGGGCAGGGGAAAAGTGAAGTATCATAGGAATTGTAATGAAATATAGTAACTAGCACCACTGCAGAATTACTCTTCTGTTTTTCACTTTAATTCTTCCTGACACAAACTAAACCAGTCAGACCTTTTCTATTCTAATATCATTCATGGAAAAAAGAGGATATAACCTCTTTTGCTTCTTATAAGGACTCTTTTTTTCAAAGGTTTCTTTTTGTTGTTCAGCAAGGTTTCAATTGCCTTTTTTTTTTTTTCCTTGGGAATTTCAGCTTTTGAAATGGAAAGTGTTGCTTGGGACAGGTTCCATTAGCATCAGAGGCTTCCTGCTCTTAGAACTGGTCTCTATTTTATAGTTAATATCACCTTTAAAATGGGTGAATAGAAAAGCCTTCTACCAAAGCCTTAGAGGCCAACCTAGTTTTGTGCAGAAAGGAGAATGAAATTTCTCTTTGTACCACCTAGAAAGGACATCTTTTCTTATACTGTAGCTAATTTCAGTGGAATGTAGCAGTAACAGCAGTAGCTTACCCGGAAAGCACCTTTAACAGACCCCAGCTGACAAAGAGCAGTTCTCTTTCTCCTTTCCAGAGTTCAGCAGTCTTGCTTTCTTGCTCGCGTGCAAGAGAATGTCAGGGAGTTTGCCAGACTTGAGTTTCTCCAGTTGTAGTAAGTTTGATAGGAGATTTTTGATTCAAACTGATCACAGAATTTTTCTTGGAAGCCTCAGCTTTTGCTGAGTCCTAGCTGCAGCATTATTTCTGCTCCAGAAAAAGCATATTTAGTATTTATGTTTAATGTTAGCATTTATTCTTAATGCTATTCTTAAATGTTAATCTGTGTCGTTTATCCTTTCTACTCTGTTGCTTTGGTCGTTTGGTGTTTGTTGCTGTTAGTCAAATACTGTAAACCATATCACCGTGACTTGGAGTTTTGTCCTCTTCAGCAATTTTGCCACTAAAGCTATTTTCACGTAGAAGAATAGGACTTCAGACTTCAACTTGAGTTCAGCTTTGAGGCATTAACTTATCAAAAAACCCCAGATTTAATGAGGACTCTTGGCTTTCTGTAGCAGAGAGCAAGCGTGGTGTGCCTAATATTCAGAGAAAAAAATATCTCGAGCTTGTTGCTGGAAAAGGGGAAAAAAATCTCCATTGTTGCCATCATGTTCTGGACATCTTAATTCAACAGCTAGGGTTTTCATAGGATACTGGTGAAAATATTGCAGAATAAAGAAGACAGAGAAGAGAACGGAACAGAACAATACTGACAAAGGTACTGCAGTGTGTGTGAGAGGGAGACAGATGATGCGAGCCAGCATGCATCTTCCCTGTGGGTGATACAAGTCTCAGGGAAAAAAACTGCAATTGTTCTGTGTTTTTTCTTTTAAGATGAAAAATAGAAGGGAGAGGGAGGGAGAAGGAAGAAAAGAATATGTAATTATTTCAGTCATATAACTTGGCGAATAGTTCTTAATTTCTCAGGAAAGCCAAACAGGTTGCAGTGTATCCTTTTGTCACCTTAGTCTTGGTTGTTGAGGCAGATGTGAGAGCAGAACAATATGTCACTTAATTTATTTTTTTTTTTTATTATTCATTATTATTCCTTCTGAAGCAGTAAAACACTAATTAAAGAGGAATCTTTCTGGGTTTACTGCAAACATCAACAGTACATAATTTACCTGGAAAGGAAAAAAATCACTTTTTCATACTTAGAGCTGAAACTGCATCAGTTTCTGTGATGATGATTTAAATGCAACTGCTATGGCTGCAATAGGACTGCAGTTCATTATATAGTCTACAGTTGCAAACACAACACTGGTGGAAAAAGACTTAAGCAGGGAATGGATTTAAATATTTTCTTCCAAAGAACATGGCTAAGTGCTAACTGTTGTTTGCTATTAAGGGTGTACAAATACTGTATACGTATATAAACTTCACATGTACAAAGCATTACTTTTCTGGTTTTTTCCAGATAGAAAATTATTAACTCCTAGTTATCCTAGCTAGTCAGTGGTATCCTAATTAGTCAATGACTAACAGTGTTCTAATAAACATCTGTGAGCAAAATGTGCTTGATTTATGGGCGTAAACAACAGCATGTAAGCATCAAAGGTAAAAATGCCTATAAACTAATGTATGTCATGATCCCCTTTTGAAATAATTTCTGATCAGAAAAGATCTGTCAGTTCTAAAATTACTCTAGAGACTCTATTTTGGCTAATATTGGAAATATTATTGCCACCTTTATGCTAGTAATGGGGTAACAACAATAGAAATATTTTGAGAAATCTACAACTGCGTATTTAGTCTGAGCAAAGCATTTAGCCAGTTGTGTATATTCAATGAGGGCCACAAAAAGGACATGATTTCCTGAATATAACCATAGAGTGCAAATATTGTACCCTAAATAACACACCAGTTACTGTAAATATCAGTAGAGGGAGTTTTTCTGACTTTGATTTAGTAAGAGCCTATAGCAAAGCCAGCTGTTAACACTTCTTAAGTGCTTGTCACTGTGAAGGGGAGAGCATCATTTCTACACACTTTTGTCTTTTGATTAAAAGAGGGAAACAATTTTTCAAGCACTTCCCAACAGGTGCAGAACCACAGCATTAGCTGTATTGGAATCTTTACTTTGCTCCTTTTCTGTGTTTGTACTTAATTTGCTAGTTCCTCTTGGTATGTTCTGCTAGGAAAAAGCTGATGCCTGCTCTAGAAACACATCATCAAAGACTGTGGGAATTTATTTCAAGTTAGTTGAGAAGTCCTTCAAGTGTGAGCTTAGCATGAAGACAAAGACTGTGCATTCATATATTTGTGTATAAATCATTTTAGTTATTTGTCACAGAAAGGGACAGAATTAATAAAAATGGAAGAAACAGTTGATAAACCGAACAAACTAACATCTTGCAAGCCCAGTCATCTTTTTAAAATCAAGACAGTTACAATTTTCTGCAAAAGGCCACTTGTTCTGCCTTAATACATAGTTTTTGAATGATGAGGGAGACTGTGCAATGAAATAAAAATTACTTTGCAGTGGTTCAGGCAATGTTTTTCAGTTACAGTTTTTGAGGGTTTTTGCAAAGGTCAAAAAATGTGTATGCAAATGGTCTTTCACAAGTGAAGATGTGCACGCCCAAGTGAAGTTGCTTAGTTGCCAATGTGCATGCTGAAATACAGGCCTGTGTACAATTTCAAAATTACAGACATTGATGAAAGTTACCGTTGTGTTCAGATTGGCAGACAATGCACTAGTGCGTCCAGTTTGTGGTGACAGGCAAGTGTATTGCCCTATGATCGTGTATTTTGAGTTGAGCACACGTTTCAGAAAGGAACTTTTCACAGCAGCGCTTGTTCCTGGGAAATCAGTAGGCGCTGACACTAGCCGTATGTGTATGATTTCTTGCATTAGTGCTAGACATGTTTTTTCCACTTACTATTTTCTCCTAATACAGTAAGAACTCTTAAAATGAAATACTTTGAATGGGAGGGCAGAATATTGAGGGAGGGCAGAAAGAAGGAATAAGCCAGTTTTGATTTGGAATCATGTCTGACTGAAGCAAGGTATTTTCTCAACAAAGGTAGATGTTTTGGAGCATATGGAGGCTGCCTTTGCTGTACAATTTAATGCTATGTATTTCTACTTTTGTAGGAGTATATGCATAGTCCTATTTTTAGCATTGTCACCTTCAGTGTCATTTTGTTTCTTCATCCCTTTTGGGGTTGCTGAGGCCTATGGCCTAGTGTTTCAAAACTAGCTTTTCTCTAAAAGTGGTCTTAATTATTCTGAAGTGTAATTTTTCAGAGTAGACATCTGCATTACAGCAGAAACCACATTAAAAAACCTCTTGAGAAAAAGGTGTGGAAAGGTGAAAGGAGATAATGAAACATTGAAAATACCATGTGCTTCACTTCTTCTGTGTAAAATAATCAAAAAAGGGATTAGAATAAAATCTGCAGTTCTTTCCCTGTTTTTGCATAATCAAGCTACTTTGTGCACTTGAAGTCCTTACAAGCAGAAGCTGAAATGTATCCAGCCCTTCAGATGAAGGGAGGATAAAGGATATTTTATTTAGCACAAAAGATTATTTGCATTTTCACTCTCTTATTCTTCCACTTGTCTTTCCTTCTTCCTCATTTACAGCCTCTGCGATCCCAGATAACGGAAGGAGATCCTGTCTAAAGCTTAAGGTCTTTGTGCGACCAGCAAGTAAGTTCTTGAGATTAAGCTTTTGAGGGTGGCTTTGTAGCGCATGCTATACTGTGTGGTCTAGTAAACATCAGTAAATATTTTTTTTTACTGTTAAATCTTGTGTATATGTTCTGTACAGCAGCATTTGTGTTATGATTGTCATTGTATTTTCTTATATTTTTTCATAAAGCTTTGTTTTAATTACATGGCAGTTGCTAACTTGTTGTTTCTTAAACTGTTGTACAAATGGAAGACGTATACTGGCATTTCAATAAGTGCCACAGACTTTAAAATATAAATATGCTTAATTATATATAGTAAATAGAGAGAAAAAAGAGAGAAAAAAAGGAAAGTGGGGAGTTTAAGGGTGTCTCACTAACATATTTGGCTGTTATCTCTATTTTTGTTATAGACAGCTGTATGAAAACTATAGGTGTTCATGATCGTGTTTTCGATGTTAACGACAAAGTAGAAAATTCATTAGAACCAGCAGGTTAGTATGCTTAGAGAATCTCTTTTAACAAATGCGTGTATCCCTCTGGTGCTTCAGTACTTTTTTTTCTCTTCTCTCTGCATGCTTTGCATGGTACAACTGCTCTGCTTTTGCACATTTCTAGCAGTGCTAATATTGCTTATGGTATATTTCCTGTATCCTTGTTATCCAGGGGAGGAAAAATGTTGCTTTATTTGGTTTTTTGGGTGATCTGGTTTAATAAAATGTGGTGTGTGCCAGTGTAAAATTTTCACCAGTATCCTGACGTCACTGGCCCACCCAAGCCAAACACCCAGCATGTTGGCAAAGCACTCTATTTACTACTGACTGTGCCCAGAGTTTTAGAAATAAAGTCAATGGGCACACTTCATTTATTACGTGGTTTCAGAGACTTTCAGAGAAACAGAACCACTGCTTGTTTAATGCTGGTGCATGACACAGGTATGCAACTGACAGTGTTTAAGTAAGAAATTAGTCCTTTAAAATTATATACACTTGTATTTGTATTTGGTTAGGCAATATATCATTTTTACATACTGCACACACACACACACACTCTGTCCTGTTTTTATTGAAGCAGATTTAAATTTTGGCGGGCTTTTCTGTCTTTTTTTTTTTTTTTTTTAAAAAAAACTCCTTAAAATGACAAAAGTTACCACTGTGTGCCCAGAATGGTATTTGGTGATTTATTTTACTATTGCTTTTTTAGTTAAATAAGAGCAATGTTCGTATAACAAGAATGCCTCTTCCCTGATTACACTGCCTTAAGAATAAGAATAATGCTTACTGTGATAAAGCCCCTCATCTTCCCAAGGCGAAGTTACATTAACCTCCACCATCAATCAAGCTAATGTATCTTTGCGTAGACAGTGCATGTGTATTGTTTGTATGGTTAAGTATGTGCAGTAATAGTATTACCTACACACTGTGTGTGTACCCTAGACTGCTCTCTCGTATTCAAGCAGCAATAATTAAAATACACAGTTAAATTAATAAATTATACCAGAAGAAAGTTACATACACATGATTTAGTACATACCCTAAAGAACAGATTACCAAGATCTCTTTTTTTTTTTTTTCTTTCTCTTATGCTATTTGACAGAGACTTCCCCTTTGGCATGATGCGACATACCATTTTTTTGTTCTTTGTTATTTGCAGTTCCTTTTCCTAAAAGTCATTATTTATACAGAAGTATAAATGCAGCTTTCACAAGTTATCCAGTTTAAATTATTTACCTATGGATACACAACAGATTTTATTATTTTTCTTTAAGAGGGCTTTCAGAACTCTCCTAAAAATTTTGGTTTTGAGAAACAAAGATGCAAATATAAATGCAAGGAGAGTCCATTTACATTAGCTACATTTGTACATTTATTAATAACATTCTTTTACAGAAGGCATTAGGATGATCTTTTGCTATCTGTAGGTAACCTATGGATCTAGAAACTCAATGCGCTATTTTACAGTTGGTGATTTGGTGAACAGGGGCTAATTAATGTATATTTCTCCTGCTACTGGTTTGCAAAAGAGATCATCCGCATAATAAACGCTTGCTTTTAGTGAACTTGCTGAGCATTCTTTTTCAGCAGTGCTGCTTACTTCCCACTGGATGGCTATATACCTAACTAGCACCATCACAAAGGCATATCGTTAGATATGTTAGAAAGCAGCAGTCAAACCAGGGAATCAAAATCGTACAAAGAGTATCCAGCAGTTTGAGATGAAATGCTGTTTATGTTACCAGGAAGAAATAATAGTTTTAATTAGGAGGTTTGGTACCAATAAGTTCCCACTCCTGACATGAGTGTGTATTTGCATTATTATTTAGTCACCAGTAGGTAGTCATTCCCAGATATGCCAACTGCTGTCACACTTTTCTGTTATTAGGCTTTTAGACATGCCACTGCTTGGGTGGATCTTGTTGCATGTGATCTGTGTCGTGTACTAATTTAACTGCTCCTGACATGCATCTTCTGCTTCTGTACTCTCCCCTAGCCTGCCACTGTCTTCTTCCACAGTAGACAGAAGAATTGGGAGGCAGGAGGATCGTGTTCAACATTTGTGTGATTTTTGAACCATTTTAATTTCACTGGTTTTCTTTAGGAATTTGTAGGAAACTGGTCTGCAGAGATCACACTTGTTTCAGAACTGATGAAAGTAGTTGGTCCTATTCATGTCCTCCCCTTCTCTTCCTCCTTAATAATAAAAATGAAAAGTCCTTAAGCAAAAATTGCAGCTGTGTATATTTGGAAAGAATTATACCTGAAGCATATGATGTAAAGCTATGTGATCTGGAAAATTTGTGGCTGTCAGAATTTTTTTTAATTACTGCTGGCATTCCCAGTCTTTAGCAGTGACCTTCCAGATTTTAGTCAGAAATTTTGTCCTTATCATCCCTTGCCTTCAGTGTTTAAAATAAAGGAAAGCCTTTTCCCCAAGCACTAAAGACTGTGCAGTATTATAACTCTGCACCTCCAAGGAAAATCATATTTGTAAAGTAATTTTTGAGAACCACAGATGAATCATGTGCTCTAAATATATGAGCACGGAAACCTTGGGACTGCATTGACAGAAAACCCAGATGGTTTCTTGAACCTCTTAATGTTATAGGAAAATTAATTCTGTGAAGAATGGCTTTATAAAAATGGCATCATAGAAGATCTCCATACTTTTCATATAAGAAAAGTAATCATTTTAGTTTAGGGCTTTTTCCTTGAGATTTTTAGCAATAGCCACTGTTTCATTCATGGCAATATCTGATAGTCAAAGAGAATGAGGATTTATTGCTGCTATACTCTAGTTCTGCTCTATTGTGTTTTAGTGCTGACTCATGGATGTAATTAGGACAAAACTGTTGACATTCAGTGTTGCAAATTCAGATTTACGTGCAATTCTATTGATGATGCAAGAGGCAGAAAGTAATGCATATCATTCTCCTCTGTAGTTTTAGTTCATCTGCAATGAGTAAATGTTTCCATATCAGGAAGAACTAACTCTAAATATGTGAAAGGAGGTAGAGGTGGCAGTTAGAACAGGAATATTTTTTCCCCATAACTTCTAAGAGTATGATTTAATTGCGAAGCTGCCCTTATGAAGTACTGTATTCTCATTGCAGCATCACCAAAGTACAAGAGTGTAACTCAGAAGTGAAATGTGAAAGAGCTTTTGGTACTGACAACCACTGGAACTGGCACTTTTCAGTAGCCAGCATTCACTGAAATTTTTGGATTCCTTTAGAGTAATTCTTGAGGAAAACTATTAGGGCCTCATTCAGGGCCGAAGTGCCTTGAAGGGTCTCCCAGCCATACACAGTGAGGAGCTATAACCAAAGTGATTCCAGCCAGTCTTTCCCACTGACATCAGTGGGACTTTCATCTGATGATATCCCATTGTTACCAATGTGATCTTATTTACAGCTGATCAGTGCTTGCTTTTCATACTTTTGCCTTGAGCAGCACCTGTTGATAAGCCTGACACGATTGTAGCGTAATTTAGTGTTAGAAAAAAAAATGTGATAAATTGCTAATCCAGCTTACTGTGCATCTTGCTGTGTAACCAAACTGGGGCTGAAGAGCCTATTAACCTAAATTATGCTAAGTGCTCTACCTGCATGTGTGTAGATGTCAAGAGTATGAAGGGGAAGGAGCTAAAGCTAAGTAGCATGAAAGACTCCATGCCGAAGTGGCCTGGTGATCCCAGTGTCCTAACTCCTGCTTCCCTTAATGCCTTTAATTGGAATTGCACAGCTCTTACCCAGTGTAATCGTGGCAGTGCAATTTGTTGAGATGGGAGCTATGAGACAGATACATCATAGATGTGTCGACATCTCTCATAAAGCAGGGGAGCTTATTACACTAAGTAGTGAGATACTATTAATTTTCCTGGAAACTTAGGCACTCTAAAATAACTTATGAATACATTTTGAGGCCACTTCACACTTCCTAAAAAGGTTTAGCTTATTTCATTCATTTAGTACTAAGAAAATTCAAACCCGGAGCTGACTCAGACAGATTACTTCTAAAATAGCCAAATTAGATAGATGTGGATATGGAGGGCTTTGCATAGAGAAATACCACACCTATAAGAACACTGAAGTTGAATTTGACTTTACCTAATGTTTTTTTATGTTACAAGCTGTAGCTTTAAGGCTGATCTTTAGTTTACAAAAAGTAAACAGGGCTTTATTTGGTGTCATAAATTTATTATTTGCTACTGTGTTCTCTCCTGCCACTAATGCATAAGCATATTTTCCCAGCTCAGCTTGTTCTTTTTTTCATTAATTTTAGCAGCTATATATGTATATCTGTATTTTGTGTACCATAAAAGGTAGTCTGTTACCTATGAGGTTTTCCAGATCGAGTGTATATTCTGTAAAATTGGAGATTGTCATGTGTTAGCCCTTAAAATTCTATTTAAAGAAAGGGAGATTGGTCTTATATCCCCTGTGCATCCCCAGATGCAGTATATACTTCAATGGGAATTTTATGCGTGGAAGTGGAATATATGCTTGGGCTTACAGGATGTCATTTCAAATCCAGAAGCCAGAATCTGTAACTCAGTAAGGGGATTAACTGCAAAATTAATTCTGAGCGTGTGCAACTCTTCTTCAAGCCCTTTTGAAAATCAGGTGGTTTTATTTACCTGCCTCCCTATTGACATTGCTATCTAATGAGCCGTCCAAAGCTAGAGCTACAGTGTTTTACTAGAATAGGAATCTTTCATTCCTCAATCTGCTGAAATCAGACTTATTTCTGCTCCTCTGGTCTTCAGTGGGAGTTTTGCCAGTAAGAAATGCAGGACTTGGCCCCAAGTTAGTTACATAATGAGGTATTACACGCTTGTGAAAGTCAATGACAGCACAAGGTTCATTGCCCTATTTCATAAAGGCACTGAAATCTCCTTACAGTTGTCGGCTCAGTGAGAGTTTATTAAGGATGCAAAATCTCATTGGAATGTATGCTTTCTGTTTGAACAGATGATACCGTACATGAGTCAGCCGAGCCATCCCGTGGTGAGAACGCGGCACAGACACCAAGGATACCCAGCCGGCTTTTGGCAACTCTATTGTTCCTCCTGGCAATGCTTTTGATATTATAGCACAGTATGGTCCGGCAACCTGTCACAGAAAATATCAGGGTCTTGGAACATCAAAGATCCACCTAACTGCTCATCCCAGGAAAGGGACTTTATTGTTTTTGCAGATGTCAAATTGTTATTTTTCCTTTTCCCTTTTCTTCTCCCTTTTAGCCTGAACTCAGCAAAACTTTGAAGGGGATAAATAGCTTCAGCACCCAATCCCTACCTACCTTGTGACTTTCTTAACCCCTCCATATAAATAAAAGGACTCCAAATGAAAATGCCAAACTATAATAGTGACACTAGTGATTCTTATTTTCCTCTGCATTCTCCTTTAAGAAGTCACCTCTGTTAGCTCACTGTGTCATCTGTATGTGGACAAGGAAAAACAGTGGCAGATGCAGTCAGTGAAGGATAAGGAAAGTGAGTGAAAGCCTGGGAGAGTTTTTCTCTCTGATACAATATTTATGCCTTTTCGTTCAGCACTGTAAGATGATCATGCAAGGCATCGTGTCACCATGTCAGGACTGGAGGGGAAATATTCAGAATAGATTTAATATAACACTGTTTCCTCCAGGAGTTTCTAAATGAACAGGCTTCTGAAAGGGAAAAGCTATGCTTCTTATAGGACTGTCTTGAAACTTCTTTGGCAGTAGAATTTGTGCTCATGAGTAGAAACGCTGTCTTTGGTGAGAGGGAGAAGTTAGTATTTAGGAATGTTAGCACACAGCAGGCAAGGTCAGATTTAGGAAACTTCACTGGGGGTGTGAGTGCCTCTGTTATTTCGTTTTAAGGGGATAATGCACACCGGATTATTTTATTTTAAAACAAATCACCGTGGTGCTAAAATTTTTTTCTTGAAATGCAGAGGCGCTTCTGAGAATAAAGTGACCTTCCCCAGCGCTGACTCAGTAGCTGATAGTCTTGGCTGCTGCTCTGGGTGTCAATACATGCTAAGAGAGGACAGCAGTGGCAAGACGAAACGTGTTTGGGACATGGGATCTCCAGTGTGCTCTTGATTTGTCTTTCCTGTAAGTTAACCATGGGAATAAACCACATGTAGAAGAAGCCAGGACAGCCTAGTAGCATTGTTTGGTGGGGGGAAAGAAAAGAAGTGTGGAATACAAATTCAAGTGTTGATTTTTTATCTTTTCCCCTTCCAGCACAGTTTGAAGAGTAGAGGAAACGTGTTTATCAGCCAGAGATAAACTAGATGGGCTCCCAAAGACTTAACAAAATATTTTTTTAAAAATCCACTAGAATAGAAAATACATTATTTAGATATACTTTATGCTGAGAGTGAGTATATATGCTTGTCCTATTTAAACACATGAGAGAAGTGGTAACCCTTGATGCAATTAGGAAATGGGACTGTCTTGTTTGATGGAATTAGAAGTGACCCTGTTTAAGAAATCTGAGCCTTGGCTAAGTAGAACTTTAAAAAGTCATTTGCCAGGAAGTGCAAGCCTTGGGGTATTTTTTGGCTAGGCTGCTTTGAAATTTGGACTGCTAAGCATAATCAGGGAAATATCAGACCAAGACTGAAACAGAGCTTTTCTAACAATAACTGTGATTATTATGTTAAATGTGAAACAAAACATGGAGCGTATTCAAGCAAAACAAGGATTTTGAATATTAATTGTGAAGGAAAAGTCTGCCGTAACAAAATTGAGTGATGCCATTAATGAATGGGACTTTGTGGGCTTGGGGTTTTTTTTTCTGAAGAAAGGCTTTCCAGAAGTTGAAGCAGCCCACTATTCCAAAAAGTAGTAAAGGGGGAAATAAATTTAAGATGTAAAGGGAGGTTTATGCATGCTGAACTATGATCTGGAGTTGCCTGATACTGTACAACACAGTCATTAATGCAGGGCCTGTGCTTACAGGAGGAACATGAGAAATTTCCTCTGCTGTGAAGTGCATACAATAAAGATACGCAGTCTAAACAGTGAGGGAAGTCATCGTCTTATTACAGTCTATCTGGTACTTTTCTCTGTTTTGTGCGGATGTGCTTGGTACACACACTAATACTTCCTGGTGGTAGGAATTAAAAAGCTCTGGATGAGGTGAGCTTAATCAAAATGTACCTTATCAAATGGATTATTAACGAGAGCGCAGATAATATTGCACGATAGGTAACCATATTAAAATGATTCATAGCAATTGCAGGCAGTCATACCAGTAGCGCCAATTTAATGTAGAAATGGTGACTTCATTTTTCATCCTTTGAACCCTCTGAACGATGGGGTTCAAGGCGTATGTTTATCCGTAGCAAAGGATTTTCACTAGTTTTACTCCTGGTGCAATTGTTTTATCACGGAGTGGGTGAGGAGCAGCAGGAGTGATGTAGCTGCAAGGCCGGTCCCTGCGCTGCCCGTCGTGGTACGGCTGGGAGCGTGCCGGAGACTCTCCAGTTCGATGCTTGACGTTACGAGGCAATCGCCGTCACACCAAGTACATAAATGCTGACGGGCTTTGTGTTGCGTTGCAAATCTCTGGATGCTTTAAATGCCGAAGTCGGTGCAAATTAAGGAAGTTTCTCCTCCCTTCCCTTTTATCTGCCCCAGCTCAAGTCTGAGGGGCTGATTCTCCCTCAGCCTAGGTGGTTTACTTACCCCCATGACCTGCACTCCTGGCTGCCGAGAGCACTGCAATGTGAAGCAGGGAAAATAGGGATCAGTCAGTTTAGTGGATACTGTGTATCCTTTAATAGACAAGGTAACATTTCGTGTTAGTTTAGAATATTGTTTTGTACTGTACTTACTTGGATGGCGAAGGAAAGACAAGTAAAACTTAAAGCTATGTTCTTTAAATTCTGTATTATTAGCAACCTCTGTTGTATATAGTGTTTGATAATAAAGTATTAATTTGATTCTTATGTCTTTTGTAAGTGAGAACAATAGACTTTCAGGATATTAAAATCATGCGTTGATTACAAGACAGAGCTTTGAAGCATCAAGTGTGATCATGGCTGAGAACTGAGAGACAAGTGGCCATGACACTGCAGCATACAGGACTCATCTTTGAAAATCCTTCATCTATTGCGAGACTTCACAATGTCAAGACCTGGAACAACATGACTTTTGATGATCAATGTTTTGTCCTCAGTGTTTAAAGGTCTGATGTTGGAGCCCTGTGGTTTCTGTGTTAGTTTTTGTTCTTTTGTATCATGTTTGTTTCTAAAAAGGCTTTGGGGATATAACAACTCTTCTGTTATTTTTATTTGTTTGTTTCTTTTCTTCCTGTTTTCCTTCTGGTTTTGTTTCCATTAAGAGTTTTTTACAGGAAGGATCTTGCCAGTGTCATGTGCGATATGTGTATGTACTTGGTTCCAAAAAAACTAGAAAGAAATTTGGAAGGTACTGACAGTAGATGAGTAGATTGTTTCCTTTCCTATATAATTGTGGAAGGAAAATGGTTGTATTTGTACCTGTTGATTCCCAGCCCTAACCCTCAAAACTGAACTTAATCCATTGCCTTGTGAGAGGAATTGTTCAGTCACTTTCAGAGGCTTAGAGTGTTAACTCTTCCTCTCCTTTCATTACACTTGGATTTTGTAGTCACCAGTTTTAATGTACAACCATCCACACTTCTCTCCCCTCTTCCTGCCCTTCCTCCTCTCCCACCCTCCTCCTTTTTTAATTTGGAGCTGTGAATGGGCAGATCTGTTTCTTGTCTGGCATCACTGAGTTTTTCCCATGCATTCGCCCTCGGGCTTCTCGGATGTGAGACAAATCTCCCTACAATAGGCTTGCTGCCATTGTCTGTACAGTTTAATAGATGCTGGCATGTTGGAGGTTACCCATGAGTCTGCAAAATCCGCTTTCCATGCTTACTCTTGACACTCCATTGAAGACACTCATTGTGTATGCATCTGGGTATGAAAGTCCAGCTCAGTGTGGTCCTGTGCTTGTACTGCCCTGCTTTGCAGTTTCTTTGCACTTATTCATTGAGTGCTGTTTTTGAAATGCTTACATTATATGAACTTAAAAGAAAATGTTAAAAAAAAACAAACAACAAAACCTACCCAAAATCCCTGCCCTATAAGATCTGTATTTGTATATACACGTGTCCGTACAATTATACTTAAATAAAATTAAAGATTTTCATCATTTTAATTGGTTCTCTTAAGTTACATTTTTGTTCAGTGAATTATGTCTTCATGTGGGGGGCTATTAGTACATACGTTAGATATTTGTGGGTGATAGAAAGCAACGAGGAGTGTGAGTGGGAAAGGGTGAAGAATGCAGTTGGCACGACAACTGAATACCTAGAGCTGTACCTACCAACATCCTGATCTAAAGCCTGGCTGCTCTGCTCTTCACCTTTTTTTTTAATGTGTTCGTAGCTCTTCCAAATACTCAGGAGAGTAAAGAACTATGTCAACAAACTGCTGGAGCGTTATGTAGTTGCCATCATCTCTTTTGCCCTGCTCTGGGCCTCTCAAGCAATCCTCCTTACTTCCCGAGGTAACAGGTGGTTGTATGGAAACTCTTGTTTCCTGAGGAATGGAACCAGCCCCAGAGGTGTGCAAACAGGGCAACTGCCCCCTCTACCCATGATGTCCCTTCAGACTGACACAGAGATGGTGTTGGAGGTGACTGAAATCTCAGCCATGTTTTTCTTTACAAAACAGAGGAAAAGGGCTGAGACCAGTGAGAGCCACAAGGATGGGAGAATTTGAGCAAGGGTGCCTCCTGAAGGGAAGAGGAAGAAAATTGAAACAAGCAACTGGCTGGCTGTTTCTCCTTCTTCCTTCCACCCCTGCCTCCAGAGGCTGATGTAGTGCCTCTAAAGATGCGCAGGACTGGATTGGGGTTGGCTTGTATTTATATCTGAAATGGTTGTCTTTGGCAGTGCCCGCTCACTAATCATATGATAGGTTTAAGCTGAGAATGTAGGTCAAGAAGGTGGGGGGCACACACTGAAACCTATAATACATGCTCTGTGCATTGAAAACTCAGCTGTAATTACACCATGTTACCATTAAACTCACTGAAAGCTTTTTATTACATTTAATTAGTTGACAGGGCAGCAAGTACTAATTATAACTTCTCTAACCTTCTTTACAAATGAGAAGTGACAGCTTGGTGAAAGGAGAAGTGTGTGTGAATATTTGATACAAAGAATTGATGTACCAGACCTTTTTCCTCTGGAACTGTGATATTACAACCAGGGCAGGGTTATAAGTGACACATGTTCAGTATGTCTTAACATAATAGCCATGTCCAGAAAATATCCTGCAGTCTGACACACTTAATAGCCTTTGCTCAGAAGACACTCTGCTTTTGGTAAGAATGGTATTTGATTTCATTTTTCTGCATTATTGTGCACAATGAGCCTTTGTGCTCCCTCATCTTTCCTTCTGCAGAATAATTCTGCTCGCGGAGTACCTCTGAGGGCATTCTTAGGAATATTCAGGCATGCATCATACCACTATGGTATGGTTCTGTGCCAAAGTGGTTTTATTCATTCAAAACAAAGCTTTGATTTATATAGGTTAGAGATGTGGTCACCAACTGGAATGGTTAAATTTTTTACGGAGTTTTAACAGCACAGGTTTGAAAAGTGCTTCTTTCCTTATAACGCTTATTTTTGTTAGGATTTGCCCTTACTAGGAAGTTTAGTTTAAAACATCATTTAACTTTGTATTACAGGTGTATGCCTAAGACCCTAGGTCAAGACTTAGTCTTCACTGTAAAGGCACTGTACAGGCAGCTCTTGCACAAGATAGCAATTTATGTTTGTTTGTTTTCAGCACCATTTTGATTTGCTGGTACAAATCAAAGCAAGCTGAAGTATCACCAATTTAAAATTTTTATTAAAATTTTCTCCTAGTCCATAGCAGCTTTTAAAACAAAGTATTTGCTAGATGCAAAAAGACAATTCAAGATGTTGAAATGATATTGCAAAAAGTGTTGAAGAGCTGAGCAGGTTTTTTATTGGTTCCCTCCCTCCAGACAAATCTGTTAGATGACTGATACTGTCAGTCATACTTAATTTGGAAGAACTTAAACCACAAAATAACTCTCACAGCCACCAGCACATCTTGAAGCACTCATTTTTCCTATGATGGTTCTTCAAGCAAGTTCTCATGTCATTTGGTTACACAAGGAGGAATACGAATACAAAAAATTGCAGAGCAGCAAGCTAGATGCCTACTTGGAAGGAAAGAGGGAATACTATCTGTTTTGCCTAGAACTTATGACAGCATACACTCCATTCAAGGTCGAGAATATAATTTCTAGTGCTTATCCACTTTGTAACATATCTCTGAAGTAAAGGAAGGAAGGAAGGAAGGTACCTCTTTCTGTATATACAATGTTAAGTGCATTCTTACACACAGCCATCTTTCAGTTCTCATGTTCAAAGCTATGCTATATCTAAGTGCTATTTTGTGGGACACACTTTCCCACTTAGTGCTATCTATTTTCCAGTACTGATTTTAACATTTAAACATATTTCTTTATCCACAGACAAAACTGCTGTTGGCAAAACTGAAGTTTTTGTCTGGATGGTATTTGTAAAAGGAAAGGTCAAGTAAATCGATAGTGTACCGTAGGTATAAGCATCCCTCTGTTCCTTCTGCTGCTGAGAACCAATTGTGCCTTTTGTTCTCATGTACTGTAGCTTGCTGTACCTTAACTAAAGGTTCGACTAATCACTGACCACCGAGTCCAAGAAGTTTCAGAGGCTTTCCTGATGTGATATTGAAGTTCTGATCCTTTTATACTTGTGTATCTGGAATAAATGGAGTGCTACGTATTGCAAATGGCAAGCTGTGGTCCTGCAGTAACTGTCCTTGCCTGGGGAGGGTCAGAAGAAGCAGGCCTTAGGCTGGGCGTGAATGCTTGGCATGCTGTGGGTTACATAGCACTGTGTATTCCAATGCGTGTTTGCTAAGCAGCGGCAGGAAGTGTACAGCAGACTTTAAGCCAAGGAAATGGCTACTGGTGTAAACTGTCCATGAGTAAAAATCTTGATTATTTGTTGAAATTCATAAAAATACTTAAATAGAAAACTTGCAAGGTGCCAGATTATGTTCTTTAGAAGTGGTTCTCTGGTCAAGGACTATGCTCGCGGAACTCAGGGATAGATTTACCATTCAATCAGGCCAACATTGATCAGTTTTGAAAAATCCACTAGCATTTAAAAACATACACCTGACCTTCTCATTCTAAAATGGGAAAAAATTGAAATCTTACACTATGCAAGGGTCCTTGCAGCTGTATCTGGAGCTGCTGCATGTGAAACTGGCAAGTCAGGATGTTGAAGATCCCTTGTGAGAGGTCTCCCCTCATATTTAAGCACTTTGTGTAGCAAATATTTCAATAGTTGCATTTAAACTTGGGTTTGAGTGTAACTTTTTTTTGCTGTTGTTTTATTTTTGTCATCCAAAAGATCCTGAAGTTAAATCAGGAGTGCAGAGCACAGATAAAATAAATTTCAGGGGGCAGGGTACAGCTACATTTTTGATTTAGGAAGACTGCAAAGAGAAGGATGGGTGCTCTGTCTTAAAATGGATTGAACAAGAGCATGGATCATGCACAATGTTAATGGTTAGGCATTAAATGTGAGGCAAAGCCGGATGAACCCATGCAGTGATGCTTATCAGGCTTTGTACATTAGTTTTACAATACCCTGCTTCTTGCACATACTTGCATTACAAAAGGCCTTGTGTTCCCCCTGACACAGAAGCCAAAACAAGTGTGCATATCATCCTTGCTAGTGAATACGTGCCCCTTTTGTTGTTGTTTATTTAATTAGTTATTCTGCATTTATTTGCAGGTAAAAAGAAAGGAAAATCCATGTACACTTCCTGTGCTCTGGTCTCATTAGCCAGATTTGCTCAAAACTCCTGTACTCCAGAGAAGTTTTACCAAGTGGCTAAATGAAATGCACACAGTATGAATATTTATGCTGTTTTAATGATGGGATTTTTGCATCCATGAATAATAAAGGTTTTAACAAGAACAGATAACGAGATTGGCACAAAACAGTGGAGTGGTTAATACAGCAACTTCTCTGAGCCGGGGAGTCCATTGAGAGCAGCAGGCAATGCATGCCTCTCTCCCCTTCCTCTTCCTGTAGCACCAAAATTAGTCTGATGGGACATGCAGATCTGCCAGATATCTTTGCAGAAAGCAGGTGTTTTATCTGTGATTTGTGCTACAGCCACCTCTTACATGCTTCCTTTGAGGAAGCTCAAGGTTTTTGACTAAAAAAGGACCTTCAACTTTTGAACACTATGTTTATTTCAGATACTCTTCAGCAGTGTTTGCATTTGAATCTGAAGCTGCCACTTTGGTTTGTCTGTTCAGGAACAACTGACTTACAAGTGTTTACAAGATACGGAGCTTTGGGGGCTGTAAGTCAAAGCAGCATGGTTTCTATGAGCTGATGCAGGGCAAGGCAATCCCTGCTCCTCCCTGCTCCAGCTGAACGATGCTGAAGTGAGATCACTTTTAGGTCTCCTATTTGGCATGATACAGAGAAGCTGCATGGTCTTGAAAACCACAGCCCTCTTTGTATTTGTCTGTAGTCACAACTACTAAAAGCCTGGTCTCTTTAGTGTAAAAGTGAGATTCTTTGAGGTCATGACAATGACACATTTGGAGGGAACACTGAGCATTTTATCCTCTGATGAATTCTAGAGCAAGGGTTAATTACATATTTATTATACCTAGGAATGCTGGACCTTTGGGAACAGGTGTCAGGCAACACACGTGTAGATAAGTTAGGCTAAACAAACAAAGAAACACCCACTCAGAAGACCTGTGTGCTCACCCTTTCTCTCTCAGCCAACACGTCCCTGCACTGTCCTGTTGTCAGACTGCTTTGCTGCCATCCCTGCTGCCACTGTCCCAGTAAAAATGCTCAAATCAGGGCTGGTTTGGATCCTAGGTAACTGCTATCCATTCCATAATTTTTCCACTTGGACACACCAAAAACCATTTGCCTGAATTTTGACCTTTGGCCAAACTCATCCTTCAAGGCTGTGCCTTGTGTTCCACAGTCATTGCGAGGTTGCCTGCAACAGTTCAGTGCACATCTGATGAAGATCAGGTCTCAAACTGGGCCACTGACAGTAGCCTTGCTCTCAAAGTAGGAACTAAAAGATGCTTCAGTTAAGAGACGGACTGGAAAAGCTGCCTGAGGCTTGGCACAGCAGTCTATATGAGTCAGAGAGACTGATGATATCACATGCATTTGAGGCAAAATAAAATAATTTAGTATAGTAAAACTGCTTTTCTAAAAAAAAAAAAAAAGATAAATAAAATTTAAAACAAAGCAGTGACTTGAAAGAAGTCACAGCTGAGTGTTTTTAAAAAGATTTATTTAATTTGCATGGATGGACAATCACGGAAGGAAAAGAAGACTTTTGATCTCCACTGCAGACTAAAATAAATCAACAGAGATCTTATGTTATTTTCTTGCTGCCTTCTCCATATGGAGGTTTATTTCGCGTTATATGTAGCACTGTCAAAAAGCAGACAAGAAAAATTCTTTCAGATTTTAAACAACTGAACTATTTTAAAACTATTTTGTATTTTCAAAGTTTTCCTCATGGGGCAATAATCTTACTATGAAACAGGTAGATCCTTTTCATTGTGTGTGTGTTTATACATGACACACAACCAGTATCATAGAGCAAGTTATCCCTGTCAGTATTATCTGGATGTCTTGACACTGTTCTTTTCAACTGTTTGCTCTTTTTGCATCCTTTCAGTGAAAAGTTGTCCCAGAATCCAGCACAAAAGCTATTTACTTTGTTTCAAACATAATTAAAACAAGATCACAATGGAGAAAATTAAAGATTACAGCCACTACCCTAGTTTCAGCTCTCTCAGGCAGCAGATAACTGTCTTAAATGTGTGGTTTAATACACTGAAGAATAATACAACTCTTCTATTTTGCGATGTAATACAGCTTGCCAGCTGCTTGTGCTTCAGTACATTACAAGAACTCTGTCTTTCCCTCTTCCTCTCCAGAATAAATCTTGAAGTCTGAAGAATGAAAACCACATATCTCTGGCATATGAAGCACCTGTTGCATCTGCAGGAGAAGTGACAGATGTAGCCCAGGGAAGTCCTCGGAATATATATCCTAAACACTAAATCTGGGATTGAGGAATTGGAAAATATGATGCTTTCAGAAATGGAAAAAGAAAACACAGGCAGCCTTGCAATGCAATTTGGGGGAAAAAGAAAAAAACAAAAAACAAAAAACAAAAAACAAAACAAAACAAAAAAAAACAAAAAACAAAAAGAAAACACAAAGGAAAATAATGTCCCCAGTTGGGCATCCTACAGAGAAATGAACAAAGCAAGCTGTTCTTATGGTAGAGCAGCAGGGCGTGGAGACTCCCAGGAAGAATCTTCTGAAGGAGAGAGAAAACACAGTGACTCACTGGGCAAGCATTTTCCATTTGTGAAAATTAGGCAAGAAATATTAGCATGCCAGATTTAGGAGCTGTTTACATCAACACAATACACTGCTTATTGCATATACAGAGTGAGTGATACCTGGAGACCATCATCTCTCATCTAACCTCAGAGTATCCACTGTTAGTTGAAAAGGGCAAGTGAGAAACAATGCAAGTGTTTGAAATCTAGCAATAAACAGAGAGGAACTTTATGAATTGGGCACCTGGTGCTGCACTGTGATCCTTGCCTTTTAATTTCTGGTCTGTCTCTAACTAAATTAGAAGAGAAGGTAGCATATCTAATGGTGATTCTGTCTGTAGGGCATGTTGGAAAGAACAGAATTTAAACACTGTATTATCACACAAAGTGTGTCTTGTAGACAGTCCTTCAAGTCCAGATACTAACAAATATACACGCATACTACTGTACTGCATGTATTCGACTGTGTAATTTGTCTGTTTATTAATTTTTGGGGAACCGTTAACTTCACCAGTAGGAAATAAAATGAAGAGCTAAGGGCAGAAGTTGAATCTTTAGAAACACAGTTGTTGAATGGACTGGGAGCAAGGATGGGTAGGAAACTACAGCAGAATTAAGGAAATACATTGTCTCTTCCTTGTGAGCCAGTGTTTGCCCAACTCCAACAGCCAGTTATTTCTTAGTAAACAAACTTGAAAGCATTCCCTTCATTACCTAATACTGTAGGATAGGTGGCCAGGAGAGATGCTGTGACAAACTTGTTTGGGCAGCGTGCTAGGTATGGATACATATATGTGGCTGAAAAGCCTTTGCACAGGCAAAAACTCTTATGATACACTATTTTTAACAGAGGAGGGTGACCACGGCTATGACAAACTACATATTCATGGGTAAGAGTGCTCCAGGCCCTAATGAACATAGTAAACACATTGTCAGTCTGTGTTGAGCCTGCCTATTGAACACAGGAAACAGAGCTCCATTTTCCCCAAAAGTGTTAACTTCAATAGGCCATGGGTCCACTGGGGACATGCTGGCAGGGTAAGGGCAGAGGCAATAGACACTCTTGGGACTGCTGACTTTCCAGTTCTTCCCAACCTGAGATTTTCCACTATGAAGCCTGTCTGGCCCTCCGCACAGAAACATGGATACAGGAAAGCCCCCTAAGACAAACATATTTTAGCTTTAAGATCACAGATTGGCATTGCTCCCTGGCTGGTTCCCAAAAAGTTTTTTAATATACAATTTTTATGCTCGTTCTCCTCCCCCTATCCAGCCCTATTTCTTTGAAACTATATGTAGTAATTAACTCTGCCTTGGCCGGACTTTTGTGGGGGTTAAGGCAGGATGGAGCTTTTTGTCTGGCAGGCAGATATTCCCCAAATCAGGAAGCTCTCCATGTAAGACATATATTACATAGAGTAGAGGACAGGCACAGCTGGAAAAGGACAGTGACAAGTAGTGCGGTCTCTTTAAAAGGCTCCTAGGCACTGTCTTGCCAGTCCAAAAATCGGGGTTTTTTTCTTAACCAGAATTCATTGACCTCTCACTAAATTTGTTTACCCAGTGTGATTTCCATCAGATGGATAGCGACCTTGTTTTCTTCTTCAAACCTTTTCTTTAAGTGTTGTTTCAAACTTAATTCTGTGCTGTCACATCACATGCAGCTTTTGCCAGCCCCATCTGCTGAGAAACACAGCTGGGAGGCTAAAACCACTTGTGATGCCTCACACTGAAGAAACACTCATCTTAAAACAAATCCCTCTAAAATATTCTGCCAAGTGGCATCTTTGTAAATCTCTCTGTCTAATGTCACGGAAAGGAGCAGACACCAGAAGCTCTGTGTG
This sequence comes from Calidris pugnax, assembly GCF_001431845.1. Lineage (NCBI taxonomy): Eukaryota > Metazoa > Chordata > Aves > Charadriiformes > Scolopacidae > Calidris > Calidris pugnax. The sequence goes on from NW_015090926.1 coordinate 2,714,868, forward strand.
CACAAGGAGAAGCAATCACTAGCTACCCACCTGAAGCAAATAAGAAATGTTAATTAGAAAAATTCTGTAAATTGGAGTGCTTTACAGATCTACCCACTTCCATTTTTACAGAGCAATATAAACGGCTGTTAAAACTAAGAATTTGGAGTAACAGGAATGGTTCAAAGGGGTAAAAAATGAACCAGGAGTTTGAACAACACTATATAATTCTTCATTCATTCTGTAGTCAGTCAGATTGAGATATTTTAAAATTAGCTGCAATTTGCATAGGATATTTTACTGTTATAATTCACTGTCGTATTTATAGCCATGTGACAGCAATCTAGGGTTTATTTTTTATTTTGCCCTTTGGCAGGAGTTTATGATGTGTATGAAAACTGAGTATAAGTCATGTACTGTTTGTTCCAAAAGCACAAGCCAGATGAAGAGACATTGGGTTGCTGCAAGTTTAGAGCACTGTTTGATATGATAATTCCAGCCTCCAAGAATTAGCCTCACCAACTCTTGTTTTTCGCCTCTTAACTAAACAAAGCAAACCTCTTGGAATGACTGATAGTTTGAAATAGCCAACTATGCGCACACACTCCAATTCTAAATTAAGGCTGGCCAGAAATCTGTTCAAACACGACACTTTCGTTTTTACATATCCACCCAGAAACTAAGAAGGCATTGAATGCCAATGGCCTGTAGAAATAGTCAGCAGCAAGGCCTGAAAATCACTTCATGAACACACTGCTGCAACAGAACCAACATAAGAGAAGAATTTCACTGCATTGTATTTTATATCTGTGCTCTTGCAGCACAGATAGGTCTTTGCTTTCCAGTAGAATTTGCACTTAGCAACAGTTTTGAAGCTTACATCAGCAAAGATGTCTGGATTGGAATTGCCAGAACAAAATTCTCAGGGGCCATGTATGGAGGCTTCAAACTCCAAAAGCTGTATGAGAGAGACATCTCAGCCTGTCAGGACATGAAGCATAAACATATATATTGCTGAGATAGATTGAAATAATTTTTGATTGGTTTGATTTGTGTTGAACTTTCACTGTTCCACGTGTTCAGCATGAGCCCAGCTTTTAATATCTATTTCAAATAAGTAGGTTTATTAACATCACCATAACTTGTTCCTCAACATTCTTCTGCCTGCCTACAATACATGTTAAAGGAGAAGCCGTGGAAGTGACTGAGAAGTTTTTGGTATGACTCTTGTACATTTTTCTGAGAAGTAAAGTTGAGAAAATTTTAATGATTCAAGTGTGAATCTGGCAGGTTGATCTGCCCAACGGCAAGGGTACACACCAGGGTTGCTTCCTATGGAGAGAAACATTCAGGAGGCAGCAAGTCTTTCAGACTGTGTCTGATAAATAGAGACCTTGGGTCTCTCATTCTTCTTTGTTCACTGTTGCCTCGATCATTCAAGGGACAGAAAGAGAATGCCAAAAAAAAAAAAAAAAAAAAAACAAAAAAAAAAAAAAAAAAAAAAGCAGTCAGAAGAAGAAACTGAGATAAATAGTTAGGACGTACCTATTTTGTCAAGTTTGAATTTCGCTATCTGACCAATTAACACTGATCCCTTTGATATATTCATGTGGTATGATACTGGGCTCTGTGCCATCTGGATGACTGGGATAATGGCAACAGCATAGCTGTGCTAGGGTAGCAAGAAAAAAATCACCTGGGCAAACTTTGCCAACACCTTGGAAGCCAAGTGTGTCGGACAGGCTGATGTGTTAGCACAGACATACTAGTGCCTAAAACTGTCCTGTTCACAGTTACCTTATGTGTTTTTTGACGACATTGTATTTCTACAAAGATATGCTTTTTGTTCTCTACAGTCCACAGTTCTTGGAATAAGCCAGTTTTGTTCTGGCAGGAAAGCTCTTGGAAACCAGCTGAAGAAGCTTGTGTGCAGGTCATCATGCTACTGTGTTAGACGCTCATTTACATGTATTAATGTATGTAAACTTTTGTGGCAGTAGTCAAGCAGAGGAGGAGATGATAGCCACCTCTAAGTTCTGTTTCGGTACTATTTTCTTAGCTAATGAGGTATGTTGGGAGAGACATGAAGTAATCTCTAATGTGCAATTCAAATACTGGACCAGTGTCCTTCCTTCCTTCCTGGCTGAAACCCCCCCAAAAAAAAATTAAAAACCAAAATAAAACCCACAACAAAACAAGCTCCAGACCCTTACTTACAAAGAAATAATTGGGCAAAATGAAAAAATACCCAGAAAACCTATGCAGCACCCTGCCAAACTTTAAGAAGCCCAGTTAGAGATTAGCCAACAGAATATAGTGCAGCAGGCACCAGACCTTTCTAAGAATCTAGTGTCTCCTATGATCTCGTTATCTTGTACAAAAGCTCTTTTGGATGATATTACCAGATGTGGTGGGTTGACTGAACACCAGGTGCCCACCAAGCCACTCTATCACTCTCCTCCTCAGCTGGGCGGGGAAAGAATATATAATAAAAGCTTCATGGATTGAGATGAGGACAGGGAGGTCACTCACCAATCACCATCAGAGGCAGAACAGACTTGACTCAAAGAAATTAACTTGTTGCCAATCAAATCAGAATAGGGTAATAAGATGGGCGGGGAAAGAATATATAATAAAAGCTTCATGGATTGAGATGAGGACAGGGAGGTCACTCACCAATCACCATCAGAGGCAGAACAGACTTGACTCAAAGAAATTAACTTGTTGCCAATCAAATCAGAATAGGGTAATAAGAAACAAAACCAAATTTTAGACCATCTTCCCCCAACCCCTCACTTCTTCCCAGACTCAACTTCACTTCCAATTTCTCTACCTCCTCCCCCTCATCAACACAGGGGCTTGAATAATGGGGGTTACATTCAGTTCATCACACTTTGCCACTCCTTCCTCCTCACACTCTTCCCCTGCTCCAGTTTCTCCCATGGGAGGCAGTTCTCTATGGATTTCTCCAACACGTTTCCTTCCCATGGGCTGCAGTTCTTCCTGAGCTGCTCCAGTGTGGGTCCTTTCCATGGGCTGATTCCTCCAGGAACAGACTGCTCCAGTGTGGGTCTCCCACGGGGCCACAAGTCCTGCCAGCAAACCTGCTCCAGCAAGTTTGGAGCAGGGGTCCACAAGTCCTGCCAGGAGTCTTCTCCAGCATGGACTTCCCATGGCATCACATCCTCCCCCATGTGCTCCAGCATGGGGTCCTCCACAGGCTGCAGGTGGAAATTTGCCCCACTGTGGACCTCCAAGGGCTGCAGGGAAACAGCCTGGCTCACCATGATCTTCACCACAGGCTGCAAGGGAATGTCTGCCCTGGCACCTAAAGCACCTCCTCCCCTTTCTTCTTCACTGACCTTGGTGTCTGTAGAGTTGTTTCTCTCACATATTCTCACTCTGGAGTTGCTCAGCAATTTTTTCCCCACTACCACCCTTGCTGATGGACTCAGCCTTGGCCAGCAGCAGGTCTGTCTTAGAGCTGCCTGGCATTGGCTCTATCTATACATAGAGGAATTTTCTAGCAGCTTCTCACAGAAGCTACCCTTGTAGCCTGCCCTGCCGCTACCAAAACCTTGCCATGTAAACCCAATACACAGACCAACACTGCAAGGGAAGAATATGGGTATTTCAGGGCATAACGTGACAGAGTATTGAGAGCTGTTTGCTGTACACAGATTCAGCCTAAATCTCCTAAAAGTAGTGCCAGTCTCACCTTTGGGAATATGATATCGCCTATGATAAAAATGACAGTTTGAATATCTAAGGAACATGCTAAGCCAACCCGCCACAAATAGCCTAGTTCCTCTTTCTTACCTTCTTCTCACATATGACTGTAAATTTTTATTGTGCACGTGCTGAACACTGAATGTATTCTTGTTATGTTCTGAAACCACCACTATAGAACCAACTGCAATTTATTTTATCTGCCTTGAAACTGTTTCAGGTTTCTAGTCAATACTGGGCTAGTGGTAATTCCCAACTTGCAGGTGTAAGGTAGGATTTCTAAAAAGTTTGGGGTTTGGTTGAAATCAGCTGTTCATTTTTATTGCTGTAACGAGTAGGTGTAAGGGAAGGAAAAGTACTTTCTTGTTCAGCTCTTCATTCTAAAAGGCTGTATGTACCTGCCCAATGTCAAGTGGTGTAAAAAATTCAAGTATTAAATGTAATCTAAGAGCTACAGCCTGGTGTAAATCCATGCACCAGTGGAGTTCCCTCAATTTACCTTGAAAAACATGGGCAATTCTTTTTCTATTTCCATGTCTTGTACTTGCATTATAACTCTTAGATAGCTTGGTGGTGTGAGAAAACAGCTATTGGGGACCAAATTTCTCACATGTACCAATAAGACGTGAATTTTTGTTTCGTCTCTGAGACATGATCACCCTTAGGGTGACTTCTAGAAATTTGTGTATTTGAGGTAACTCAGGATGAAACCCTCCTGCTGCATCTGTGTTCATGGGCTTGTAAAATTCAGTTCAGCTTTTAGGGATGGATCCATCTGTGAAATATAGTGCCCGGGGCACTACATTGTTAACACTGATTAATCTTGCAGATACTAATTTTGATGTGATCTCATGACCACTGAGCAGCCAAGCAATGCACAACAGGCGAAGTTAAGCCAAATGTGACCACTTCATCATTGTTTTGGACAGCAAACATACAGACTGGGTGGGATATTCAGAAATTGAGGGTGGTTGGGAGTAGGAACTTGAGTACAATGTGTCAATTCTGCATTGTTATGTGGGACACACTAAAAGATCTAAGGAGGCCATGCTTAAAAATAGAATAATAAAATTAGTACAGCACTGTCTACCCTGCGGGGCTGACATGACCTGACTTGATGAAGCTGCACATACAGAATGACTTTTATTTTTAGAGTAGTCTATCTGGGATAACAATGACTCTGCTGATAGTGAAGCAGTGGGTATAGTTTGTCTTGATGGCTGACACTTATGCTTGAAAAGAACAGAATAGCGTATTTAAACAGTCAGGCCTTAATTGTTTCATTAGATGGTGGTACCTTTTGCACAAAAGGAGCAAGGGAACTACTGAAAGAAAGAATGATGAACAGCAATTCTAGGAGGGCACAAAGGTGCTGCAGGAGTTGCTTCTCTTCCTTTGTTTCTGCCAAGTTAATCTCTGACACAAGGATAAGTTTCATTTTTTAACATAATGACTGTTATTAAATCAGCTTGAAGAATTTCATGAGCACTGGGCTGTATATCTCCCATATTTTTAGATATAAATGAAATTAAAAAAATGTCCATGCTTCTGAATTTGGCTTTTGTGTCTCCAACATCCAATTTATTGATGATAATGATGACTTGCATTTCTAAATGTGTCTTTTGTCCTGTAGGATCCCAAAGTGTTTTTAGAGACATAATACATATGCATGAATCACTTCACCTACCATGTGAAGTTTAGCCACCATAGGGGTGTCAACTGTTTAACAGTGCAAAGCAACACAAGAAAATAGCTTGAGCTAGAAAGTAAGGAACATTAATCATATTCAAATGAAATTATTACAGATCACCCACACATCTGAGAATGCTAATAACACAGGCACTAATTGGGTGGTGGCACCAGTGCTGACCACCAAAGCTCTTAATTTACTCACTGTCTGAAATGCCAGCTTAAGAGTACATTCAGGCTGCAAGAAGTCTGCATATATTTTCCCCTCCATTGCTGGAAGGTATCCTGAGACCGAGAGATTTGATGGGAGTCTTTCCCTCTGTAAAACAGAGAAACACAGCTAACTTCCCACAGATGCAGGAACTCAGAACCTCTTCAACAAAGAGGTGGTTACATCTCATCATGAAATCTGATCCCAGAGGTAGGTGTTTTTCCTCAGTCATATTATTCCCACCACAGAAGTTTTTTCCCTCAGATACAAAGGGCGGAATGCGATTAATGTTTTCTCAACTCCCGTGCTTGCTACTCCAGAGAAACTGAAGTGAGGACTTTTCACAGGTGTCCTTTTTAATCCCCTGGAAGGAGAATGGCAGTAGTTTGGGTGTTTCTCCTGTGTGGGCTGTGCTTCTCTGCCTTTTAAGATGAGCTAGCTGATTTATTTTGCCTTCCATTTTTTAATTAGTACTCTTTAAGAAGGGAGGTATCTTCTCAGTCTAGTTTCACTCTTAGTTAAGTCTTAGTGCCTGCAGACATATACACAGCTGAGTTATACAAGACTGAGAGATCCTGGATTTCAATCTTACCTATACTGAAGGCTTGAATACATTGTTCTGACTGTAAATTTGTGAAGATCATCTCTAGCATTCATCCTACACCTGCCAGAGTTCTGGAAAAGATCTGGTTGTAGACAAGATTTTGGCACTCTGGTACTTGGAGAATAATTTTAAAATCAGCTGTGCTGCTTCTGGGTGGTATGGTGTGTTTCCAACCTGATTTCCAGTACTGAGTCTCCAGAGAGACACAATTATGGGAAGAAAAGCTTGTTCTGCATCTGTTTTGCAGAGCGAGTAGAGGAGCAGGGAGCAGGAGAGGTGGATGGATCTTAAAGCTTTCCACCAAATGCCCGTTTTTCAGACTCAAACTCAGGGAATCTATTGAACTCAGTTTAGTTGCTCACTTAAAACCATGAGAGGACTAAACAGAGCAGGGAGGGGAGGTACATCCTGGAGAAGATTGATCAAATGACTTGAAAATGCTTTTGAGAGCCTCCTCTGGGAATACTGTGTCTGAAATCAGGAATTTTCAGAAAGCTGCTGCAGAGAGCAAAGCAAATAAAATGGGAAAAAACTGCTGCAGAGAGAGAAACTCTGCTCACATACTGTAGTGGTATTACCTGTTGCATTTGCATTTGCAAATGAGAGAGTGTAGGAAAAGAAGATGAGTTGCAAGAAGAGTCCTGAGATTAGTAATACCAGATACTGGGCTGGGTTAGCTTTCTATAATGAGCCTGGTACATACAAAAGCTGATGTTAGTATTTTATGGCTTCCTCCACCCAGAGGTCCAAGCCACTAATTTTTGCTTTGAAGTTGAATTGCAGTTTCTGCCAAGTGATTCACAATGATTCATTGTGTTACCTAGACCAGTGTGATGATCACTTGTTAATTTAAAATCTTCACAGCCCTTTAGATCTGCATTTTTAATGCCTTAAGTATTGCACCTTATTAAGGTTTTAGGTTTCTGTCTAAATAGGTGTGAGCACTACTTGGTAGTCAGATTACTCCTAGTTAACAAAATGGTTGATGCTGTGCCATGATGAGGAAATGACATTGTTACATATCCTATATAGTTAGTGTGTGAATCAATCTATAGGCAGACCAAAGCAGTTGATTGGCTTACAGATGCAAAACCATTGAAGTTCACAAACTGGAAAAGGTTGAGAAACATTGTGAGAACTTGATCTGTATCAGATTATGCTTTTTGTTGTTGTGTTCTCTCATTTTCCAGTGGCATACAGTTTGTTCTACTTGCATGATTAATTTTGAACACTTACGGTTTTCTAGTTGAAAATTATCCATTTTGTCTTGAACACACTCTACTTCTGTTTTGTGCTCTGAATTCTTAAGAGTTAGCTTTCTATGTTTCTGACTAGGTGCCTACATTATCTTCTCCTGTCTTTGCGTCTTTTTGTTTGAGTATGTAGTATGGGATTAATATCAAGATTAAAAGATCTGAATTGAGGTATCTACAGTAGCTCTTCTACAGTAGACCTAATGTAGGTGCCTACTTGAAGCGTGTGTGTGGTTTTCTAGCCTCTGCTGACTAGATTCTCATTGATTATAATGGGATTTAGGACAGCAACGCTTCTGTGTAGCCATGGCTTACATTTAGCTGTATGTACTCTGTGTCTTGGAGCCAAACTGCACTCTTAGGTGAATGAGTTGAAAATTTGGGGGTTGATTGTGTTGTGCAAATATAGGTATTTAGACACCATAAAGTATCTAAGACATCTGCCTGAAGTGGTAGATACAATACATGAGCAGGCCTGCATCCTGGAGAGTCAGGTGGAGGCCAAGTAGGATACAACATCACATCTGGCGTGCACGAGATCTAAGTGGTGCTAACTGAGTCAGGTCTTTGGAGTTCATTCAAATAGCCCCACTCAGTGCTACATGCCCTTGGTCTTCACATTTAGGCCCTTATTTTTAATTCTTCCAGTGGTTGAAATAAGGACATTATTATTTCAAAAAACTTCATTCTAACAGTAAAAGCAGCGTGGCAAAACAATTTATTGAGGACATTGCACAGACCATACTTCTTGAAGTGAAAACAGTACACTTGGATGTGGGCAATTCCTGTATAGTACATAACTCCCAGCTGAATCACCCAATGTGGGGCCTGTCAAAATTTGAAGGCAAAAACCTGTAAACAGATAGCTAATGAGGAATCAGCTGTGAGCTTTTCTTATAGACACAAACCCCAGAAAGGATTTATTATGAGGCAAAGTGCAATCACATAAACACATGAACTGGCCACTTCAGGCAAGATTTTCTTCCTTGGGTGTTTTTATATTAGTAATTGATTTCTTGGTGTTATCTCTTTCTCTCATTCTCAGTCACACATATAAAATACACATGCATGAGAGTAAGTGGGTTTTGGTCACACTCCACCAAAGACACTTGACAAGGCACATGGCACCATTCCACATGACGCAATGACTCATTTCTCGCATCTGAGTTGCACCTGCCTTTCTGTAAACCACACCAGCCTGAACAAAGTTATTAGCTTTATGACCAACATGCCTAACATGATACAGCCATTGTGAGAGATGCTGAATACCCTCTGTATTAAGACTTTCAGAGAGTTTGATCTTGGCAGCCTGGTCTAGGAGAGGGTATGTCTTGAGGAGCTGTTTTACTGGGATTTCTCCCTCTGTTAAATTATTTTGCACTCAGCTTGAGTTTTCTCTTTCTCTAGATAAGTTACAAACTCCTAAATTACAGGTCCTCTATGCTGCTCTTAACCCACTGTCCTGATCTTCATTCACTTCCTCACTTTTTCAATTTATCATAACTTTTCTTTCCTATACAGTCCATTATTCTTTTTCTCACTATAAGTGAGAAAAACATATACATGCTGCAGCAGAAAAGAATCCTACAGCAATTCTGCATGTTCCAAAACCTCAGCATGTTAATTTTTCTATTTTCTCTAAATTCTTTACATCTGATCTCCGACTCACCTATTTGTAAAGCATCATCTCTTGAGCTTGATGGAAATTAATTTGACTCAGAGTTTCATAACCTTGACAGATGTTCATTGTTTAATGTATACTTAGTGTTGTCTTGACAGCTTCATTCTAGTTTGAAAGCAATTTTCAAAACAACAATAGGACATAAAAATTCAAAGTTAACATGAGGACCGGTAAGAACACAGTATGTTAAATATATGAAGCCATATACATTAAGTGGAATGTGAGAACTGTCTAATACACAGTAAAATATTTGAGTGACAGTTACAGAAGTACAGTAATTTTAAAAACAACACATACTTAAACACATACTGTTGAACTTAAACCTGATAAAGTCAACTACATTGTGGAGATGCTCTGATACCTAAACAACTGTTTATATATACAGAAGAGAATTGCTGTTCAGTTTTCCTTTGCTTCTTTAAGTCAGCAGAAGACAGCAGTTGAAAGCAAAGAAAAAAAATGGAGAGCTTTTTTGAATTTCTAAAAAAATTCAATGACACAGCATGTTGCAATACATTTTTTTTCTTGTGGTTACTTATGATGAGTCTGCGTATATGCATACTATATACATACTTTTCTAATCACACAGTGTACTGCAGTCATACAATATCAAATTGCAAATGGTTAAAGGTGAATGAAATAAGAACTGATGCTTAACTATATGTTTAAATTACTTTGTTCAATGTACTTTTAAAAGTCCCCTCATACAATTGCTGATCTGATAGCTTTTATAAAGGTTGAGTTGAACTAGAAGTTCCAAGGCAATTTAGAAGCAAACAAAGAGACAACTTATTTTAGGATGGGAGGTGTTAGAAGTCTATGTGATACTTTGTGTGTTAATGTATTTGCTTGATCCTCTAAGTTGCTGTCTTCTTTCTGCTTCTATGAGGTAACTGCTGACTAGTAAAGGTAGTAAATTTCTGTAAAAGAAAATGTCATGTTTCCTTGAGGGCTGGGCCACTGGGAAATGACAGGTACATACAGAGAAACCCAAGTCAGTAGGAGACTGGATTCTTGGATCATGTACATGCTCAATCTCTGTCTTACCTTGCAGCAAACACTTAGGTTTTTCCAGCCACTGTGGTATCAGTGATTCCCTTGAAGCATCCAGCAAGGCTCCAAGACTGCATAACTGAAGCTAACAGATGTGTCTTTTCGTATTAGCTTAAGATGGACTTTCCAGAGTCAATAGCCAGCATCCATTTTTTTCTCTATTTGGTCATAGTGTTCTATAGTTGTTAATTTAATATTATGTGCAGGCAAGCTACTCATGGTTTACTGAACACTTTCATTCCAGAAGAATAAAAAGCTGAAATAGTTTTGTGGTGGAATGTTTATGAACAAAAAGACTTTTTTTGCCAGTGTATATTATGCATTGCTCTTCTTGTTTTAGTCCGGACTTCATACCACCTCTCTTGTCAGATCAAAATAACTGGATGGTCAAGATTTATTGCCTTTTCAAATTACAAGGGTTTGTTTGAAGGACTGAAACCACAACATGCCAAATTGAAACCTTTCCCTAGGTCTTGAGCAACTAAAATTCATAGTTACCTGAGTGGATTTTTGTCTTAATGAGAGTCCCATAAAGATCTAGAGATCTGGCTCTGAATCATCACAAAGAATTACAGGTACCACTAATGAAGTTCCTGGCTGTCTGAGTTTAATAAATTTGTGACATCTAGTTGCCTCTGTCTCCCGGTGATTCAAACTGGAAAAGAGTAATCTGCTCTTACAATACTAAAATGCTGCAAATATAAGTTAATTTCCTGTAAGATCTATTTGCAATTGTGAAGAGAAATACTAACTTGAGAATTTGAATGCAGCTGGCAGCAGAACTGTTGAAACACACCTACAAAATAAAGGCTGAGGAATTAAACTGCAATAACAAAAGTAATGTTGCTGTGAAGAAACATTTATGTTGATGCCAATAGTAGTGCTTCCCCAAGTAGTAAACGCAATAGCAAAATTTTCTTCTCTATTCATAAACATTTTTCTGGCACTATCTTCTTAGCAGTGGTAAATGAAAACTCAAAAATGTGCTCAAAAGACTTCTCTGTGTGAAGTATCATCCTACAGTAAGCTGTTAACCAGCCTATCCTGGCAGCTAGGTCATGGTAGTGGTCAGCTATGGGGCAGCCCCTCATGAACTTACCACGTGAATGTGACATAATTCTCCACAACAGGTTACATCAGCTTCAGATCCTTTTTCGTTCATTCTTAAAGTTAAAGAAAGAAACAGTCCAAGCTAAAACATCTAACCGCCCCATACCAGAGGAGAAGAAAATTCTGTATTATCTCTTTGTCAGGAAAGGCAAGCACTTAGCACCAAAGGGTGCTGTTTGATTGGCTTCTTCCATACAATGTTGCTGAGATGTACTTTAGTGTATTATTACTAAACTTTAAACTGTCTTAAAATACAAATAAGAAAAAATCAATATGTGTGGATCACAAACAGAATTCCACACAAAAAAAAAGCTGCCAAAGTTTCATGTGTCCCAGGTTTCAAGCAAGGTCCTGGGTAGAGCATTGAGGTGATGGTATGGTTCCCATTTCCAGAACTGTCTAATGTCCAGCCTCGGGTAGACTCTATGCCTTCTTCCCTGCCTGTTCACTTATGCACCCTGAAATACTTTAGTATTCAGATATCATCACTCCTTTTGAAAGCTTCTTGTGGCTGAATCTTTAAGAACTCTAAGAGCTGAAAGGTATTTAAATGTTATAATGATTCTTATAATTAGATTTACTCTTTTTAATCAAGGATGCAAAACAGTGTTTCTAGCTCTCAATGAAGCCTCTGGTTGAGACAGCAAATGTGTAATACCAACTGAATCTGCTTTTACACATTAGAAATTCTGAATCTCACGTGAATAGTTATTACTATTCCCTAATGTTCTTCTGGGTGAACAATTATTTTTAGAAAAGATTACATACCTACATACACATGTGCATATATATATTTGTGTATATGAACACCTCCTACCAAAAATTTCAGCTAAGAGGAATGTCAGCCTAGCAGCAATGTGGCTGTGTGTCATGAACAGAATGATCTTTGAGCAGTCAAAGAGAGTAAGGAGAATACTGGCAAGGAGAGCAGGACGACACTATTAAGAAACTTGGAGCTGCTTCTAGTCATTGCATTTGCAAGATTCAACACCTGTCACAGGGAAGACAACAAAAGCAGGATATTAGAATTCAAAATTCTTGTTTCTTTTAGAGCTGTTATGGACTCAGGAAAGATCTCTTTCCTAAAACATTCATTTTAGCTAAAATGAATTTGTCAGTTTCAGAAACCGTTTCTAGCTCTAGATGAAAAATAATCTTGTTTTGATTTATGTATTTAATATTTCACACTGAAAATGTAAAACTACAGCAGTTATTTTATAGTGACTGAGATCAGGAAATATAGGGGTAATTTATTATATTTATTATTTTGCTTTATAAAACTATAAATCAACATTATTGAAAATTAAATGTACATTAGACTGTGAGGGACTTTTGAGGTATAGCAATGTTTTACATATGACTTTTGAAGATATGATGTTAATCTGAATTATTCATGGGAACCTTGGATTTTCCTTTGACTTAATCAAATTAATAAAAGAAATTCATTTCTAAAACCTATTAATGCTCGGCAGGAAGAAAGCAACTGTAATGAATTTATCTGTAGTGGGAGGGTTTTTTTGTTTTATTTTGTATAGGACTGTAAACAAACAAAGGAAAATGCAGTAATCCTAGGGGTTTTGTACTTTCCTTTGTAGTAGAACCTGATCATAAGGCTATGGCTTAAGATCCACCACTGGTCCTGTTATAGGCTCTATGGTTCAGGAGTTATTTCAGCTGTAAAAATTGATCTGAACAGAGACTGCAATGGAGGTCTCAGACCAAAAGCAATTTTAAAAATCAATTATTAAAAAAATACATTCATTTACAAATGTCGATATCCATTTACTAGCGTAGGCTGGTTGTTTCAAGTGCTCCATTGTTCTCTTTTTTTTTTTTTTAAATTGTTGGAGTGCTTTACTGTGTAAGTGACATGAGCTACAAGAACTACAAAACCAGCTCATCCTGTGCTGCCCCAGATTTAGGTACAATATTGCCACTGTGTTTTCAAATCTATCCTGCAACACCCAGGCCATTCTGGTGATAAGTTCTTTATACTTGCACACTCAGACATGTTATTCTTCTTCCCTGTACATCCTACATTGAAGTCAGATCACATTTGTAACTCTCTAAAATGGACCTTTAAAAGGCTCTGCAGCTGCAGCTTTGCTGCAGGACATATTTGTCTCTATCATACGTTATCCTGAGAAAGAATGGCATATCCAAGAGTACAACACATGGCATTTTGAGCCTATTTTAATTTTCAAAAGATAGTGGTCTACGTTTGGAAATCCGATATCTTTAAAATTACTTATGCAATGAAAAGGATCGCTGGTACAATTAGAGGCAAGATTTCTAAAAATGTGTCCGATGCTAAACTTCAAAGTTTTCACTTTGGCTCCAGGACATATATTTACCTAAATATGAGAGCTGTTAGGGATTTAAATACTGAAAGAAACAGAATACTTATTTAGATGCTTGAATATGGATTTAAGATGAAATCCTAAGACTGTGGAAGTCAATGGGAATTTGTTGCAGATTCAAACAGAGCTAGGACTTTAGCCTTAGTTCTTAAGAACCAGAATTTAAAGGTACTTAGTAGCTAAAATATGCAGACAGACAGGTAGTAGGATTTTCAGTAGCAACCTGCTGCTTATATCCATGTGATATCAAGGGGAACAGAATAACCACATGCATTTGAAAATCACCCCACCTCTATCTACACCATTTAAAATCTAAACATTTTGAATATTTTTACCCAGTTACAGGCCCCATTCAAAACATGATTATAGGAATTTAAGTTTTAACCTCTCCTTTATTTGAAAATGTTGATTGTGTATCCCTTCACAATATGCCATCATAAAAAGGGCTTCAGTCTCCTACCTACTGAGAAGACAAGCAGAGGTGGAATAGCCTTGCTGAGCCAGAAACCTTTGAGATGTCTCCTCCATGCTGGACAGAAGTCATGTTGTCAGATGATGGACGTATGCCTAGAAGAGATGCACAAGCCCTCCCACACAGTGGAAGCCATTGCCTGTGAGTAACACTCATGCTGGGTAAGCTGTCATCTGTGTGCAACCTTTCACACCGAGCAAAGATTTGCACAGGCTAGTGGAGCAGAGAGCTCTGGAGTAAACAGACGTATATGCTGACCTGCTGCTGGACCTGCAGTTGTGGAATTGCAGCAGGCTGGGCAAGTGGTCTAGGTCAGCAGCTGGAGCCTTCAACAGGCATGGGGAATTGGCGGCAAGGTGGCATGCTGGGAGTGGTGCCTTTGCTCTCACATTATATTGAGAATTTGAGCCACTTTTTTATTAGACCGTGGGGGAAATCCCTTCCGGATCATGGCTAGAACATAGTTTGAGACAATTTTCTGTGATTTGATCTTTCTGTTTAAGACAGATTTGGGCATATTGTATTGTTACTGGGATTTTATGGCCAAATGTCCTTTAATAGTCTCTCTTCCTGACTTCTGTATTGCCTTTTCCCTTCAGACAGCAATAGCACCTATCTGTGTCGGGCGGCTATGCCTAAAACCATTCCTGGCACCCACAGAATTTAGATAAGGAAGTCCAGAAAAGACCAGTGTATGTCATCGTTACAGACTGGTCTGCAGTTTTTGGGTTTTGAAGCTACAGTGTGAACTTCAGTTTTGTGACTGCACAGAAAAAACTAGACTGAGCAAGAAATGGATTCTCCAAATGCCTTCCTGTGCTCTAATTGACTTCAGTAGAAGAGAAATTGTTCCTCAGAGATGATTTGTCAGCTGTCCTTCATCACATCATCAGTTGCAATCAACCGTAAGGTTCCTTTTGGCACATACTCTGTACTGCAATCTCTTAGCTGATAATTAAACTCGCATTTCCGAAAAATTTCCACTAGTTGCAGCACGTTTTGTAGTTTTAAGGGACTTATTTCAACTTAGGATCTTGGCATGGCTGCTGGAAAACGTAAGGAAATGGATGATTAGCTACAGTCTTCCCAGTAATTTAAAAGCAGTGATGAACACTAGCTCATATTGTAGTGAGTACTGGAGGAAGAGTAATGTATTGAAAGCTTGACTGTCGCTTTCAATGCAAATTAGAAAAATAATAAGTCTTCTAGGCTAGCCATTACCTCTCTTTTTATATAAATCATATTTCTAATACTTAAAAGGGTTTTTATGTTTCTGTGCAGAAATGAAATCATAACAATATATTTAGAGCTTCGTAATCCATCACTACAGCTCTCCTGTGGAGCCCTGAAATGGGAATGCTGACAAGCAGAGGTTAGTCTAGGTTTGCTGGGAAGTGGACAAAACTGAGTGCTGGAAATATCCAATGTGTAAGGGTCAGTCTCTGCTGGAAGAACATGAGGTTCTGGAGTCCACGTGGACTGGTGGACAACCAGGTGGCTTTGACTCTTCAGGTTTTTTTCCTTCCGGATGTAGGTGGTGCCTTGCATGCTGACTCAAGTAGAGTTGTAGCAGTCCAGGCTGAGGGATCACTCTTGCATTTGCTCTCATGCCTGCCTTTTCTGCCAGCACAAGTGAAGGAGGCAAGAACCCTACTGGAGTTA
The DNA here is from genome assembly GCF_001431845.1 of Calidris pugnax. Lineage (NCBI taxonomy): Eukaryota > Metazoa > Chordata > Aves > Charadriiformes > Scolopacidae > Calidris > Calidris pugnax. The sequence goes on from NW_015090926.1 coordinate 2,730,671, forward strand.
TCTTGCCTCTGCTGGCAATATGCTGTGTAAACAACTTGCTTTGCCTGCACTTTTGCTTTGTTTCATTCTTCCCTATTTAGTGTCATCTTAGTTGTGTTGTTTTTCAACTGCTGTTTGAGATACAGTAAATAACAATGCCACTCCTATTTTTCTTTTCCTTCTTGCAGTTCAGTAGGCTCCTGAGCATTAACCACACTAGTAACTTAGTAACTCTGTCATTTGATTCAGACTCTGAAATCTTTAGGTAAAATGAGAGGGGAAATTGCTGAGTCTGAAAGGGCCTGATAAAGCTACAAGAACAGGGAACCACTTGATGTCCCCAAAGATGCCAAATTCAGCACAGAAAAATAAACACTTTTTTCTGTCTTGCAGAATTATCTCTCATTATCACAGGACATTGTTGAGACCCAGAATTCAGAGACAATTTGGGATTAAACAGTAAGTTTGCCATGGACATAAAATACAATTCAAAGGCCAAGAAATTAATATGAACAGAAAATCATATACTTTGGAGTTTATTTCTGAGTATCAAGTTTAGAATACAGTCTTGATAGCTAGGAGGAGCTGAAGAAAATACTCTGTCATGGGAGAGAGAATCTGTCAGCTGCCTGCTTCTGAAGCTTCTGATGTTGACCACTGCTGGAGACAGAATACTGGTGTAGCTGGACCGTGTTTCTATTTTTTGTGTGAAGGTCCCTAAATTGTTCTAATATAACAGATGAAAATTTGATTTTCTAAATATAGGTGTGTCTAAATAGTTAAATCTTCAACATAAAAGAAACATGTAATTTCATGCAGTCCTTTGAACAACATTTTTTCCTTTTTTTTGTTCCCCCAAATACAATAATATAAATAAAACCATTTGGCTAACCATTACGACTGCTCACTGTTACACTGAAAGAGCTATGTGTTAGTGCCATGCCCTGGAGTAAGATCATGGGTGGATTCCCTTCTGTCTATTACAGTAGTAATACTAATATTATCATATTAGTAATGTCACAGAGTATTTTCCTATCAATGAGTTGTAGACAAATTTCTATATATTCCAGAACTGATTCTTTGCCTTTTTTTCTCAAAACCAGGTAACTGGATCACTCCTGTGAGTGGCTTTTGGAATTAGTCATCATTTTCAAAGTGAGAGCATTTCATACTTTCATTCTGTAGGGAAAAAACCAAACCAAACCAAAACAAAACAAAGGGAAAAAAAAAAGAACTCTAAATTCCTTTAAAGTGCTTGATGAAGCAACAAAGTGAGGAAACCCCTAATTGCCTCTCTCAGCTAGTCCAAGCATGCTTTGGTATTACAGCATGCAGATTGCATTAAGCATGGTTTCAAGATTTCAGACTACATGGAGGGAGTCTCAGGCCCTTTTGTGTACATATGCTTTACAAGCAAATGTTGAATAGCTTTGTTGTGGTTTCATGCCCCTGTATAGCAAGGAAAATATTTTCACGTACACATTGAAATAGAGTGACTGTCTGTAAAAGCTACCAGTGCCTTGTTTTTATCATTTTCCCCACAGACAAGTCTTCTTAACTGTAGCTGGTTTGTTTTTAATGTAGGTGAAGGACCAACAAAGTTTGCATTGCTGTGCTGCATTGAGGCTCACAGAAGAAGAAATTCAGAGCTAGCTAGGGAGGCTGGGATTGTGCTATGGGTTTTGTTCAGTCAGGCTCCTGAAAGATTGCCTATAGGGGAATCCTAGCCACCATGTTCTGCATCCATATGACTGATCTCCTCCTTATATACTTTTTCCCTACTTCTTTGACCTGATACTACGGAATACTGGCCTGTGCCAGCTACCCAAATATGCAATGCAAATGAATGAGGAATGTAATTCCTGCTTCTAGCCTTTACCCCATGTTATGGAGTTCAAACAAGACAGAGAACCACCTACTGACTTTCTGCAGGAGCTAATTTTAATTCTTTGAATACCTAAGGTGAAAACACATGTTCATTTCTCAAAAAACAGGCTACAATTTTTAACCAAAACTCTTGAGTAAACTACCAGTCATGGAAACAACACTGAGGGAGAAATATGAGGCAGGCAAATCTAACTGCAGCCTAGGTGAAACACGAGATATGTAGGGACTGAGGAAGTCCCTTAGCCAGTAACCCTATGTTGGGTTATCCATGCCTCCATGTGTTTGTTCTTCATTATTTGTATTACATATCATAGTCTCGTGGCAAAGGGATAATGAAATCCTTGTACTGGATTGACTGGTGCAAGGGAAGCATGAGAGAGCATCTAAAATGCTCTTAACCAGAGCCTTATGACAGAAAACCAAAAACTCCTACGGCTCCCTCGCAGGCTCCCTGTCAGCACAACAGTAGGAGGAGAGCTTTTCACCAGGATACGTCTGGTGCACAGTGGTGCCTCTCACCGCACATTGGGCAGAGTTTGGCCTGCTGCATCAATGTAACCACCTACCTGTTTAGTATGAACCAGACAAATACAGTTATAGCAGATTTGGAATATTTCTCTCTCCCTCAGAGATATATATTTTTTAAGGAAAATGCTCAAGCATGGAGAAATTTATCTTGACAGTCGATGGTCTGTCAATAACCAATACCAAGAAGAAAAAAGTGATAGATCAGCTATCATGTAAATATTGGACAATAACTTACTCTTCACATTCAAGCTAATCCGACTATCTATTTCATCCCCTGTTCATGTGGTGCTGAACTTTTGGGCCTTATCTTAAGTTTCCTCTAATCACAGTCAGCCCATGGTGATTTAAGCCACAGCATCTGGTCTTCTTGGTCTATAACATTTAGCCAGCAAACAACCAATATTGAATCATCTTCCCTAAGAAGTCAATGGATTTAGAAAAAGCCAGGACAGAGTGGACTAGCAGCTCTTAGAAAAGTGTTTCTTAAACAGGCAGGGATGATTCGCTGACTGATACATCTCCAGTGAAAGAAGGTGCAGTGTTATTGATTAAAGCCCAAGTATGATGTACTTGACTAGAGCTTTTGTTAATTCCACTGCTCCTTTGCTTCACTTTAACCTTAGGAAGAGATGCATGAAATACTATGTTTAGGGACATTGTTCCTTAAGGGAACAAAGAGAAAGTTGTCTTCTTTGACCTGATTCTATATTTCCAGAGGGATATACATTTATCTGAGTTGCCAGATTAAATTACTGGCAATCCATTATAATATTATTAAATAAATAAACAATGCCTCAAGTAAAAATCTTGATTGCGTTTACTGCCTTTGGACCTCAGTAAGCCAGGTTTATTTATATCATGTACAAAAATATTTGGTCAATAAGTAAACACTGCTAAATAACTCTTTAGGAATAAGTAACATCACTGATTGTTTGTTTTTCAAAGCCAGGATGTTTCACTTACTTCTGGAGCTGGTGCCAAGAAAGACAGGCAGATCTGCAGAATGGGTTCCTGTCATTAGCAATAGCAAAGAGGCTGCCAGAACTGATTCACCTTTGTCAAACCTGTACTTGTTCCTGTAGGGCAAGGTACTGGCTTTTTGTTTGAAAACATATGTTGAAAAATAGGCAGGGAATATATTCTTACTTTCTCTTTGTTTTCTTAATTTTTTTTTTTTTTTGAGAAACAAATTTGAGCTTTATAGGACTGGCATGGCAAACACCGCTGTGTAGCCTGTAAGACTCAGTGCTGCTGCAAAAGGAGGAGGAGGAGGGAGGAGTCCTTCTGCTTTTCTTTCATTTAGATTCATTGCATGTTTACCAAGGTGAAAGGATTAGTGCCCTGGAGATCATTTGCTTTCATAAGCTTTAAACTAGAGTAGAAAAAGTTTCATGTCTTGATTCTCTTCCAACAGTTCTCTCTCTCTCAGCAAGGCATATAGGAGCAAGCTGAGACATATTGATTGCCAGCAGCCTCTTCCAACAAAATTGCCCTGTCTGAATCAGTTAAACTGGGTGGGAAGAGATAAGTTCTGCCAGTTTTCTCCCATCATCTCTCCTAGCATGTGGTGAAACACCCAGAGCATTCCGAAGGGTTTTATAATCAAGATGAAATGCTCCAGATTTCTCTATCCAAATAATGTCAAAACTCTAAACCAATGTAGCCATACTGCACATAGCTTATAGCCTTTTTGTATTTTATGCAGACTTGCTGTGAAATATTGATTCTCTTCATGTTTCATAGAGGAAAGAAAGTTTAAAACCAGACAGGAAATAGGAAATTTTGGGTTTGTATCATCCCTATTTAAACCTAATGTGAAGAATACGTAATGACGTTCAAATCTTTGCTCTCTGGTGTTTCTGGTGGGATATCTGTGTGACTGAGACCAATGAAAAAAAAAAAATAAACCCAAATAATAAAAACTATCTGACTCATACAAAGTTAATTCCATCCAAAACTCACCAAACCCCAGAGTAGCAAGTTAAGTAGTAGTTACTTAAAACTAACTAAATTTAAGAAGATTGCTTTCTCTGACTAACATTTTCAGAAAATTACCAGAGTGTTTGTCCTGATGATCTTTTTAAAGCAACAGTCAATAATGAAGGTTAATTTACTGATTTGGAACAAAAATACTGTGGAGGTATTTAATGGACAACAAGAGGAATGTCCTGCTTTGCTAGGGAATAATCCACTTTCCAGTTCCCAAGTAGATTAACTACCAGTCTGAAGGTCAGATGTTTCACCTAAGAAAGGTTACTTGAACACAGCAGAGAAAATCAGAGTCCCCTTTCTGCTTTTGGCACTGTATAATAGGTCAAGTTCTTCTTACTGAGACCAAAATTAAGATTCTTTGCAACCAGCTTGTCTGTTGCATTTTAAATGCTCAATGATAGAACTAATTTGGTTTTCCCTCTACTGTGGCAGAGAGAAAACTCCAACACGAGGGTTCTGGAGCAAAGAACAACCTTATAAAAGCAAACCAGTGCAGAGTGCTGTACATTATGCAGTTTGGTCTTGGCAGCAGGAGATAGGAGTTTCCAAGTCCTGATTGCAGCTTCAAGACTGACTTGCTGGGTGCCCCGGGCAAGTCCTTGCCTCTCTGCTGATCTTTGTGTTTCTCTGGAATAGCAATAACAATGCCTAACTGTTCCTCAGTAATGTTAAACAGACTAATTAAATGTTGTGTTAATCTGTTGCCATGACTCAATCTGAACAGTTCTTTCCTATACCAAAAGTACCAATTCACTACCTGATTCAAACATGGACTAGCACGCTGAAAAATCATTGATCTCTATGATCTTTTATAAACTGTCTTGCAGCTTCTCACAGGGGTGGAGGATATCTGCCTCCTACTTTATAGAGTAAAGGAAAGAGAGTATTTTAGAAATTAATGAAAACTATTTTTCTGCTTATATAATAATGATGGAGCACCTTTTCCTATGAGGAAATTAATGAGCCAAAGATGGCTTGAAGCCAGAATTTGAGTGGTGCCCTTTTTCCTGTTTTGTTGCTTATTTGCTACGTTTTTAGTACACTCTGGTTTAAATGTGATCATGAGAGAGTTTCCACAGCTTACCGGGTCAAAGAGTATTGACTTTTTGTCTAGTACATAGTTTAGCTTCTTTGTTACTGCAGAAAACCCAAAATTAGCCCAGTGTAGAAAGATTGTTCCAAAAGCCCATGTAAATTACATCTCTGCTGAGCAAGACTAATGTAGCTGAGCTAGGACAAAGCACATTACTGTAGAGACAATATGGTTTTATTTACTCATTGTGGAGAACACCTCCCCCCACCCATCCCCCCGTAATTCTAACTAGATTTTCGTGTATCGGTGCTGCATTTTGAATAGAGAGATACAATAGGGTTTACATTATTGTTTTATGTATAAGAACAAATACCAGGGTCAGCAGATATTTAAATCTGGGGAGATGTCTTCTCTGCAGAGAAGCTAGATGCTGGAAATACTTATCTATTTTCTCTAAGAAGATGTTAAATGGAAACTTCATGTTGACAATTATTTGCATCATGGTGTAAACTATGCTAGACTCATTAGTGGTTTAAATGTCATTACCCTATTACTAAGGTGACAATGACTCTCTAGGTGCTGAAATTTCAGGATAGCGAATTATCTAGATATATTCAGCAAGTTTTGAAGCATTCTCCTGTATTTAAACCTCCATATTTTTTCCGTCAGTGACTGTGAATGTAGTCTTTACTCTCTAAATCAATATGCTGCGGTTTTGTTAGTTCCATAGTCAGGAGACTGAAACAAAAGGTGTGAAGTTACCCCATTCATCTTAATGGGGTGTTAATGACTTCAAAGGTTGGTTGTGACCATTTAAATGTGAATGCTATTAATCAACAGGATAAAACACAAACACCCAGCTTGAGTCATGGAAACATAATTACGTAGGGCAGAGGGGTCCAATTTTGGTTGCTGAATGAAGATGCATGTCTAGAAATAGTAAAGGGGGGGCTGGAAATCCCTGCTTCTTTGCTTTGACAAAATTAAGGGGAAAAAACCCTAGATAACGCTTCACTGCTGTTCTAGAAATGTATTGCTACCACAATCACAAATTAGGTAGTCTGCAGGAAATGAGAAACTCTCAGCAGTGCTGTCATTTTGATTATTGCTACAAGACAGCAACTTACAAAATTAAATTTCCTTCCAAAGAGTTCTCCTGTGTACTTTGATCGCAAAGTTCATTTTAATAACTACCTCCCTCAGACCTCTGCTTTTGGGATTGCTAGGGAAGATTTTGCTAGCCATTATTTGTGTTGTAAATTTTTTTATGTCATATAGGTTCACTCCAACTTGTCCTATGCTTGTTGTCGTTGCTTAATGCATTTATTGTGACTATTCCATTTTATTTTGTGCTCCTCCCACCTGATGTGGCTTCTTGGGCTTTCTCTGCCGGAAAACTGCCCTTTCCTCTGTGGTCTACTGACACAGGGAGGAGGGAACTGACTGGACATTGTGTGCTTCACAGTTATGCCACTAGTAAAAAGAACTAAACATTTTATTCTTTTTCTACCTTTCCTTTTTTTTTTTTTTTTTTTTAACAGGTTTTACTGTGGGGACTCTCCCCCCCTTGCTAGGGAAGATTTTGCTAGCCATTATTTGTGTTGTAAATTTTTTTATGTCATATAGGTTCACTCCAACTTGTCCTATGCTTGTTGTCGTTGCTTAATGCATTTATTGTGACTATTCCATTTTATTTTGTGCTCCTCCCACCTGATGTGGCTTCTTGGGCTTTCTCTGCCGGAAAACTGCCCTTTCCTCTGTGGTCTACTGACACAGGGAGGAGGGAACTGACTGGACATTGTGTGCTTCACAGTTATGCCACTAGTAAAAAGAACTAAACATTTTATTCTTTTTCTACCTTTCCTTTTTTTTTTTTTTTTTGTAGACAGGATTTACTGTGGGAACTCTCCCAGCCTAAGATCCTCAGTTTGCAAGGTAGCTGCAACATCCAAGTTGTCCTCATCACAGGCTCTGGTCCTCTGCTCCTCTCTGGGACTAGTTATGCACCCTGTTTAGTGTGATGTCCACTCAGTCCCACTCTGTCCTCCTGCCCTGGCCTTCTCTGAACCTCTGGATGAGGTTTCCAGCATCAGTTTTTCCAAGACACTTCCATTCCGACATGATTCTTGTTTCTCTTACTAATGTACCATTCCTGAACAAACACTTGGTATTATTTTTGGTCTGGAGCCAGGTGTATTGCATGAGGGATTTGCCTGAGGACTTTGGTGTCATCTTCCTCTTGGCAGGTGATACAGCCTGTAGCCTCTCCCTCATGACGGAGACTGGACTGCATTTTCAGTTTTAAAGTGAACTACATTCTTTTAAACTAATATATCTATTAGATAATATAACTAAGATATCTAACAATCTAACAGGTTTTTTGAGATAATGACGTTATGACAGTTCTTTTTTCTGTATTTATGTCCGGTATGAAAACCTGAAAGGCATATTAGAAAACACACATCTTAATTACTGGAACAAAATCTTATTTCTATCATGATATGCTATTTTTGGAAAGTGAAATTCTGTTACAAGACATATAATTTCGACACAGATTACTTTTTTCTCCTATTGTACCCTGTTCCACATACCATTTCCTAGCAGCTTCTCAGAGACTCCCCTGGCCGAGGACTGGAGACACTCCTGGCTAGATTAGCTGTTGTATAGCTCTGGAGCTTGTACACTTTGCAGTAGTGATCTAATTAAACAGAGCTTCTTTTCATTCAGCTCCTCATACAAAAGGTCCTACACAGTTGACTGAAGCAGGGCTCGTGACATCTCTCTTCATAGCTCTGGGATTTACATACTACATGGACAAAAGCAGGCACAGTAGAAATTGTTACAGTGGGAAAAGTTAGACGTCAGGTAGATTCGACTAACATAATCATGTGTGTTAGCTACACAAAAAGCCATCGTCTTGCATCTCCTTGATCCCCTCTGGATTCAGCCAGCAGCGATTCATTCTGAAGTCACTAACTTTCTGATTCACAAGAAAATCTTATTCATTTTGTCTAAATAAGGAGGAAGACAGCATTCTAGATATGGCTTCTGTTCAATTCGTTTTGAGGATAAAACGCTATTTTTTTATTTGTTATCTTTCAGAAATAAGGTCCTAAGCCAGAAATTATCTTTTTATAATTATCACATCTTCTGTCGAGAAACCTTCCTGGTTACCCTACACTTTCTTCCAGAGGTAAACAACAGGATTCTTCAGAGGAGAGAGACAGGAAATCTACCCCTTGCAATCTGCTTCAAATTATCTTGTAATGACTTTTGAATAAGAGAAAGCTTCTATATCTTTTAATAACTTTTATTGCTTCATTGGCTGCTTGTCAAAATTTACATCTTGTTTAAGAAACAGAAGACTAACCTTTCTGAGAGAGGAATGCTACATTACCTCAACATACCAAGTGTTTCTTCAAAACAGTTATATAAGTGTTTATTAGGGAAAGTTCTTACTCCTCTGAAGAAGCTTTGCAAGTCCCTGCTTTCCAAAACTTTCTTCAATTTTTACCTCATCTTGGATGTAGTTGCTCTGAGAGGTTTCCACCACTGCCGATATTTCTCTCTGTTAATGTGGAAGCCTAAAAATCTATCAATGTGCTTTTTTCTTTTCTGTAAACTAAATCTGTTTCAATCTTATCAACTATTATACTAATCTGTCCATTTTCCATTAATGTTTCCTTCATTGTTATATTGACCTACATAAAACTGGCAGGCAGTTTTCCTTTCCTCTCTTTTCCTTTCATTAAACGATCTACCAAGTCGATTAGATGTGTCTGTGGGGTGTATTGGACATGAGCGGCATGGCCATCACTCCATACCAAGGTAGCTGGAGAACAGATACTACACATTCAAATTCAAGGGTTATGTGTAAGCAATTTTTTATGACTGACTTCAGGAAGTAGGAGAGGTTATAAGAAAATTATCTATTTTGTAAAACAACAATAACATCAGCCACCAAAACAAAAAAGGCTGCCAAGTGAATTTAGAAATTTTCCATATAAATAAACCCCTGCAGAGCTTTAATGGGAAGGGAAAATAATCCACAGCTCAGCCCCACAATCCATTTAGGTTCTGAATTCCTGCTTTTGGGTTCTTCAGCTTTCCAGGAATTTTCTTTGGTTTTAACTCTCACTAAGGTCTGCTAACCTTAAACAGAGGTCTTCCATTGCAGACAAGCTTTAAAAGAAGAATTTCATTAAGGGTATTCACATTGTGAGAGATCATCAGACTAATAAAGCTCTCATGAGGCCTTACTGACTTTCCAGCATAGCATCACACAGTTCTCATCTGTCTTCTCTGCCTCCTCAACTCATGTCCCCGGAGGGATATTGAAGGAGTGGAGTGGGAATATGGTCACCTGTTCCACCTGAGCTTGTCCCTGCTTGGGCTGTGGGGCAGGAGACTGCCCTGACATTCCGGGGAGGTTAATCAGCCCAGCCTCAAAGCCTTTGAACTAAAACTCCTCTACACATTACTTCTGAATTTGGCCTTATAGTATTGCCAGGTAGCCTTAAGGTAAAGGACAGTCAAGCTGGTACAAGCTCTTGTTGAACTATAATCAGATGGAATTTATTATTATTATTTCTTTGGCATTGCTGACATATTGGCTTTGCACACCTTAAAAACATCAAAGCTGACAAATGGGCAAGAAACAGCAATGCCGACAGCACCACAGACAGGAACAGGAAGAGGCCAAATTAAAGAAATCATGAAGGAGCTGGTACCAGCAAGCGAGTCAGCAAAACCCATTGTATCTGACAGGTTTATGGCTTCAGCATTGTTCTGGAGAGCTTCCTGCTGCTTGCCAGGCTTGGAGAAAGGCAATTCAAAGTTTCTCCACATTATTGTTCCTTCTCTTCAGGGTAGGGTTCCTCATCACCACCTCACTGCTGGGCTCTATGCACCTGTCAGTGAAAGCAATGAAGGTTTTCCACTGTGGGTTGGAAAGGACATGTTTGCAAACAAAAACATGGAAGGAATGTTTAAATAAGTTGATCCATTATTTTGAAATGTTGTGTTAGGAGTTTAAGTATAAGAAGAGCATGTGGAAATGCAGCTAAACAGTTCTGTTGCAGGCCTAAACAGCAGGAAGAATAAACATTGTAATAAAGTGATAAAATAAATAAGGAAGGCATAAATTGGAGATACATTTCCCCACGTGGAATTGCTTCTTTTATGTTACAAGAAAATGATAGAACAACAGTTTTTAATTCCCATGTCAGTCAGAAGGATGATGAAAAATTGTAGTAGAGGTTGAATGACTCACTTTAGTGACCAGTATTGTGAGATTTACCATAAATAGAGCTAAGACCATCAATCAGTATTATAAAATACAATCTATATGTCATGCACATTTATTAGAGCAGATAAAATGAAACAGGAGGTTGAACATAAAGATGTCCACCAAAGTACACAGGGATAGATGTCAGAGCAGGGGCCTGCTTGGTAGAAGCAGCTGAGAGCTCAGTATCTGGGCTTTATATGATCAAGTGAGATAAAAATGCCTCTAATAGTCAAGATATCAGTATTTAAGATGGATGCTGGCAATATTTTAAGGAATGAAAATTGCTACAGTTGTTGGAAGCTAGAGAACTCTTAGTAGTTGGGCCACAAAAAGTCCTGTCTTTGAGAGAAAAAAAGCAACCTGTGTAGAAATGATGAGCCATCTCTGAGCTAAGAGTTAACCTTCTTTCAACGTGCGTGTGAAGAAACCTAGTTTTGTATGCTGTGACTTCGTTTTGCCTCACCATGTCTGACTCAAGGGGTTGACAGATAAGCCCTGGTTGTTGGTGCATGCATGACTGCTATTTTGTTCTGCTGCTGTAACTGCCCTTGTGGGAGAGGAAGCAGGAATGAATCTGCACCCGACTCTTCAGCTGGCACCTCTTGGAGTCTGATGTGTTAGTCTAAGCCACCTTCAACTTCTGTGTAAGTTGGTATGCTGAGTTGTAAGCCACAGCTTCTCAGAGTCTGGCTCATATCTGCTTCTGGTAACTTCAGCAGAGGAGCAGGACAAACAACTGGACTTGGGTAATACATAAATCCAGTTCCTACTGCAAGACTTGCCTCTCAGTTCCCTCAGATGTGAAATGAAAAAAAAAAAAAGATTCATACCTAGCTTTTTCCTGTTTGTCCATAGAGAAATCATCAGTTAACGAAAAGCTGGTGAACAAGGGGTGCCTGGACTAAAGACAAGGTAGAGACTATATAACATTCCAATGAGTTAAGCATACTCAGTGGCAGTCACTAAATTTCTTCTTCTTCCTCAGTTCTGTAACACAATTTTCAGATTTTAGCTGAAAGAAACTACAAAATTTATGAACTAATTTATTTAATAAATTTATTATCAAATTATAAATACGTTGGATCAAAACCAAGGTCCTATTAATAATCTTCAAGTCCACTGAGGAACACGACTCAAGATTTCCCTGAGGGGACCTCTCTCTGTATTGATGACATTTTTTGACGACCATGTTCTTTCAGAAACTATGAGCTTGTCAGCCTCAAGGGTGAAGCTCGTGGGAGCTGGAGATGGGCTTTTCTTGGCACAAAGGCAAGTGGTTTGGATCTTATTATCAGAGGAAATAAGAAAGACCACAAATCTTGCTGCTTTCAGAACAAAGTCTAAGGCTCACTTTTTCAACTTCACTTTTCCAAAGCTGCTGCTAAAAATACCCAGGAAGAAGAGACAAAGGCCAAAGAAGAAAGAAAAAAGAAGGAAAAGCAAAGGAGAGAAGAGAGAACAAACCGATTGTGTCCCCAGCTGCCCATGGGAAGTAGGAAGAGAATTGTGTTTCTCTTGTGGTTTCCAATGAATTTAGTGATAATTTGTTGTGAGCTGTTTTAACAGTTGGCATAGACAATTTTATAAGAATCTAAATAGGAAATCGTGTACAGATCCATAGTGATTTTTCTCTTGCTTTCAGTTCCAATGTTAAACACCCTAATCACCCAGGTAATCAAAAGAGTGATTGGTAATAACAGAAAAAGATTAGCTACTTGAGGAATTACAATTTATAGCTTTATCAATGGAGACTGAGGGTGGCTTTTATTGTTGGATAATTTTTCACGTTACTGCCACATTTTTGTATTACTGCCACAACAACATTGGCATAGGCATGGTAAGCTATGATAGGAATTCCTGAGCGCTGTTGGCCTTATCATCATGTCTCATTGTAATATTTTTTGGTTAATTATTCCAAAACATTGGCTTTGGTTGATGATTTGGACATATCTCTCAGCTTTCCTCTCTCAAATTGAGAAGTTTATTGAGTTACTGATCATACCTGGCTCAATATCCACTGGACTTAGGTTACAAAGCATCTGTAGAAGCTTGGAATGTATCTGCATTTCACAGTGGAGCTTGGTCCAGTCACACTCAAGATAACATGATTAAATTAGGACTGTGTCCAGAAATAGTGTAGACCCCCATCAATGCAACATTGCACTAATGGTAATTAAACCTGTTTGAGCAGCAGGACTGATGGGTTTGGACATGGTACTATGTAGTAGCAGAATCATGACCCCAGCAGGTGTCTCTGGTAGGCCCTGTGCCCTGCCTCTGCAGATGTCTGCTGACATCTTCAAAAATATGGGTGTACTCCCATCTGACCCAACAGGTTCCTGAACTCCTTTACATGTAACTTTCTACTTGTTGGTGTGTGGGCATGAGAAGCATTCAAGTCCTTATCTTTGCTTGCTCAGTGATCACCTCTCCTCATGGCATTTCCTTCTGTCAGGAAGGGATGATTCAGCTTTCAGACCTCTGTGAATCTCATTCACCTGGATTAGACTCAAAGATCCTCTGCTTATCTTTAAAATAGAGGTAAAAATTCCCAAGGCAATAACATAGCTACAAAATAATGGCACAATTTTTAAATTGATCTATCCCATCATGGGGGCAAGCTTTGATTCTTTCTGGACATAGAGTCTTTCTAGAACAAATATATACCTGAAACAAGTTGGGTTAGATATCATTTTAGAGAAATATATAGGCTCCCTTTATTTCAGAAATTTGAATATGGCTCTTTGACCTTGTTGATTATATGTGAATACAGAATAATGGCTATAGGTAATAGTTATTTGCTTCTTTGCTTCTTTTTCTATAGTAATTTCCTTTGTCTTTTTATTATTATGAACACAGAGAGTTGCCTCAGCTGGAAAGCAACTTTGCATAAAAGAGCTTGGGGGTTCTGGTGAATACCAAGTTGAACATGAGCCAACAATGTTCCCTTAAAGCAAAGAAGGCTAATGGTATTCTGGGTTGCATTAAGAAAAGCACTGCCAGCAGGTCAAGGCAGGTGATCCTTTCTCTCTGCTCAGCCTTGATGAGGCTGTACCTGGACTGAACTGTGTCCTGTTCAGGATTCCCCAGTTCAAGAGAGATATGGGCATACTGACGAGAGTCCAATGAAGGACCATGAAGGTGATTAAGGGACTAGAGCACCTCTGCTATAAGGAAAGGGTGAGAGAGCTGGCACTGTTCAGCCTGAAGAAGGGAAGTCTCAGGGGGAAACCTCATCAATGTATGTAATCATCTCAAGAGAGAGTGCAGAAAAGACAGGGACAGGCTCTTTTCAGGACCAGAAAAAATGGTCACACACTGAAACACAGGAGGTTCCTTCTGAACATCAGGAAACATTTTTTCATTATGATGGTGACCAAGCCCTGGCACAGGTTGCCCAGAGAAATTATGAAGCCTACCACCCTGGAGATATTCAATAGCTGTCTGGATGTGGTCCTGGGTAACTGTCTAGCTGGCCCAGCTTGAACAGGGTGTTTGGACCAGATGACCCCCAGAGGTCCCTTCTAACTTCAACTCTTCTGTGATTTCCATGATTCTGTGTGTGTACGTGTGTTATATGAATTTCACATTAAAATCAGTTAACAATTTTCTAATCGCTCATAGGGGTGTAAAGAAAATCTTCCAAGGACTGTCTGAGTGGCTAAAACTGGTGTGATTAGTCTTGGAAGGGCAAAGTGTTTGTCAAGCTTTTGGAATCTTTCATTATCATTAACCTATTTTCTTTCTCTGAAAAGAGAATCAGTATTTCTGCATTTGTAGCATTATTCCTCTAAATGGCTATTTGTTTCTGCCATGAATCAAGCCTTTGATGTAAAAATCTATTGCCTTTGGAAATACGGCTTTGGTTTTGATATAATCTGCAGCTGTTAGATGCAGGTAAATGGATGATGAAACCATAACCTGGTTTTATTTGGTGTTGCTATAAACTGCTTAGGGGAATGTCTCTTATTTGCAACCAAGCTTAGGAAAGATATTTTAATTTTACTGTGATGAATTTCAGGAAGTTTATCTAGATTTTTTTAAACACTGCAGTCCCAGAATTGTTTACCTGATGTTTAAAAAGAGGTAATTTTTGACTCTTGGTGAATGTTGTATCTGTCTTCATCGTAGCCAGAACCATTTAACTCCTTGTGAACTCACCTGTCATATTTCCTCTTAAGAGGAAGCCATTTAGCAAAGCTGAGAGATGTTGTCACGGGTTTATCATTGCATCTGACTCAGGAAAATGGGTGGGTCTGACAGCAATGGAATGTATATGTGCACAGATTCTTTTGGAAATAGCTACCTCACAAGCAGGGAGATGATCAGTAAGCTCTTTTTTCCAAACACAGAACCTAGCTGCCACCTCGTGCTGAGGTGGAAGCTCCAGTGGCCCAGTAGACAAACTAAATTTTAGTAACAAAATATTACCATCTAAATTATCTGCAAATTTTTGAGTTACCAGAAACATAACACTGACAGTAAACTTGAAATTAACGACTATCTGATTCAACACAAAGACTATGATCTTTGAGTAAGAATGGTTTTTTTCTATCAAGTCACGACAAATACGTCTTTTATCTTAACAAGGACCAGTAAATGGATTCTTTCATTATTAGGTATTCTGTGTATACAGAAATTCTCTTCCAAGGGTAATAACAATGTTAATACTTCATTAATAAAGATAAAGACATAAAACACAATGCTGCAATAAATATGTCTTGCTAGATGCAGGAACACTACTTTAGCTGAAAATTTTATCAAACTCCTTAATGCTTTCTATTGCTACAACTGCAGAATTAGTAAAAGCACAGTGCTAAGGGGACCTCTATGAATGAGATTTATAAGAACACTAATAGGTAAATCTAAAGCTATCAATGGTAATGCAAATTAATATGACTCCAACACTTCACAATTCAGGATTATAAATATTCATAATTGTCCTGTACTCTCATAGGCATATTTCTGAGCATATATATATATATATGTCAAATATGTCTATCCCTATGCAAAGATAAAGGAGTTCCAAATATATTTCTGTCCTATACCACTTAGGGAAGTATTACATCAGCTCAGTGTGCAGAGATTGTCATGTCACTTCAGTTATCGGTAAAGTAGACTTTATACTTTATATGCATAAGTAAAGTATACTTGTACCCCAAAGTGGTATTATACTATTAAAACCTTTTTTCACTTGCTACACACAACATTACTATCTGCTTTGTTCTTTTTCCTGTTCTTAAAGAGATGAAAAAGGAGCTTAGTGTTAAAATCATTGGAAATTGAAACAGTATTAGAAAGACAAAATATTTAATGGTTTCATGTGGTTATAATATGGCAGATTAACATAAATTGTATGGTAATAATATCAATGTATATAGTATTATGGTCATAACATGTTGCAGTTACACAAGTTGGAGGTTATCTAGTTATAAATATCTATTCAATGTCTGCAGTATTAAAATCAACTTCATTGACCTATATTTAAATTACTATCTGTTCATACCAAAATGAGCGCTCACTTAATAGTTATATCAGAGCACTGTATCTGATGGTTTGGGGTTTTTTTAAACAGCACTAGCTGAAGGGCTAATTTTAATTCTCTTTTCTCTCTGCTGAAGAACTTATGCATGAGGAAAATCGGTGGAAGTTTCCATTTTCAAAAAGTGTAGTCTTGGTCCAGTTCTATCTCACTCAAGTGATTGATACGTAACTTTTTCCATTTTTAGTGTTTTTCTTCTGTTATCAATTTCAGACTTTCTCAGAATTATGTTCTTATTTTGCAATAGACATCTGGCTGATAATTTCACTGCAGAGGGCTTTTTCCTTCACTTTTTTTCATTACTCTTTTCCAGAAAACCTCATTTTTCATCTTCCATTTACTCTCCCACTTTGTGCACACGGTTGCTCTGCTTTTGGCAAGGTCAGCACTCAAAATGTCTTCTCTTTGAACTGCTAATTCTCCAAAAAGTTGAAAAAGGTAGTAGTTTGTCTCTTAGGATCAGCAGCTTTGCCCTGTGAATGTTTAGCAAGATAATGCAGTAGGACATACATGATTACTTCTTCATAATTTTATTGAAGTGAGAAGCAAGGAATATATTCCATTGCAAAATGTCAAAGGGTTTTTTGGGTGCTTTTTTTCTGAGATTTTTAGCCAATAAATAATTTTAAATCACAGCTTTTCCTAACCTCTGCAGAAAAAACTTGATGCTTAGATGGAGAATGAAAGATACTGTGAGGACTGCCAGCCAATGTGTGATATCCCCAGACCACCACCCACATATATCACACATCTGCTGTATTCTGAGTAAGCTCAACAGTAAGCAGATGTACACAGGAACAATTTCAATCGTTTTCTTTGACTATCTTTAACTGTTTCTGTTAGGATCCTCTAAGCAGTACACACCAGCAACACTGAATAAGGAAAGAGCAAAGGGGAAACCAGTAATGAGATACAGAAAGAAAACCCACAATCAGCACCAGCTGTTGCCCAATTAAACTCAACAGTTCACAGGTGTTCACAAGAGGATACACAGTTTTGCCTACGCCAAGGTACCTTTCTAAATAACCCTTATGAGAACAAAGAGAACAAAATGAATTTTATTTTATTGGCCTCTTTACATGTTTTTAAAGACTTAAAATTTTTATATGTCAATAGTAACATTTTTATAAACTAAACATTTCTCCATTTTTGACATATTAATCAAACTGAAAAAAATGTCAGAGTTAATAGCTGAATTGTCTACTCTATCATTCTTGTCTTGGCTCTTCTCAGCTACATTCTCTTTTCTACTACCGTTCTTACTTAATAGCTTTCTAAGCAGGCTTTATAACTATTGCTTTGTATTTATAAACCTAAGTCCTAAAAACTTATAATTCTATTGGACGTCAGGGTACTGTAACTTAAATTGATATGTTTACCTATGCCCATCTCAGCCTGATTTTTGAAACAAAAAATTCATGAACTGTACAATCCTGTCAGGCCTCTACATCTGGGCCCTACTGATGATTGAGCAAGTATGTGTTGCTGCTGCTTTGTGATATGCTTGTTTTATGATTACACAGAAGACCTTGGTCTCCAGGGCTGGTATTTTAATAGCTTTAGTTGGCATTTTAAAACACTTAAACCAACAGTAAAAATTAGAGAGAAGACTGGTAGTTCTGCTCCTTCTACTCATTCATTTTCAGCAAAACCTTCTGATTTGAAAGTCATAATATAAAATTATGGGCTTCAAAACCAAGAGATTTGAATTTGATCCACACGATTATGTATTTACAACTATGTATCCCTAAAACAAAACAAATTTAAACATAGAATTGTTATTTCCTTCCTTTTGTAGTCCAAAATTACCTTACAAAGTTCCTTGGTAATTACAATATGTCAACTAGCTATTTAGAGGTTGGAAGGCCCAGGGGAACCTTATCTCTGCGGTGTACATGAGATGCATACGATGTCGGTGCTCTAAAGGTTAAAATTGAGCTACAATGCAACGGAGACCAGTTCTCAGATTTAACCTACAGGGAAACATTTATGATGTTCTCTGCCTCCAATTTATTTTAATAACACTTAATAATACTAGTTTGCTCTTAACCAAAATAATGGCTTTCATGCAAAGATCTCAAAGCACTTTCTGCTTAGGAATTAATTTTCACCGCACCCTTATGAGAACTAGAAAGAGTATTTCACCTGCTTGCAATTTTTCTTTATTAAACTTACCTTTAGTCTAACATTAAGAGCTTAAAGAGCCTGTGAGAGTTTGTATTTTCATATTCTAAGTTTCACTAGCTCTGAACAGGGTATAGTCCCAATGTGCTTTTGTGACTGGAAATTAAGGTGGGTCTTTTCTAGAAATAACCAGAGAAAAACTTTCGGGCAACACTGACAACAAGGAAAAGCCCATAATGAAATACACAATAAAATAGAACAGAATCATTTTGGGTTTAGATTCTGATAATTCTTTTTTTTTTTTTTTCCTTTTCTTTTTTTTTTTTCCACTTTCAGAATAAATGCTTTTTTGAAGTCTTTCCATGCTGAGCTTCAGAAGGTTAGCTTAGTGGTAGCTCAGTTCTTAGACACGCTTTTCAGTGAAAATATTCATGTAATTCAAAACATTTCAAAAATCAGTACTGGGTATTTAAAATCCTGGTGTGATACATGCAGAACACAGAGTGGTAACAGTAGGCTAACAAAAATGCAGCCTATTTGTAAAGGTGAAGGAACAACCTTCACAATTTAGGGGAAAATTATTGTGGCTTCTTTTTGCTTTTTCCTTCTTTTTTCCTCTCTCATTTTTTGCCTCTAGTCACAGCAGGATAACATCTGTTCTCAGGAGACAGAAATTTGGCCTATAATGCATGTATACAAAACCCTTTCACATAGGGGTTGGTATTCCCAGGCGAAATACTTTCCTTGAACAGAAAGAGTGCTTACTGTCAATGTGAGGTAGACCCCTTGTGTGGGGTTTTGAGGTAAAATACAAATTCCTGAAACAATTGCTATGTAGCTCCTCAGAGGGATTATTGTGCCCTATTGCCTATTGGTTATTGCTTCTCTGCACGGTCAGGAAGAAAGCAGGACTCAGCACACATGAAATTTTTTGATTGTATCCTTATGACTAAGCTTCAGGTCTCATCTATTGTCTACTTCATCAGTCTACCTGGAGCTATCTTATAGATGTTATATGTTACAACTGGGCTTTTAAATTTCTCTAGCTGAATCATAGGTTTGATTAATCCATGATGCTTATTCTCTGCATTAAAGGAGATTAAGGAAGGAGGGGTATTGCCAGGAAAGGAGGGGTTCAGCGTTGATATAAAGAAATAAAATGTTGAGGCTTGTTGTTTATCAAAGCTAAATAAAATTTCCCACATTTTTGGGTGTTAGTTCACTAATGATTTTCGCTATTACAACAAAGTCATTTATGATACGTACGTGCAACACACAAGTGACTTGTGGGATAATTCCCTCTGCTTTCCTTCTAATGAAAATGGAGGCTGGTGGACAAGGTAGATGGTTTAAAATTTGGTGAGAACCTACACCATGAAGCCTAGAAAACGAAGGCTGGGGAAAAAGGCTGGAGAATATCAGATCCAGCAATAGAAGTGCCAAATCGAGCTACAGTCTCAGCTCGGGTGCTTGTTACACAGTATTTCTCCATTAGCTGTTCTTCCTTTTTATGAGGTTGAGCGTGAATTGTTTCTGATGTTTCATGTTGAACATTGTTTTGTTTTGTTTTGTTTTCTTCCCCTTGGATGTGCATAAGACCCCGAAAAGGCAAGTGAAAGGCTTTGCTGACTTTCCTGTGGATTTCTGCTTTTAATATGAATATGCACTGGCACAAGATAAAATTTATGCCAGTGAAGAGACCGTGACCACTACTAAAATCCCATCTAAGATTCTTCTTCCTCTTCATCTACTATGCAAGGGACAGAATTACTCCTGCTATTCATCCCCGTGATGAATATATTTAAAATGTGCACAAGAGGATATCCAGCTGGCACAGTTTTCCCAAGAATAAGCAGGACCAAAGGTTTTATGTGAAAATTGGCTGTGTCCTAAAAGATGTTCTTCTGCTTCATTAAGTGTCAGATTTTATTCAGGCCTCATTGGGGGAAATTCTTTATAGCCTATAGTAGATGAAAATGGATGATCATAACTAATGATCCCTCCTGGCCTTAAAAAACTATGCATTTACAATAATACACTAAGGTTGGATACACCTGAAAAGATTCTTTAACATGATCCAGGTCCCAAGGAGCCCCAGTTACTGCTAAATGCTTTCTTGTACTTTTGGGTTTTACTCTTTCTTACTTGTAATTGTTTCTTAGAAGTCTGAAAAAATAATTTCTTTCCCTGCTGTTTATTTCCTTTTCAGTTTGGCAGACATTCAGGCTTTTCTTCCATTTGTTTGCATACAAGTATGCAGAGCTACAAGCACTCACATAAACAACATGTCACTTAAAATGGTAGAATGAGATTACCATAACTAATACAGCTGCTCTTTCTTAATACAATTGTAGGTGCAAAGATTGCTAAACTGAAGTGCTAAGTGCAAGGATTACATGTCATTTGTAGCCAGAATCGGATTTTTGCTTTTGTTCATTTTCCTCATGGGGAACATATGGATGGTGATCAAATTAGTCTCCCTGACACAGCTAAGTGTCAGTCAATCACAGGGTGTTTGCCCTTCCCTCGCTGACAGGTTAGGACCATGGTGATTGTCCAGGTGCCAGCCCTGCATGCTCCAAGTAGCTGAAGGCATGGAAATCTTCTAAACCGGATGGGTGTTTAAAGAAAAATTGGCGCAAAGCTTTTGGTCTATTTTCTGCTCAGGATCTTGCATTTGTCCATGCCTCTTTGTGACCTTCAAAGAGTAATAGGTAGGATTTTATGCTGTGTTTTCAAAATGGCATGAAACTGTGGTTTTTTTTCCTTTTTACATTTCAGTCCTTTGGTTGTCACAGAAGCAGTGTGCTCATTTGCTTTAATATGAGCTGGTCTTCTATGTGGACTGCAGATCTGAGCCTTTAGTTGTGAGAAATTTGTGCTTTTCTGCAGGCAAGTATTTCGTTGAATCTCTTTGCTTTTCAGTCTTTTCCTTCTTGTTCAGTTTTTGTGTGTGTTTACTGTGAAAATATGAAACATCAAAAATCCCTGCCAAAAAACATATTGTGTGATGCAGGGCATAAAGAACAAAGTTGATTCCCCTCTCTCTTTTCCTGTATTTGGAAGGAATGTTGTCATTTCCAATTCAGAAATCAGAGCATGGACAGACTCTTCATAGCTGCATATAAAGTGGTGCCGTGCTCTTCTGAATAGTATAACAAATCTCTTCTTTCTGTTTACAGTTGTTAAATGACTGATTTTAGATGCTTTTAGAGCGTATCCAATGGCCAAGACTATCCTCAAGTCCTATCTCATTCTGTTTCCTTGATGATTGTGGCATAATTGAATGACTTACTCAGATGTGAATCAGACACTATTAGCTTGTTCTTCTAATGGAACCCCTTCCACACGAAAGGTTAAGCTCTGGAATTTTTCTATGGTTGAAGTTTTCATGATTATTATAAAAAACCAATAATGGTGTCCTTGATGCTTCTTTTCATCTTCACCGTTAAAAGGTATCGAACACATCTGTAAATTAACTATAGTTCACAGAACTTTATGTAACTTTTGATAGGTTTTATAGCTTGCACTGAGCAACAGAAGTAATATATATTACAGTATATATACATAAGCATGTTTAAAAATAATTCTGTAAGATAGCAGGGAAACTTAACATACAGGGCTGTATTTGTCAACTTCTTGTGTAGAATATTCTGCTGTCATGGGCTTCAGTATCAATGGGAATCTACCAGCAAACCTCAAAAGGGGTGAGGTGGAAAAGTGCCTCTGGCTATGAAGAACTATGAAGTTCTCTCCACATTCACTGACCAGAACTAGAGACAGATGTATGAAAGAGAACACCTGTCTGTGATTTGCAGCACCCTTCTCCCCACTTGGCACTGAAATGTTCTCATGTAATGTTTTGGGTTTGGTCTGCCTCTGTTTAAAAAAATGAAATACAATTTTGAGAAAAGTAACTTGATGCTGGCATTGTTTTCTACATTTCACATAATTTCCTTAAATATATTTTGTTTTGTTTTTAATTTGATGCATTAGAGCAGAAATAACAAACGTGAAACCCTAGATCTTTATTTAGGCTATAGCAGCTTCCAGGAAGCACTTATAGACATGACTGCAAATAAAATGGTAGAGTTAATGTTATGGGAAGGCATGCTTGCTGCTTTCTGAGCACTGCCAAAAGATGCCAGCTCAGAGTCCCCAACCAATTTTGCCTGAGGAAGTTTATTTTTATTATAAAAGACTTAACATTGGCTAACTAACAGAAGTGTACCACAGTAAGATGTTTATCTGGATTGTGTCATAGCCCTAGTTGCTTATGAATGACAGAGCTTCACACCAACAGAAAAGTTAAAGATCTCCAGATCTCTGAAATGCTCATAAAAGTAGGAAAAACAAACTCACTTGTCTAATTACTTTATACAAATTCAGGCCAGATTTTAAACAAAGTTCACATAGGTTTTTAACTGCTTCCAGTGAAAACTTTCATGGTTTGGGGTTCTGCATTGACACTTGAGATAGTTCTTAATCCATGCTTCCTTTGTTCCTCATCATACAGTCAAAGATTAGCTGCAAATGTGAGATTTTAAACTTTAATTTGCCACAGGGAGAAGATACTTTTCTTTTTGAGTCAAGAGGGGTAAAAGTGCTGCTTAAGTCCACACAGGATACTGCTGATGACTTATAAAGGTATATTTGAATTTCTTTTTGTGTGTGTTTCAACTGTAAATTATGGATTAAAACTTGGTATCTTCTATAAGAAAAATATTGATTTAACAAAGAACACAAATGACGTGAAAGCATGCCATGTTTATTTTCAAATGAAAGTATTCAAGATTCTGATGACTCTTCAAAGTCTTAAAAATATAATTTCATGTAACAGAATAGATGTGTCATAGCTTACAACACTGATGAACACTTCCTGTCTGTCAAGTATGTTTTACCTTCTAGTCTCCCCTTTTCAATTGTTTTTTCTATTGGGTGAATATCTCCCTAAAAATTTGGCAGTATCCCTTATTCATTCATCTCTGAATGGAAGGATTAATGTGTCAGGACTACTTATGTAAGTGCAAGGAAGTCTCTGCTTGTATTACCTCTTTTTTTCTTCATATTGTAACAGAGGATTGTAATGCCTTCAATACGTTTGAACATGTATGTATTCTTAATTAATACTTGCATTCAAATGACTTATCTGTGAAGAAAAGGGAGTTATGAGTCAAGCATGATTTTTTTAATCACTGAATTATTCTATTTGTACAAACACATATGACCAAATCTTTACAGTGTGCTGTAAGTGTAAAATGCTAATAGCCCAGTAGAAGCTGATGCAATTATACCCTTTTAATTGTGCCTCTGTCATACATACTGGACTGGAGTATGGGACTGGGTTGGTCAACCACGTGTCTGGCACATTACAGTTCACTGTATGCTGAATGTCTGCCTTTCATGTTTTATTTCTCCTTCAAAGCATAAGGAGACCAAATAGCAGAACCACTTAGACATGTCAACGTAGCATAGTGCAGTGCTCCACGGTAATATCCTGAATGAACTGGCTGGGTGTCTGAAAGCTGCAGCCTTGCCTTAGTGTGGTGCCGTGCTGTGTAGAGCCTGCCCCTGGGAGCAGCTCGTTAGCCCCTGCAAACCCCAGCTAATGCAGCCGGCCTGCTGCCAGCTTCCAGCTCGCATCCTCAGAGCTAACAGGAGTAACCTTGCCTGACAATGCAATTTGTTACATATCACGGACATATCACGACTGAGAAGCCGCAGTGTACTTGTGATCTAGACTCTCTATTGGAAAGTGAAATCTCTTGTTCTGCGTAGCACCATTTCTAGACACATCTGAGGCACAATTACACCTGTGATTGCCTGTTTTCTTCATGTGTTTATTTTCAGAAAAATCTCAGGACTCCCGGTTAGCCAAGACTTTTCACCAGGGTAAATTATAAAACCAAGTAAAGTGGAGACAAAACACTGTGGAGAACCAAACCCCCTCTGTAGTTCATTTGGAAGTATTTATGATTATTTAAGTTTTATGCCAAAAAATATGACTATGCTTTTTAAAATCAAAGGATTTGACCTTCTGGTTATATTGCTGGCATGAAATATGGCTTATTAAAAAAATAATAAAAGATTTTAAATAACTGGAGACACTGCTGCTGACTTTGCCAGAAAAATGCTGTGCTAATATGTCCCCTCAAAAGCCGCCTTTCCTGATTCAGAGTGTGTAAAGAACAGGGCTGGTGAGGCAAGGGTATGAGAAAAGGAAAAAAGAAGGACATTGAGCTTAATATCTATAGGAGTCAGAAAACATATTTGTGGCAACCCCACCAAAAGACTAAAGAAATTACCTTAGACACGTGGAGCTGCTGTCACTACTTGCTGGCTGAGTGACTGTTTAAATGTAATACTAAAATCTGAGGAAAAGTGTTAATAATTTTACACAGGTGAAGGTCTCATTGGAGAGTGAGGTACAGAAGATGAAGAGCTGTAGATGGCTGAGCTGCAACCAGAGCGAGAAGCACCTGAGGCAAGAGAGGGGAGAACATGGGTACTTATCACTGAAAGCACAACAATATTCATCTTTCCTTGTGCTCCCATGTGCTTTATCCTTCCTCTCTACCTGTCAAATTGGATCATGCATGGGCCAGGAACAATGTAATTGTTTTTGAAGTGGCTAGAAGATACATTAAAAGCAGATACTGGCAGCATAATACCAATCCCTTCACCCAAATCTTCCAAGGGACCACTGAAAACGAACTTCCAAATTATCTAGTTGAAGTTTTGGATGCATTGAAAACCTGACAGAACAAAAGTTAAACTTATTATTTTCAAAAATGAAAAAAAAAATTAATATCAACAAACACTTCAGTATTTAAATTAAAAATGAACCAGCTACTTAGACTATATATCTTTGCAGAAATAATTTTGGTAAATGTATTGGAAAAAATTTCTGCACAGTGCAAATAAATTTTGGTAAAAAGTAGAAAATTTGTCAAGTTTACAGAGCTTCAGAGAGCAGAATTTAAGAGAAGCTTCTGGTTTATCTTAGCACAATCACCTTTTGTCTACTGTCATAATTTTGCTGCTGTATCAAACAAGCCTATTGTGATTTTTCAGTTTAGGGAAAACAAACTCAGTTTTACTCTACTGGAGAAGACACTTTTGATGTTGCTTTTCAGTAAGGTCTAAGAACAGCATCACTGTGAAGAGGATGGTAGTCTGTGATCCTGTTACCTCATGCTTCCTATGTTCTTTGAGTGCATTGCAACTCTACCTATATGTCCTCTAATATCATATAATCATTTTATCATTCCATGAAAGAAGCTTATCTAGTTACTTAATAAATAAATTCACCCCAACTAGCAAAGACAAAATTAAATTCTAATGATGTCTTTGTGAACACAATATTCAAAATGTCACATATTCCAGGAAATGTAATTTATAACTGCAGTTTTGGTGGCTTTCCTCCTGTCTGAAAAAGAAAGGGGTGGTCTTAATGCAACAGTAGGTTAGAACAGTGCAGACATCCTACTGCATATGCAGTTATGCTAGGGTAAAAAAAAAATTATAACTTAGAAACAACACAACACAAATCTCATTGAAATTGTGTGGTAGGATTAGGTAAGTATGGGGAGAATGACAAAATCCACTTTTGTACCTTGAGGAGGAAGTTGAGAAGTGGGCTGTACTAGTGAGATGAAAAAGTAGGAGCACAAGGAGGGGAAAAAAGAGCTTAAAATGAGAGAAAACTCAAGCAGCTTCCCAAAATTTCCCACAGGCCCTTCATTGCCCTGCCCAACAATTCTTATTGCTCTGTTTCCTCTCCCTACAGGAAATAAGATGCTTTGCTGTTGCTGCAAGATTGCATTTCCCCTCTACCTTGGGGAAGGCAGCTGCCTTGGGAAGGTTCTACTGAGAGGAACTGAGGAATGACCATTAGGCACAAGAGATTCAATTAAATCTAAGGAAGTGTTTGTTCCAAATGCTAGGAGGCAATAATGGATAATCAAACTAGCTCAGATTTTGAAAATCTGGAAAAATCTGGAGGTGATCGTTTGCCCCAATGCAGCATGTAGAGACTATTAAAAAACATTCATCAAAATTTGTGACACTTTGCCAGACAGTTTGTTAGTTTAAATATTTGTAAAAAGTGAGCATCAAAATGCAGTGCAAACATGATCAAGAAGGTTTAACTTACTTTCGCTAAGTGAGTATTTGTGTATTTTTTTGTAGTTTTCCCTCAGTTTTGGTAAGGGCAGACACAAGTGACTGGATTTATGAATGTAAATGCAAGCACAAGAAATGCTTCCATAAGCAAAGGAATGATCAGACTTTTGTAGAGCCAAAGAGTTTATGGGATGTAACACCAGCACCCCATAATGATAAATTATTTAAACTGTTCTGTGGAGAATATGGATCATAGCTGTGGTCTTTCCCTTACTCTTTAAGTACCCTGATGGTGAGAGCTGCAGATGGAAAATACAGCAAAATGATAGAAATATATGGATTGAAACTACAGTTTTCCTTATCAGTGAATCAATCCAGCTTTTATTCCTACAGGACATTATAACAGCTGTTGCCTGAAGCCCCTCCCTCCTCCCCCTCCGCTCCCCTGCCCCCTAAGAATTCCAAATAAAATCTTGCAAAGTGAAAAAAAAGAGAGCATTCAATGTCCAACCCTAACTTTACATTTTTGGAGGCAACAATATGTCCCATTGGCTAAAAGTACTTTGAAAACAAAACAGTGCCTAGCATGAAGGAAATGGACTATTTTGGTGTTATGTGTTACTGTACCTATGTGTTACTGTAACTGATTTTAGACCCACAACGAGAAGACCTTTTGGCCAGGTCACTCAATAGTACCTGTATTCTGTACCTTTAAAGATATGTCAGTAATAAATAACATGGCTTCTTTTTCTTGTATGTTGGATTACAAAATGTTTGAGTCTGCCAGTTGCCACCTTCTTATTACCCACAACTTTGTCATTATGGTTCAGAAGCAAACACAGGGTTATTTATCTTCTCATAAATTCTGTTTTATTGGTTGGTAATAGATTTGTATGATCCTGATCTGGCCATGAAGGCAACAAACAGCTCTGCAGTTGGCCGTCCACAAAGTTGACAGGGAGAGATGCCAAGAACAGAATATTTTATTATTTAAAGTCAGCCTCTTGATTTCAGAGCTGTAGGAAGAATAATGTTTGGAGTTTTTTTATTATTTTATTGGATTAAGGAAGTTGGCTTGTCCGTGGCTGTTTTGTTGATATCATCAGGAAGCTATTGGCAGCAAAAAGTAAAGAACCATTAACACAACTTTTGGCAAAGGCAGAGCTGGGAAGCGTAAAGAAGTGCAGGCAGCAAAGTTGTCCTTTGGGTGTTGGTTTGCAAAAATATCAAGTGTTACATGAAATTACTTGCATTTAAAATGGCCACTGCATGTAATCTTGTAGCTAGTCCTGTAGCTAGTCCTTTCATTCTCCAACACTGTATGGTTTTTGCTGTGCCAAGATTCTTACTGATGGTTTTGTGGGCATCAATAATTACAGACTCCTCATTCTCTTCTTTTGGTTTATTATTGGCTGACATTAGTTAAGTCAGAATGGAGTCACTCTGCTGGATGTGGACAACTCAGCAGACAACTTTTCAGGAATGTGAGCACCTTGCTGTCAGCTGCTGTTTCTCCAAGTAGAAAATACAGCATCACAATATGATCTATGATGTTCTTGCTGAGAAAAAGGTCTGTGTACGCTGTGGAAGTGAAGGCAGGAGCAGAGCCAGCTGAAGAAAACTTAATGTTAAATTACATTTTAATTCTTAATTTAATTTTATTTAACACCATAAATGTTTAGAAATCCTATTTTTAGTGTACTTGTACTTTAAAAGACGCCTAAAGATGGAGCTCGTTGCCTTTGACCTCATGTCAAAAACTTTATCAATACACTACAAGAAGACACTTTCCCATCATAAAAAAAAAAGGAAATAACATATGGATTTTTTAATCAATTATCAGAAATGTATGTGTTTCCTTCTAACTTGGAATGAATTGTGTAAGGAAGCAACAGGAAGTTTGTACTATTGGTTTTTTTGTAAAATCAAGCATATGAACAACTCAGCTTCAAATAAGACACAATCCTGCCAACCAAAGGACCTATGTAAACATTCTTAAGGAAAGGTCTTCCTGTATTTCCCATTTAAGACAGGTGGAGAGGGGTGGAAATAAGTCACCCAATCTCGAAGTTATTTGTTTTCTTTTAAAACCTAATGTGTTCTGATCTGATGTACTGAAAGGACCTTAAAACTGAGTTCAGGTATGGCACTTTTTAACATGAAAAGTCTAGACACAAAATAAAGTTGGATTATAGTAAAAATATACATATAGCTAGTAGTGGATATATGAAGTGGTGAAGTACAAAGACTCTTGACTGACTTATAGTTTAGTTTAGCAGCACTGGATTAGCACTTAATCTGCTTTTCACATATGTTTAAATAATCTTCAATTATCTGCAAAAATCTGCTTTTATAAACTTCATAATTTATCAGGGATTAAAAGAGCAATGTTTTGACAACACAGTTGTTTTAAGTGCAACTCATTATTTGTACATCATTAATCCAAATTGATTAGCACCCAAGTTTTTTGACCCTGGTAAATGTATCCCAGCTGTTTACATTTTGGGCAAATGATCTTTCTTTTACTATGCATGTTGAAGTTCAGGGCTGTCTTATGTCAAGTATGGATGTTTTGGAAACTGCATTTGTCTGTACCTTGTAAGAGTCCAGGTTTCATAGCTTTTCAGAATAATTACATTTGAGTACAAATCAGTCAGCATGTTGCAGCTGATTTCTGAAACCAAAAAGAAATCTGCTGCAAAATGAAGTGGCTGCTTATCCTAGAATTAGAGGTCCCTAGGAGATGGGGGAGGGATATGACATTATTTACTCAACAGGCTTACTAAATAACATGATAAAATATAACAATTAAAAAAAAGACGGGGGAGGGAATCAATCCTTCTAGACATTGTAATTTTATTTGAAGCCAGCATTGAGAGGAGATTGTGAACTTCTCACATTGTTGTTTGAAGAGTTTCTCATTTTCATTTATTACAGGAACTTGAAACTAAGAGGTAGAAAGAGACTTTTCCAACTGTAAGTTCTCTCCAGTTTCCATTTTCAAAAATTCCTTAGCAAAGACACTTTCTTCAGAAGGATTAACATGATAAAGTTTGGGTGGATTGCTTATAACTTCAGTGTTTTACATTTTGGGGTATCAGTTTAAGAGACCTAAAAACCTTGTCAAAGTTAAGTTTTCAACAATCATGAAATGTTATTTAAGTTGAAGATAAAGAAACTGAAGAATGAAAACTCAATAGACATTCTTGCCCATACAATTCAGTTCTAATTTATATTTATGTGGTTTTTATTCCTTCTTACTTTTATTCTGTAAGGAAATAAGAGTAACAGATGCACTCTTTTTTCACATGAGGTACAAGTGTAAAATATGTTAAGAAAATTGTGTCAATTAATCCTCAGTCTCAGATGACAGACTGTTTCTGCACTATTTCACCTTTCAACAATTTTGCTGTGAATCCAAATAGACAATTTTGTTGGATACTAGCAAGAATGAGTTATTTCTATTATAGTTGAAAATGCTGTAGTTTCCAATGCAAAAATAGAGACTTAAGCAATATTCCATATAACTTCTGGTTACCAAACCCCCTGAAATCTACTGTTTTCCAAATTGGCAATATCATCCACAAAGGTTGATACAGCAGGGATCCAATTTTATAGTATCTATTTCCCCTGGGTGTTCATTTAGTTGCCCTGTTCTTTCCTAATGTTTCCTACGGAGTTCTCTGTGGTTTTCAATATCCTGCTGGCACTATTTCTTCATATATGCCATACAAAATTTTAGATACTAAACCATTTGTAAAAGATCAAATCAACTTCTCTAGCATATCATACCTGCTAGTGTTTTTAGTATGAGTGATGTGTCTGTATTTTGTGATTTTAGAAGCATTTCTAAGTATGCTCTTTGTCTCTGAGCAACCCGAAGACTGTACTCAGGCAGCAATATGATGACTAAATGGAAGAAAAAGTGCTGCCCTATCCGTTACTGTCTTTACATTTTCTGGTGTGATATGGAGAAATGAAAACATATTCCCACTTATTATGAGTTATAATGCAGTACAAGTAAGACTCAAAGTTCTCCTTTCTTCCTGCTAGTGAAGTCTATCACTGCCTGAAATGTGCTGTATGTAGGGTACCCTCTCTCAAAACACGTCCTCAGTAGCCAGGCAATTAGCATATCACAAGCAAGTTGAACTAATAGGAGACAAGAGCAAACATATCTGGAGGATGGTGTTCTGTCACTGGCTGGCATAGAAGAGGCAGCTGCAGAGTGCAGGTTCAGTTGCTAGCACATCTGAATTCTGCTTGTCTCCCTCTCTCAATTGCATGGATTTTAGTTTTGCATTTTAAAGTACTTTCTAGATTGAACAGTAACGACATAGATATTCTAACTTAGCAGACTTGCAATATGCAGAACGAAGTATGAAATTCTATAAATATCCTCCTTGTTCTCAAAAATCCTGCTGTCACACTGGTATATCTGTAATATTTATTTAGAACATTTTAAGTTGTGGTAGCATTTATATAAAAAAGACAAAGAACCATGACTAAGTATCTAACTCAAAGTCTGACTGGACACAGATATTTTGGTACAGCTTTTTGTGAGTTATTGTAATAAAATGTTGGTTATTCTGGTAGTTGTATTGTATTTATAAGAGTGGAGGAAAAAGATGTTGTTAATATTCAAGTAAGCAAAAAGAAACATTAAATTAATTGAAGGATAACTCCCACTGTTATGTTAACTCTCATATTGGTCACAATAGTGCAACTTTACTGAGAATAACTGTCCAGCTCAAAAGCTCTATACAAGAAAGGAAAATATCTAACATTAAAATAGAAAAAAAACCCATGCAAATTAAAGATTCAAAGGGAATGAAAGAAATATTGTTGAATCAAACAAGCAATGAAGAAAAGGCTAAATAAAATTGTCTTAATCCTTGAAATAAACAAGATGGAAGGGAAGCTAAAAAGCAAAGAGAGGCAACTTGACTGTGCACAGGACAATTTAAAAAATGACTCTCTCTCCTGCCATAATCTGATCTTTAAGCTCTTGCTCACCAGGACCAATTCACTGAAAAGCTGCAGTATCATGAAAGTGATTACAGAATGAAGGTCTTAGAAAAAATACTGGGGAGGTTTGTGGAACAAAGAATATGCTGAAAGGTTTCAGCTTTCTATTTATGGTAAGCCAAAACATAAAAAATTGTCAAATTAATAATCTGTTTTTTTCTGGTAACTTGATTCTGATAGCAACCAGCATCATGTTATAGGGGAAGGTGTCTCAGACCTGGCAGGCATTGCTATGAAATAAATAGATACTTCTGCTGAGGGTAGGCTATCTGAATTTTCTTTTCGACCATATCAAACTACATTTAAATATAATAAAATAATAAATTTAAATAATTGGCAAGGGAAATTATGGCTGTCACAGAAAAAAAAGAATACAAATGGAAACATCTGTGCCTTAGGACATGCCTACGGGAAACTGGGCTGGACAGCAATTTTTCCCAAATGATATTTTATGGTGTAGGAGTTCCCATCATCTAACACTAAACCCTGAATGGCAGGTCTGCCTTGTTAAGCTAAAGCCCTATAAGGCCCATTTGCTACACAATTCAGACTATAGGCACACACAATTTGTATGCCCTTTCAAATGCAAACATGTAACGTTAAACAAGATTTGTCAGTTATGACTGGTGGAGATCATCAGCCATTTTCTATGAAATGAAAATCTGTTAGGAGAATGATGATGCAAATAGTCACTTTTCCAGAAGTATAAGGCCAGTCTGAGGGGAGAACAGGACCAGCCATGAAGGTGAAATTGAAATAATCTTTAAAAAAGTAAAAATTCTGCTAGTTTTATTACCATATGTTTGGCACTTGTGTGACTGATTGCAACCAGAAATTCTCATATCTGTTAATGAATTCTCATATCCATTCTTAAAACACTCAAAACGTGTTTTGAAGAAGGTTTCTATTATCTGTTTCTTTGTACTCGCATGAGTTTGCTAAACGGTATCTACTTCCCCTCTTCTGTAAACTGTTTGGCGTAGGGATTCTGTTTTGCTCTGTGTTTATGCAGAGACACTAAAATTTCTCATTGACTGTCAAGATCTCTATCTACACTAGTGAAAAAAAACAACCCTGTATAATTCTTCATATTATTTTTTATGTTTTATATTAATTTGCTGTGGAAATACTGTGCCTGAGGTATAGGACGTTATGGATCTCTTAACTCTGCTACGGTTAGCTACTGTCTGAAAAACAAAAGAATATTCTTGCAACAGCCGGGGAATCTGTACTTGATGTATGTCAATATGAGAAGCACCATCACTGCTCCATTTTCCCCAGGTCCATACAATTCAGAGACAAGACATGTCTGTGCATTGGTATCCATGCAGGGCAAATCTGAGATCTCCATTCTTTGTACCTTTCCAGTATTACTGACACTTGATAAAATATTAAAATAATTTACAACTTTTTAATCCATTGGGGATTGTTGTAGTTTCTCAGGACAACTAAATACATCTTCGTGCCCTTACTGCTAAGAATTTCTTTCTAGCAGAGAACCCAAAATGAGACATCATCCTAGGAAACACTTCGATGAATGAGAATAACATACCTGTATTTAAGTAAAACAGTGACACAAACGTGTCCTTGCATCACCTAGTGATTCATGTTCACTTTGATGAGTGATTTTGCCACAAATGCTACAGCAGCAACCCAGCCACTACTCTCACATTTGTATTGTGAAAATTACTACTAGATGGGGCCCAACAGAGGGACTTTTTTCCCAAATTAGGAAAGATGGATTGGTTCAATTTTTTTTTTCTTGATGATGAAACTAGTGAATCAAGAGCTGCAGATGTTCATGGTGGTTGAAGCATAGTTAAACCTGCTGCTTCGTAGGCAGACGCACAGGAGTTCCATTGGTTTTTTGCATGGGACTGAATGTGACCACAACTGATCTTACAGTGTGTTGCCTAGCTGGACCTACTCCTTTTCCAACAGGGCTTTTATTCCCAGAAGGTTCTCTCAAGACTGTTTTAAAATTCAGGCATTCAGGCATGAGAGAGGTGTCACATGTTCTTCTCTAATATAATAGGGCCCAGGTATATATTTAAGAAGAGGAAAACGTCTTATTATTTCTACTACTCATAGCAGTGAATATATAATTAAAACTGCACAGAATTACCTTTGTAATGTTCCCAAATGTATTTTATTAGTAGGCCCTTAAGGATTTGGTGAACAAAGCATTTTAATACGTTCCTTAGCCCTTAAATTGGGCTAACAGCTATCAGATTTATTTCAGCCCAGTCCTCCTGCTTTTATGTGAAATCCCTTGTTTGAAACCAACAGCTGGAGAGGCAGTTCCTCCTGATTCCCATGTATTACATTATCATTGTGATGGTGATGATGATTTCCTGGTGTTTCACTGAGTGTGATGCAAATGAGACTATACCCGAGATCACTCTGTCCTAATGTCTTAATCCATACTTTTTATTCAGTGAATATCATGAGTCTCTTGAGAAAGAAGGGCATCCTCTGCATGATTAAGCAGCAGATAGATGACCAGTGCATGCCAGAACATTAAACTATGACTCTTAGCTGTACAGCAAACCTGATGCATTAAGATTGCATATGTATCCTTATCCAGACAATGTGTAACAAAGAAAAAAAAAACCTATTTGTTTTTTTTTGCTATTTCACAAAATCTTTTGGGGATTATTCTCACAGCAAGCAAATACAAGAACTGCAAAACTATTTAAAGTTCACTAGCCCTTCTTCAGGAAGGGAGTTTCTCAATATGGTGGTTTTATTTTAAATTATTGCTCCATATTCATATCCTGTTATCACTTAAAGACAACCTTTGCTTTTCATTAGTGCAATGAGACCATCTGCGTTCTGAGGACCAGTAATGTTGCGTGTACTTTCAATCTGCACAACCTGTCTGTGATGGGTCAGGAGAAGCCTCTACAACTTGGAATATTTAACTGGCAAAGCAGTGACAACAGACAACATCTTTTCTGATCTTGCTTACTTTGGTGCTTGGGGGGAGGAGGGGTAACCATTTAGCTATATTTTTTATTGTGGATTTCTGAAACATCTGTCATCCTCTGTCTGCAAATCTCTGACTCCTTATCAACAGGCACATTATATTTTATTTTACTTCTTAAGACTGAAACAGAAGTGAACTTCATGGTAAGTAGATTTCCAAAGTCCTTTCCACTCTTGTAGTAATAGCAATCTCATTTTGGTTGCTTTCATACTGATTATTTGGAAAGGTGGAAAAATATACTAATGTTTTCTTTATGCTATTTAATGGTTTAGATATTTTATTTTAGCTTTACTTATTTACAAAAGAATTTATACCGAATCCATTAAAACTATTGTAGCAAGTTTACTTTCCCCTTTTTCTTTTACTTTTTCTTGCATGAGATTTAATTGTACAAAGTAGCAGTGTACTGCTCATCAATTTGTAGGTTGACCCTGTAAGTTTTGGAAGATCTAATCTTTGATTTCATTTGCATAAACCTAAGCTGCATGAATCATAGAGCTGTGTAATTTATATTGGCTTCTTTTGTTTCTGGAAGTATGCAGAAAGTACTGAATTTTGGGTGGTTTCCATTTGCTAACCCTTTACTAAAGCCATTCAGTTCAGTTCTGTGTCAGAGCTTAAGTAGCCATGTATATTTTAGTGATGTTCATATTGTCTCAAAGTAAGTATATTGTGTGAACAGCTCTAGTCGCCTAACATTTTAAAATACTTTTTTAATACCCAGATGCATGTTTCTGGGCTCCCTTATATGTTCTAAAATACATACATTATAGTTTAGGGATTTCTTGGGCTAAAATAGACACTGAAAAACACTCCCCTAGAGGTTCAGACATATACAACATATTTCAAATAATAATAGGCTACTGAATTTACCTTAGAGTAGAGTAAGGTTCTTTTGTAGTTCTTTGTTGGGTATTTTAGAAACAATATATCTTCTACAACTGGGTTCTTTTACTAGCAATAGATCTTAGAAGTCTGGGACTGCATAGGGAAAACACAGCGATAATGCAAGGGTTGAAGGTTTTTGTGGGTACCAATTAAAAAACCAAGGAATCCAATTTAAATTCTGGGTCATGAAACAGGAAAAATTAAAATCAGTTATCAAGAGCTTAGTTACTATGATGTAGGTGTTCAGATCCATTAGTGATTCTATGAAGTGATCAGCCATTCATTGCTTAATAGAATCATAGAATCATAGAATCATATGAGGTTGGAAGGGACCTCTAGAGATCATCTAGTCCAACCCCCGACCAGAGTGGGTCTACCTATAGCAGGTTGCACAGGAACTTGTCCAGGCAGGTTTTGAATGTCTCCAGAGAAGGAGACTCCACCACTTCTCTGGGCAGCCTGTTCCAGGGCTCTACCACTCTCACAGTAAAGAAGTTCCTTCTCACATTTAGGTGGAACTTCTTATACTCAAGTTTGTGCCCATTTCCTCTTGTCACTGGGCACCACTGAAAAAAGACCAGCCCCGTCCTCCTGGTACCCTCCCTTTAAGTATTTGTAAACATTGATTAGATCCCCTGTAAGCCTTCTCTTCTCAAGACTAAAAAGACCCAAGTCCCTCAGCCTCTCCTCATAGGAGAGATGCTTCAGGCCCTTAATCATCTTTGTGGCCCTTTGCTGTACCCTCTCCAGCAGTTCCCTGTCCTTCTTGAACTGGGGGCCCCAGAACTGGACACAGTACTCCAGATGGGGTCTCACCAGGGCAGAGTAGAGGGGCAAGATAACCACCCTCAACCTGCTGGCCACGCTCTTCTTGATGCACCCCAGGATGCCATTTGCCTCTTGGCCACAAGGACACATTGCTGGCTCATGGTCATCCTGTTGTCCACCAGGACTCCCAGGTCTTTTTCCTCAGAGGTGCTCTCCAGCAGGTCAGCCCCCAACCTGTACTGGTGCTTGGGGTTATTTCTCCCCAGGTGCAGCACCCTACACTTGCCCTTGTTAAATTTCTTTAGGTTTCTCTCTGCCCAATTCTCCAGCCTGTCTGGGTCTCGCTGGATGCTGGCACAGCCTTCTGGGATGTCAGCCACTCCTCCTAGTTTTGTGCCATCAGCAAACTTGCTGAGGGTACACTCCATCACTTCATCCAGGTCATTGGTGAACAAATTGAAGAGGACTGGACCCAGTACTGACCCCTGGGGAACACCACTTGTTCCTGACTTCCAGCTAGATTCTATGTTCCTAATCACAACCCTCGGGGCTCTGTCTTCTAGCCAGTTTTCAATCCACTTAACTGTCCATTCATCTAACCCACACTTCCTAAGCTTAGCTATGAGGATGCTGTGGGAGACAGTGTCGAAAGCCTTGCTAAAGTCAAGGTAGACAACATCCACCACCCTCTTTTCAACTATCCAACCAGTTGTGCCATCATAGAAAGCTATCAGGTTAGTCTGACATGACTTCCCCTTGGTAAATCCATGTTGACTACTTCCGACAGCTTTCTTTTCCTCCATATGCTCTCAGACAGCCATTCCATGACCTTTCCAAGGATGGAGGTGAGGCTGAGTGGTCTGTAATTTCCTGGATCCTCCTTCTTGCCCTTTTTGAAGACTGGGATGACATTGGCCTTTCTCCAGTCCTCGGGCACCTCACCTGTTCTCCAGGACCTCTCAAAGATGATGGAGAGTGGCCCTGCAATGACTTCTGCCAACTCCCTTGACACTCTTGGATGTATCCCATCTGAACCCATGGACCTGTGGATGTCCAGCCTTCTTAACTAATTTCTAACTTGGTCTTCCTCCACAAAGTGAAGATCTTCCTTATTGTCCAGACTTTCTCTGTGTCATCCAAAGTCCGTGACTCCCAGGG
The DNA here is from genome assembly GCF_001431845.1 of Calidris pugnax. Classification (NCBI taxonomy): domain Eukaryota; kingdom Metazoa; phylum Chordata; class Aves; order Charadriiformes; family Scolopacidae; genus Calidris; species Calidris pugnax. The sequence goes on from NW_015090926.1 coordinate 2,768,001, forward strand.
TTTGGCTCCAGCAGTAAAGACTGAGGCAAAGAAGGCATTCAGCAACTCAGCCTTCCCTGTGTCCTCTGTTACCATGGCACCCAACTCATCCAACAGCGGGCCGAGATTTTCTTTAGTTTTCCTTTTGCCTCCAATTTAATTGAAAAACCCCTTCTTGTTGACTTTCACATCTCTTGTGAATTTAATTCCAAGGAGGCCTTGGCTTTCCTTGTTTCTACCCTACATAGTCTAACAGCTTCTCTGTAATCCTCCCAAGTGGTCAGTCCCTTCTTCCACTCGGTGTAAACTTCCTTCTTCCACTTCAGTTTTTTCAGAAGGTCCCTGCTCAACCACCCAGGTCTCCTGCTTCCCTTGCTTGATTTCTTGCTCTTGAGAATGCACTGGTCCTGAGCTTGGAGGAAGCAATGTTTGAATATTGCCCAGCTCTCTTGATCCCCTTACCTTCCAGAGCCCTAGCCCATGGAATTTCACCTAGCAACTTCTTAAAAAGGGCGAAGTTAGCCCTCTTGAAATCTAAAGTTTCAGTCCTACTTGTTGTTTTGTGCATGCTACCCACCATTCTGAACTCTATCTTTTCATGGTCACTGTTACCAAGGTTTCCCTCACCTTGATGTCCTCCACTAGTCCCTCTTTGTTCATCAGTACTAGGTCCAGTAGTGCTTCTTTCCTCATTGGCTCTCCCACCAGCTGGGTTAAGAAGTTATCACCAATACACTGGAGGAACCTCTTAGACTGTATATTCCTGGCTATGTAGCCCTTCCAGCAGATCTGGTAATTGAAGTTCCTCACAAGAGCCAAGGCCTGTAATTACGAGGCTACTTGGAGCTGATTGTAAAAGGCCTCATCAACTTCTCTATCCTGATCAGGTGGTCTGTAATAAATGCCCACAACAGTGTCCCTCATATTGGCCTGCCCCCCTAATCCTTACTCACAACTCTCGTCTGACACGAGGGAAGGTTTTAGGAACATCTTCTCACTCTCTATCCATTCCTTAATGTAAGGGGCAACACCTCCACCCCTCCTTCCTCGCCTGTCTCTTCCAAACAACTTGTAGCCCTCAATAGCCACACTCCAGTTGTGGGATTCACCCCACCAGGTTTCAGTGATGGTCACTATATCATATCTTTCCAGCAGCACAGTAGCTTCCAACTCCTCTTGTTTAGGATTACTATTGCAACAACACATCATCAGTAGAGTAAAACTAACCTGTCTCATGATGGTCTAAACCCAGTTCATGCTCCCTATTAGTGGGTGAACAATCCAATGCTTGGTGAATTCTGCTTCACAATGATAGGAAGAGCTGACATCGAAAGATCAAAAAGCGATGTCGCTATGAACACTTGGCTGCCACAAGCCAGTTTGTTGCCCGTGCTGCATGCATTGGTGTAGAGGCCCTTCAGCTGGGCTGTTGGCTGTGCTGCCTTCTTAAGGAAATATTCTAGGGAGTGTCTCTTAGGTGTATCTCTGTGTACTGCCTCCACCCCGGGAGCCGCTGGCTCATAACCATAAAACTTTGACTATAGGGAAGGGTCTCTAGTTTAGCTCAGGGAGTCAGGCTGAAGGCCCTTACTAGCATCCTGTCCCTCCAGCCCTGGTGTGGTACCCCAGATAAGCCTGGTATCGACCTCCTCCCCACTCTCATCTAGTCTAAAGCCCTTTAATAATAAGGATTCTATATCATATCTTGGATTTCACAGTTTTTTCTCTGATGTTTTAAGAACATCAGAAATCAGAGAAAAGTCAACCTGTTCTTTCCTTTTATGTACTGTTGCTTGATGTTTTTTTGTTGTTTGATGAATGTACATTTTGCTTATCTTTGAGAGGGTGACTGTGTATATTAATGCCTTTTCAGAAGTGGTGACCTAAATCCTGCATTTAAAGTTTCCCTTTCTTTTTTCACTTATGAGTGATTTGCTCATGTAACTAAGTGAGGAAATTAATGGAATTGATTGAATTTAGGTATAACCTATGGCAGACACTAGGACATGTTATGTGGTCCACTGTAAGGCACCCTGAGAATACTTTGAAATTTGTTGCTTATCTTATGTGTGGTCTTTTCTTAAAAAAAACCCCAATTTATCAAACAGACAAAAGTGGATGACAGTTTTACGATGTGGTGAGAACAGTTTTTCCATTTTGATTTCAATATGTTTGTAGAACAGCATACATGACCAGTAGGATTGTGACATTGGAGTTCACTCAGACAATCCAAAATACAATTTATTTGAGTTTTTGAGTATACTGTAACCTCTGTGTTTCAGAAAAAAATATCTATGCTTGTATTGATATGACTATAACTTTATTATATCAGTATTGATGTAATGCTGTAACAGTGGTCTGTAACGTTTTCCAGCTACTGACACGCAGCATGATTTGAATTGTGTATTTTCTGATGCTTGGTAAATACAGATCATTACTATATAGAAAGACAATTATGTATGTCTGAACTAATGTGTGAAAGTAAGTAAGTGCATTCTATGCTCTTTATAAGCTGTCAAAGTAAATACCTAAACAAAACAATTGTGGTTTACAAGTTGTTATATACCAGGATGCTCTATCTAACTGTGTAAAGGAAAAGCATCCTCATTATTATCCTCTTCGTAATGAATATTGGTTTTGATTAAACATTCTAGTAAATATTGTAAAATGACCTTAAAATAGCATGCAACTCTTTTTTGGGCTGATGCAGAAAGGATTATGGCTGTGTACATGGAGTCTAATATCAAATGACCTTAATGGGAATCCAATAGTTGGAAAATGTCTTTGGAGTACACCACTTTTTAAAGCTTTACTTTAAGTGGACATGAAAGTGTACATAAGTGACCATGACAGCTCACTTTTGCCATGAATTAAAACAGAGGAAAAATAAGGAAAAAATATGGCAGTCGGCAAGCTTGTACAGTTTGGTTTGTACCAGTCTGAGTGCTTGTCTTCTCTCTAAGTCTGTACTTTATTCTGAACAATGCATCGAAAAAGGTGAGACAAAGAGCAAAAGAAGGCAAAAAGAATAGAAGATGAGGAAAGGTGTAAAAGGACTGCATTTTTCCAAGAATGAATGTGTTTTGAGGGGTCCATATGTATCTATTTCTTGTGTATCTTAGGTACTGCAATGCACTCATATGTGCTCTGTGCTTACACAAGTCAAAGCAACCTCAGGCTTGTTCAACAATTGTTCAAATCTATAATTTAGTCTGAGGACTGGTTTGGCCTCTGTGATTTTATGGGGAAGGGCAGAAAAGCTGTGTGAAGCTGTAAAACCACCTGTTGTAGCTGAAACACTGTTCTGGCACTGTCACAGCTGAGTTACTGAGGTGTGGGGAAACATTTCCTTTGTCTTGTTCTGTTGGACAGGGTCTTATTTCACATCATTCTTTGTTAATGTACCTTCCCCCTATGTTTCAGCTAAAACTGTCTCCCATTACATCTCTTTGTCAGAAAATGCAATCAAGGATCAGCAGTGAGGTGAGGGGAAACATGAAACTTTCTCTAGATATCTGCACCATTTCCTCTGCTTGACTGGTGCTTTGCAGCCTATAGATAGCCTTTGACCTATGAACTTGAAAAAGTTTCCTATCCCTTGAAATATATGAAAGAATTCCGTAAGAGTTTTGGGCTTCCTTTTCATCCTTGTTGATGGCTATTTTGATAGACTCTTCTCTGTGAACTTTGTTGGGCAAATTTTTTTTCTAACAAGTTGTCACAAATGTTTTATGTCAATAACCAACAAAGTGGTTCTTCATAAAACAGCATAAATGAATGCATATGGTTGATGTTCCTTCTGTATGAGTCATTCATAAGAGCTTGGGCAATAATTATAATTGGAACAGGATGGATAGTGGTAGATATAAAGCGTGAAGAACAAGTTTAGGAGAAAAACTCTTGAACTACCAGGCAAATGGAAATAAAAAGAACCCTCACCATGTAACTGGGAAATGAAACAAAAAACAAGATTCTCTTGCAAAGACCTATGGTGGTAGCATATTTATTATTAATAAAATATTTCAGTCTTGATGCCAAAGGATCTGCATTCATGAAACCGGAACAGACATGTGTCATTTTTTCTGCCTGCTAAGAAGACAGCTTTGTTTAGATTCACACAATTCACAATGGGAACTCATGGTGTCCAGAAAACACAAGACAAGTGAACCGGATCTTGATTTCTAAATTGATTAATATATCTTTATTATTAGGTTCTACATATGGTGTTTGAAGAGACCATAACTCCCTGCATGTTTAAATCATGCGTGGACTTGTCAGGATTTATAGGCTTTGGCAGTCTGATGAATAACAGCGCTATATACTTAATGTGGGGCAAGCCTGAGAACATTCAGAGTCTTGATTTGATTTAGAATTCACATCTTGAAACTCATTTATGGTGAGATTAAAGTAGGAAGTTGTCAGACAGCTGGTCAAATAATTATGTATGATTAAATTGATTGACAAAGTCTCTTTTGTTTGCTGATTGCTCCTATGTAGCTTATATTTTTCTTATTTATTCATAGAGTAAAATATTAAAAAAAACATTATTGCAATGGGTGCCCAAAAATTATCTAATTCAACCTCCAGCTCAAGTCAGGGCCCACTATCACTGGGCTTTGCCGAATCAAATTTCAATATCTCCTAGGACTATGATTTCACAGCCTCTTTAAGCCCCTGCTTCAGTGTTTGACTAACCTCACAGTGATTAGTGCTAATTATCCTCACCTCTAATATCTAATCAGAATTTCCTCTTTTGCAGCTTGTGACTCTTACCTCCTATCCTTCCAATGCGCATCTCCAAGAGGAGCCTGGCTCTTTTCTTCTCTATCTGCTCCCATTAGGTGGTTTCAGAGACTGATAAGGTCTCCTTTAGACTTCTCTTCAAGCTAAAAACCTCAGTTTCAGTTGTCTCAGCTTCTCTTCCTACAATAGGCAGTCCAGCTCCATAAACTTCTTTGTGGACCTCCACTGGACTAGATCCAGTAAGTCAATGTACATCTTGTGCTGGGAAGTGCAGAGTCGGGCAGAGCATTCCAGATATGGCCTCACCCATGCTAAATAGAGAGGAAAGATCACATCCTTCCACCCACTGACTATATTCTTGCCAACGGAACACAGTAAGTAGCCCATATTGATATTGTTTGTAGAGTAATTTGCACAACGAATATTAGTTTATTTTCCTTAGCTGTGGCTGCTTCCCCTATTTTTATGTCAGAAAGTAGCTCAAATCAAAAGGCAGATTGATGTTTATATAAAAATTCTTATGTGTAGTGGAGAAAGTGACTGAAGTGTCTTGCACGTCAGCTATTGTGCTGTAGTCACAGCCAAAATCCATCCATTAAAAGTATTTTGCATCCACACTCTTTCTACCAGAAGAACTGCTGCCATGGTGTTACTCCAAACTGTCTTCCTGGCTAGGTGCTCAGGCTTCATTTTCTTGTCACAGCAGAATAAATGATATTTCTCTTGTCAACACATTATCTTAATCACTACTGGTCAAAGTATGCTTTCATTGTTTTGTGTAGACTACAGCAGGCCACACTACAAATGAGATGAAGAAGGAATAAATTTTTTAACATTTTAGTAGCTGAAGTGTCTCTTTTCAGAAGGCAGTTCAGTCACATTGGGGCTTTTGCTTCAGTACTTCCTCATCTCACATTCCTGTCCTGAAGAGCAGGAAAAATTAACCAGCTCTATAAAAACCTATTTCCAATTAGAGCATTCCATGTTTGTTTTTGCATAGTGAATCATATTACCTTAGAAAATTTCCCAGCTACTTGCATTCTGTTTGATCTTCCTTCCTTTCCCTAATGCACTGCCTTAAATGGCTTTTACCACATTGGCTACAAGTTTTTTGCAAAGCCCTTCAAAAATTGTTGGATTAAACCCGGTTGTCCTCTTCCCGATCAACCCTGGTTGATAGACGTTAAAGAAGAAATGTTTATTGAATAAAACCTTGCTTAAAAGCCACCAAATCTTGAGTTACTTTGTTTTAAAGGATGCGTGCATCTTCACATCAGAAAAATATATGGAAAAAACCTCTCACCAAATTCAAAATGAGTTGGACTTGGCAGGCTTCTATGTCTAGTGTTAATTTATGGCATTCAGTGCTAAAATGTAGCCCCTTGAAGTCATTATAATAAATTAAAGCCACTGTCACAGGCTGAAGACATCAAGCTAGAGCAAAAAATATATTGTCAACTCTTAAATTTTGTGTTGTAAAAAGAATTTCATTCTTCAGCAAGTTGACAGTAAAGAATAGAAAAAACCAATATTTTAGGATGTTGTGTCAAAGATCACTTGTGGAAGCCTGTGAGTGTCTTGCTTTAAGTTGTGAGTTATAGCTGCTCAGTCTTGAGGAGTGAGAAACGGCATATTTCTTGAGGCCCTTAGGATATGTAAGCTATATACTACTCTTTTTTTGAGTGACAATGTGGTCAAACTCTTCAGCTAGCAATATGTTTGTGTGGTTTTTATTTTTTCAGTTGTCTTTTATGTATGATATAAAGTTGCTATTAATTTAAAAACTGTCACTCACAGAATGTGGGAAAGGAAGACCAACCGAGACAAGCACTCGACAACAGCTGAAATTGGTATCCTGAGACAGGTGATAATTTGGTACAGCTAATTATCATTTTTCCCATATGAAATAATGTCAGAAACATAATAAATTGTTTTTCCTTTGATAAGGCATATTTTAAAACCTGCACTCAATGATGACTTTGTCATTTAACCCTGCTGTTTGTTTAAAGAAAGAAAAGGACCAAACAAAAAGCCCCAAAGACAGTGACTCTGTGCATTTTCTTAGTCATGATTCATCCTTGATCCAGCCCTGACCTTGTCACTGATATTTAGAATTATACCCTTGTATTAATGGTAAAGATCTGAGTTTGCTATGATACAATATAAACAACTTTTTCTTGAGTTTGAAGGGAAGAGTAAGTATATACGCACCTTTTAAAAAGCTCTTCCATGTATATTTGTCTAACGCTATCTGCTTTGTATGGGTTTGTGTTTAATTTGTTTCCAAGTGTTATTGCTACTCACCTCTGTCCCATATTCTCAATGATATCTGGTGCCATATAAGAATATTTTTTGAACAGCCAGGCTCAGGGAGAGAGAATGGCTCAGTTCCTGCCCCTTTATTCCTGGGTATCCTGGAATATATGAGTCTCTATCTCTCTCCCTAGCAAGGTGCTCAGTTCCGTATGACTTCAGGATCTCCATTGTCTTTCCTCTTTTCCCTGCTCAGATGAGTTTGGAGGAGTTTGCATTCCAAAGTTAGTGGGTGGCAGATAAATACCATGCATATAAACACCTAAAGAAATAATGCTAAAAAAGTTTTAACTTGATGGCTGTGTGTTACAGACTTCACTTCTTGGTCCGTCCTTTCTTTTCTAGTATGTCCAGATACCACAGAAATCCGTAGAAGCCTGCTTCTATCATCCTAGATTACCTCTTCAACTCTTCTGACTTAAATTTGCACTCTGTTTGGCTGGAAACATTCACCAGTGTAAAATTATGCATCTATTTTAATTTTTAAAGGATCAAGCCTCCTGGTAGAAAGATAAGTATAATTCAGGCAGTCCTTAAGTCCTCTGAGTTCTCTCTGCTTTCTACAAATTAAAGGAGTTATTTGCTTAAGAATTGTAGGTGGACTTGTTTTCTCCATTTAAACTTCTACCAGCCTTGCTATAAATAGTTCTGGATGATTGATCATTTTAGACTTTTGTGTCTTTGAGCTGTGTTATTTCAGGCCTCTATATTACTTGGAATTACTGTAACTGAATAATAAATGTTCACATGATTATATATGAATAAACAGTTCTGTAACTTACCACTGTCAATAAAAAAACCCCACCAAAATAGTTTTGTGTTTCTGGCTTAACATCAGCAAAGTATCTGGGTTTATATTATATTATGAGTAGTGGTAGAATGCTCACTTGTGTGCAAAGAAATATTTAATCAATGCTTGTCACAATTATCATAAGTTTAATATGGTCCTTTTACTCTAGGGTTGTTTTTGAATTTACCTCCAGTAACATTCCAGCAATAAACAGTGTTATGAGGAGTGTGTGTAACAGGCATTACACAGTAAGGTAATGCAAGAATTATTTCAAAACCCATCATTTTCTTCTCTAAAATAATCTTCTTATGAAAACACATCCTTTGACTACCTTTATGCTTGATATTGCAGAATTGTACATTTTCTATAGTTTGCAGCTAGTGCCAATTTCTGTATCTTTTTTCCCCTCTTGACATTTACTAACTTGAGATAATATGCTTTCTTGGAAACTGACCTATTTGCACATAACTTTTTTGACACTCAAGGAATCACACATATTTAACTACTTCACAGGCTTATTACTGAATTAATCATTTTCACTTTGTGTTATAAAATGCTTCTTGCCTTATTCATTTTTGGTCTCCTGGGAATAAGAACAAGTATGCTTTAGATGGTAGATATCTAGGCCAGAAAGTCATGACTCCATGACACAGCCGATGTAACACATTTTTACAAGAACAGGATGGTACTCTGGAGCCTGGTATTTTTAACCTAGTTTTTAAAGCCTTTCAACCCTCTTTCTTCTTTCCAAATGACCAATGTTCTAATAGGATAGCTATTGTGTAAATAACAGCAATAGTCTTATAGAGCTAGAAAGATCTCTGTCTTAACCTGTGCTATTTTTTGAGGTACATGTCCCAGTCACAAATATGCCAGCTTTTCTGCCTTTTCAACAACTGCACAGAGAACAGAAAACATGAAAAAGGTTTTACAGTATTCACTGTGTACAAGGGGGTTTTGTTTTGGGGTTTTTGTTTGTTTGTTTGGGTTTTCTTGTTGGTTTGTTTTTTGGGTTTTGGTTTTGGTGTTTTTTTCTTTTTTTTTTTCTTTTTTTTTTTTTTTTAATGTGATTTTAGGTCCTCCAAATGCAAAAGGAAATAAGAAATTAGATCTCTTTGGTTTAGACCAAAATTTGGTTGTTTACATTAGACAGATTCAGAATGAAGCTTAGCATCACAGTGGCAACTGAATTTGCATTGATTGTCAAAATGAGAACCAATGCCTACATTGACTGGAATATGCAGGTCCAGGACCACATATCTTGTGTTTGTGCTTCTGAAACATTGTGTACATTTCCTACATACCAGAAGTGTGAAGTAATGTAAGTTACTAAGCTGCTTCTGTCCTTCACACTTTCTCATTTTTCTTTCTTTCTGCCTGCTTTTCCCTTCATGAAGGTTTTTGCATCTAAAACAGGAGTTGAAAATACTCATGTCACAATTTGTGAAAAAAGATTTGACATGTAAACTGCAAAATTCCATTGGAACACTCACTTCAGTTCCAAATTTCATCAAAACTGTTTATGAAATTTGGAGGAAGTCCTGCTTGGATGTCCTTCACAGAGAACAGGGAATTAAACAGTGTTACTAGTAATAAGCTGAGGCAATTGGGAAATTGCTAAAGAATAGCAGCCAAAGAAATCAGTGATGTTCATTTACTATTTTGACATTCGGAAATTTTAGCCATACGCCTAGCTTTTCTACTTTCATTTTGAGGATAGTGATGATCATTCCTACATAAATTGGGTAGCCAAATTACTTCTCTAATTTGTATGTAGATTCAGTTGCCAGTGGCTAACAGTAGCCATGCTACTAGTCAATGTGCAATCTTAACAGAAAATTATCTGAATAAGCACTGAGGGAATTAAATTCTTTTTCTGATGCTTTTATTGCATCTTCCACACTGCTCAACCTTCATAAAGTTCATTGATGCATTGTATCTCTTACACATGTAAAGTACACTTTGCCTAAAAATCTGAGCTGTTGTTTTTCAGAAACAGACTCTCTCCTTGCCAGGAATCTAAACTGAACTTCATATTTTCATAATTCTCTCAAGCCCTTTTCTGTCTTCAAGTAAAAGCGTCCTCATTAATTCCTCACAAAAAAGTCCAGAACCGTAGTGTGAGACTTACAATCTGTAGACTTTATCCTGTCTTTATCAGAAAAATATGTGGCACCAGAAACATGTTGGGACATGAGGTGGGATGAAGAATGGAAAACGAACACTTCTTTCTCTGAAGGGAGCCTATTGTGTTTCACCTGGTGAATGGTGGTAATGACAATAAAACTGTGAATTTATACGCAACCTTCTTGCATGTGTTCCCCTTCTGCATATGTGCACATTCAACCACACACCAAACCATGCACCCCACCCTCATTTTGCAATCCCACTTGAGCTATTTCCCTATGTTTCTACTTTCTTCTTTTCCTAGAAAGAAGTTGTGAGACCACTGAGACCTACAAACCCTTTCCAAACTCAGCCAGTGATTAGGCTTGATTTGGTATTTTCCCATCCCATCCTGGAACCACACCCCTGTAAGAAGCAAATGTTCCCTACTAGCACTCTGATGGCAGCTTCTTTTTCACTGTTCTTTCTGCTAATGACAACTTTCCTTTATGTTTCCTCTATGTCATCAGGACAGATTTCAGACTGTTGGGCTCCCGTTTTGCATTGTTACTGTGAGTTCATACAGCTGGCCATTGTGGGTCCTGTATCAAAACATGACTTATGTAACAGTTATGGTTACTTTACAGTCTCCAAATAAAGTTCAAATATGAAACTGATGTATTGTCAATTTGTTTCTCTTTAAGTACTAGAGGAAGAAAACACAGACTACCATACCTTTTTTGAACATGGTAGTTAAAGAAATGCTGCATAGGAAATGCATGAAAAACTACTTCTGTTGGATTTCTTTTTCGTAATTACACAGGTGAAAACCTCACTTATGCAAATGCACTTATGTGTACCAAGTTGCAGAGCTGAATTTTCGTAAATCAGCCCCTATATATATGAAGACCATTTGTTGTTTAAGTGCATTACATTTTGATATTCACTTTTTATGCAATAACTGTCAATAGTGTCATTTTAAATACTCTCTTTTTGTAGTTTGGTGTACTTTAATGGCTATGCTGCAGAACTTCAGATTTTACTTTAATAGTTATTCCTGATTTCCTGCTGAGGTTATACACTGAACATTAGAAATTATATGCAGAGAGAATTAGAGGGTGTAAGCGCGATTGTCTGAGTCACGTAAATGCCAAAAGCTTTTTGTGACATTTTTCAGACTTTAAAAATGGAAATATGTTATTTGCACATTGGCTCCTGATGGAATATGACACACTACAGGCATGCCGTAAGTTTAGGTTTGGGCTTTAGGACATTGGGGGCTGTGTATATGGGGACTGCATGCATCTAGAAATATAGGCAATGAATTGCTTTCTGCATGGACATCCCTTGTTGAGCCAAAAAAACTCCATCAAGTCAATGAAAGCTAAAAAGATTTATGGACTTGCTGGAGCCTGTTATCCAGAGTCAAACCTTATGGAGTGTAATTCAGTTACTTAATGCAACTTTTGTCTTTTCTCCCAGATGAGTTTCAACATCCTTGTATTTGCCTATAAAATATTAATAATGTCCAGTACAGTCAGTGCTTAACTGCTGAAATTTGAGCTGAATTATATCTCAAGTTTGTAAAAAGGAGGACTACCCTCTTAAATCTATGATCTGTAAGCACTCCGCATCCTCCAATGCGTGAATAGTTTCCCTTAAATTAGTCCCAAAAGGTGTTTTTTTACTTATTGTGTTACTTATCTTGCTGGAGTGCATGCACGTAAGAGAGAGATTTTCCAGGTCTGCTCTTCTGCTGCATCCAAGCCTTCCTCAAAATCCTCATGGAAAACATGTAGCATGTCACTTAAACACCTGTCCCTTGCAATTCTCAGACAGATGAGGCCATGCAGGACTTGGTAACACTCACAGTTAAACACTGGACCCACTCCACTGAAATTTTATACCTACTGTATACTCACAGGACCCCAAATTGCTTGTTTCTGGATATAATACTGGTGAGGTTGGCCTAAAATTTTATTGTTGTTTACCATTATAATTTCTCCTCTACAAAATTACGATGTGACAAGGGCACATTGGAGGGGAGGCACAGAGGATAAGTGAAACGTTTCTGGTTCTTTAGTCATATTCATCTTCTGGTATCTAGAAAGGAGGAACATTGTCTGCTCAAATGTACAGCCAGACCTGATGAGTGTGGGTTGTTAGTGAGCCCAGTGCATGTCAGCAACTAATATTAAATGTTCTCAACACACCTCAGGATTAGGATGCAACCATGAGTTTTGTCAAGCAAACCCAGTTGTGATTTGGAAACAAACACCTTTTGAGGTCTCTTATTAATTTTAATACACTTTTTAGTCTGTTTTTATGTGGTAAAAAGGAGCTAGACTGATGTAATCCCTCAATATGTGGTATTCCATTTTCAGTTGCTGTGATGGGTTGACCTTGGCTGAATGCTGTGTGCCCACAAAGCCTCTCTATCACTCCCTCTCCTCAGCTGGGCGGGGAAAGAATATGTAATATGGATTGAGATGAGGACAGGGAGGTCACTCCCCATTCACCGTCAGGGGCAAAGCAGACTTGACTCAAAGAAATTAATTTAATTTATTGCCAATCAAATCAGAATAGGGTAATAAGAAACAAAACCAAATTTTAGACCATTTCCCCCAACCCCTCACTTCTTCCCAGACTCAACTTCACTTCCAATTTCACTACCTCCTCCCCCTCATCAACACAGGGGCTTGAATAATGGGGGTTGCATTCAGTTCATCACACTTTGCCACTCCTTCCTCCTCACACTCTTCCCCTGCTCCAGTTTCTCCCATGGGAGGCAGTTCTCTATGGATTTCTCCAACACGTTTCCTTCCCATGGGCTGCAGTTCTTCCTGAGCTGCTCCAGTGTGGGTCCTTTCCATGGGCTGATTCCTCCAGGAACAGACTGCTCCAGTGTGGGTCTCCCACGGGGCCACAAGTCCTGGCGGCAAACCTGCTCCAGCAAGTTTGGAGCAGGGGTCCACAGGTCCTGCCAGGAGTCTTCTCCAGCATGGACTTCCCATGGCATCACATCCTCCCCCATGTGCTCCAGCATGGGGTCCTCCACAGGCTGCAGGTGGAAATTTGCCCCACTGTGGACCTCCAAGGGCTGCAGGGAAACAGCCTGGCTCACCATGATCTTCACCACAGGCTGCAAGGGAATGTCTGCCCTGGCACCTAAAGCACCTCCTCCCCTTTCTTCTTCACTGACCTTGGTGTCTGTAGAGTTGTTTCTCTCACATATTCTCACTCCTCTCTTCCAGCTGCAGTTGCGCAGCAGTTTTTTTCACCTTTTTAAACACGTTATCACAGAGGCTTCTGGCAGTTTCTTACAGAAGCCACCGCTGTAGCCTCCACCACTACCAAAACCTTGCCATGTAAACCCAGTAATGTTGGTAAATATTGTCTTCTTAATGAGATGTATCTTTCCTTTTCCTTAATAGATGAAAAAACCCACCATGCACTCATATATAGGGTGTGGGTGAAGAAAAGATACAGATACAGAAATCAGGTTATCTACTAACTACTAATCAGGTTATCTACTATCTACTAACTGCCCAAATTTCCTATGCATTCCCTGCTCTTTAACCATCAGTGCAAAATGGCTTTTATTAGCAATAGAGAGAGCAGCCATGTCTCCCAATACATTCTGCTGTTTTGCCTTCTGACACTGTTAAGCATTCTCTAGAGAGTTCAAGCCGCTCACAGCTACTGGTTTCCGCTGAACCCAAGCACAGGGAAATGAACCATCTTTAGAAAAAAAGTTTACCTGAAAACCTAGTACTAAACAGAAGCACAGTAGTAGAAAGGTGGTTCTCTGCCCTCCCACTTCAAGGATATGTAGCAATGGAGGTGAAGAGGGATGCAAACTACTGGCTTCTTACAGGCCTTCTGGAGAAAGGAGCATCAACAGAAATAATGATGACAAAGTTTAATGCGCTTTGTGAGGAAGTTGGCTTCAGAGCATAAGAGTACGTTGTATTCTTGCCAGATGATCTGAGGTTCTTCCATCATTGGGTCTCAGTATCATTTCAGCCAGTCACTTGAATTCTATTATCGTACTTCACTATAATTCTAATTATCGCTCATCTCAGTAGCTGGTACCTTTTCTATTACTAAGTAATCATCTATTGGCCCTGTTGGTGCTCCCATACCTTCCGGGACTTTTTAGTGAGGTTTTATTAGATTACCTGTCCTTACTAAAACCTAGATTTAACCCAAAGTAGGAATGGGAAAATGTCCTCCTAGTGTCCATATACATAAAAATATGTCATTACATGTTTAGGTTGCCTGAGTTGCACAGCAAACTGCCCCAGTCCAACTTAGGGAAAATAAAGTATGTTAGTCTTAGAATCATAGAATCATAGAATCATCTGGGTCTGAAGAGACCTCCGAAGTCATCTAGTCCGACCCCCCTGCAGTCAGCAGGGACACCCCCAACTAGACCAGGTTGCCCAGGGCCTCGTCGAGCCTCACCTTAAATATCTCCAGGGATGGGCCCTCAACCATCTCCCTTGGTAACCTGTTTCAGTGCTCCACAACCCTCAGAGTAAAGAATTTATTCCTAATGTCTAATCTAAATCTGCTTTTCTCCAGTTTAAAGCCATTATCCCTTGTTCTGTCATTGACAACCTTTGTAAACAGGATCTACCCAGACTTGTTGTAGGCTCCCCTCAGGTACTGGAGGGCTGCTATTAGGTCTCCCCGGAGCCTCCTCTTCTCCAGGCTGAACAACCGGAGCTCCCTCAGCCTGTCCTTGTAGCTCGTATGGATGAGCTGAACATTGTGGGAAGAATTTCTGTTGCACACATTCTTTACAGCAATTGACATAATCATTTTTGTATATTGAATGTGAGTAGCAGCATTCATGTTTTGAACACGTTATTGCTGACTTCAAGTAATACCTTGATTAATAAGAAGTGCTGTATAGGCCCTGATCATAATCCTAGTGAAGTCAATTGAAAGATATCTAGTTTTGGTGAGTAAAAGATCTAGCAGGCGATGTTATAGTTAGCATTTTCCTGCAATGTGCATAAGATGTCATTGTGTAGTAACAACATGAGATGTCACAAGACTACAATTTTAGATTCCCTAATGGAGTCCTGACTTAAAATCATGATCTTCTCAGAAACTGTCATCTGTGCCATCCTACTTCATTAAAAAATACCTTTGATAATTTTGGATTACTTTGCATTTTACAGTAAGCACATGTATTAAAGAAAATATAAGTGCAAAATATTTCTTTTTCATGATATTATCTTTAAGGAACAACTGTCTTTAAGGAGTGACACAGAGCTGTCTGAAACGGTATAAAAGAACACAAATGAGTATGAGACCTAGCATTTTCTGTAAGGTGGCTTGGCTTGATTTTCTCTGAATGGAGTAAATTTTATGGACAATAGGAGGTTTTGTGCTCTCTTCTTCACTTTTCTGTGTTTCCTCTCTATTTTGTAACCTGCATCTTAGTCCTCTATGAGCTGTTCTGTGGACATCTCAAAGCAGTAAGTGTACAGCTAAGTCATCTTGCAGATCACTTTTGTCTCTGTGGAAATTAGGAGAACGCAATATTAAAATTATGGAAATTAAAGCTATGGATTAGTGTTTATCGTAACTATCACAATATGGCAGTTATTGTTCTCCTGTTTTTTAGCTAACAGGGTCTATCATAGAATGAAGTGCTAAGTGCTCGCAATGGACAGTGAGTGAGATCTACTCAGGTGCTGTGGCAAAGGTGAAATAGTACCTTGCTCTATCTCTGCGTAAATCCTGATTTCAGTCTGATTTGTTGCTATTCAGAGAACTAATAGCCTGCAGTTCTCATTAAAATAGGCTAAAACTGTGTTATTATGCCTGATCACTGCATTTGTATTTCCTTGTAATGCTGGCATCATTAGCTGTAAAGTCTGTCAATTTACTTACAGTGGAGATCTACAGCTCAGGCACACAACTGAGTTGGAGGGGATTAACACGTTTCTGTGCATCAGCGGAGCCATGGTAACTGCTGCTAACTGGCTGTGCAGATGTTTTGAGCTCACTCCAGTTGCAAAGCAATGTGATTTATCTGCAATTCTGGAAGAAGTTTCTAGTAAGATACATTACTTTTTCAGTTGGTGAGAGCCTGTGGAGCAGTGTGGGGCTAAAAGTTTCCAGGACACAGAACAGAGTGCAACTGGATGGGAGATGCTATAGCCACCCAAAGACATTCCATTCCCATCCCCATGTGTTGCTTAGTTGTAACAGTAAAATCGTGCTGAGAAGAGTTAATGGTAGGGACAGATTAGTTGATTTCAAGCACTAAAATGTCCAAATCAGGGCTCCACTTGTAAGAATCTCTGAAAAATATTTTTACTACTGTTAAAATAATAAAGAATTTTTGGGAATGTTTTATTTGGCCACTGACTTCTGGGTCTTGGATGTAGCTCAGTAACATTTTCCAGGCAATTTCTGCTACAAGGTCTTAAAAATAGAAGTTGATATTTTCCCTCAGGTGTCTCAAGGTGCTGGGATTTTTTTAAATAAAAAAGAAAAATAAATCCCAAAGAATAGAAGGCTGGTAATTCTGAATGCAACCTTTTAAGATCAGAGTAACTGCAAATTTTGTACTTGTTATAGTCATCACCAGATTAAAATGATGCTGAAATTTTATATTGAAAGAAAGTTCTTTCTTTGTTTTCTTTTCCTTCTGAAAAGAAGGCTGAAAGAAAGCCTCATCCAGACTGGTTTTCTTGCTTTGTGCAATCACAGGAGGTACGTTCAATGTCTCACCAAAGATTTTCACCTTTATTGTACAGCCAGTGTCCAAGGATGTGATAGTTAGAGACACAATTAGATTGCAATCCTCCTCTTTGTCCATTTTATTTCTGTTGCATGACTGATTTCTGCAGTGGAGAAAGTTCCTTTTCTCGCTGGCACCTACTTTGGTCTTCTAAATTCTTCTACTTTAAAACATTTTTTCATCTTCTCCCACTACATAATACTCAATTATTCACAAATTAGTGAAATTCACAAATTTGTGAATTCAAAAAACTCACAAAAAAGCTTTTTCCTACTGTTATTCCATCTTTTAATTTTATGTCATCTCATGGCTGTCCAGTCCTTTTTTTTTAAAAACTCATTATTTCTAGTACAGTGCATTTATTTTCTTCTTCAACCTCTACCCTCCTCTCTTAATCAACATAACACCAAGCAAAACAATGAAAGGACTGCTACAGGCTTGATTAACAGAGGATTTAAGAAGTGTAATACAATTAATGACAATCATTATAGTTTTATGGAAATAGAATCTATCAGAGGAATTTGATAACTGTATACATGTGTGAGATTACAAATTTAGTTGATAAAGGTCACATTGTTGATAGAATAGACTCCTGTGTGATTTAATACTGCATGTTTTAATTGAGAAGTAAGAATGCTATAAAACAACACGTTACACACGGCATGGACAAAAAAAAACGGTTAGCTTATATGTTTCTAAAGGTGACTGGAAACTGGAAACCAGCTCTGAATATGGTTTAGAGACCTATTGCAAGTATAAAGCTATTAAGTCAATGACAGGGAAGATTACTGAAATTGTGTTATTCAACTCTGCAGAAGACATTAATATTCTGGTACCTACAAACTTGTAAAAGAAAAGTAAAGCAGAAAATATCCTTCAGTAGATCATCACTGGCTGCTTTTCAGGAGTAGCAAACTCAGTTGTCATCTTCTTGGAAAACTTCAGTTGTTGTTTACTTTGAAAAAGGATTGAATCTGGCTTGTCAGATAGAGAAGGACTTGCTACTGAAAAACAGTTTTCCTGTGTCACTGACAAGGATATGGTTAGGGACATGTAACACCTTACTTTGGTGTGGTTTTCCCGGCAAGTGGCCCTCCTGTTATTCACCAACTCATTAAAAAAATGATGTGTGTGGGTTTAAGTGTTTTAGTCAAACTAAAAGTAATTCTCAATTTTAGTTTGAATTTATTTTCTAATCTTTAATCATCTTTTCAGTTATATTTGAGGAAGCATAGTTTGAAATTGCAGTTCAGATAATGAATTTTTAAAATAAAAAATAAAATAAATAACCAATAATTAACTAAATAAAGTAGTATTTCAAAATAGTTCTTAATTTCTTAACTATTCACCTACTTTCAGGAAAATTCACAAATAAGTTTCTCTTGATAGCATCTGAACTTTTCAACAAGTAAGCTATTCTGTCAAAATATTTCTCTGTCTTTAAGTATAATACTCGCCTATTGGCCACTGATACTGTCAGTTTATTTCAATTTTCTTAGTCCAAAAATAAATCATACAATCAATTAAGCTATATCACTAAGGGATAAAGGACTAGAAAAAAACACTTGAAGGGCTAAAAATCACCATTTTTTTACTTTAACAGAAGAAGTTTGGTTGTACCAATTTGTAAGTACATGGCAAAGAATAGAACCTTGATTATAGCACTTTTTTAAGATATTAGAATAGATCTTGATTAGTATCATCTGGAAATGAGGAACCATATTTAATAGTAAAGAGCAGTAAACAATGTATAAAGACTTAAATTATTTATTATTAGAAAATTTAATATTAACATATGTTTTGCTGAGATGACCTTTCATTCCATATGGAATTATTGCACTAGTTCCTTCTATTTCAGAAGTCTTGAATCTAATCTAGAGATTTGGTAATCTATCATTTCTGTGGCTAAATCACCCACCTAATTGAAGTGTCATTTTATATTCAGAGCAGTGCCGAAAGCATCCTCTCTGAGCTATTTCTACATCTTATTGATTGTTTCTGCCTAATGGCATCAAGAAACAACTCTTTAGCTACCCACAGAACTGAAAGTCTCATCCAAACTCTCATTGTTGCAAAATGCTTTTCTCTAGACTTGAGAAACACAATACTCTCCTGCTTTCATACATCCTGAATGCTTATTAAAGGGCTTATTAAAGTGTGTGATCACTTCAGTCTGTCATTTTGACCATAATACTCTTTGTATATGTAAAGTTCCTTGCATACCATCTGGCTGCTTGTTATCTACTGTATCCAACCTAAGCTGCCTGTCTTAACATTCAAAGGCTTTTCTAACCTATCCTTACTACACATCAATTCATTGTAAAAATGTTGACTCTAGATTCCCAGGCCGGCTGGGATGCCACCTTCCATTTTCTACTTCCACTTTTTTAACTATCCCTCATGATTAGGAAAAGGTGCCTGTAAGCGCTCCTTTTTTAATGGCCTTTTTTGTAATATGTGCTTCAATGACTTGCTTCTTGGCAGTATGAAGTGGCTGGAGCACAGAAGGCACTTTTTGCAAGGCTGAACATAATTTCAGCATTTATTTGCTTTTCCCCACCTACCTTTAATGTATCCTTTATTACTTCATTCTATATGGTCGGTTGGTCTAAGGCCTTTTTTTTGTGAGTAGGGAGGTAGGGGATGTTTCTAAGCATGTCACATGATTCAGTGTAAAACCCCTTGAACTAGATACACTTGCACTACAACATAGCATTTCCTGCCTATGAGCTTTAGGTATTCTTCATGCAGTATTCAAAGTATCTTAGAATCATAGAATCATAGAATGGTCCAGGCCGGAAGGGACCTCCAAAGGCCATCTAGTCCAACCCTCCCACAGTCAGCAGGGACACCCCCAACTAGACCAGGTTGCCCAGGGCCTCGTCAAGCCTCCCCTTTATTATCTCCAGGGAAGGGGCTTCAACTACCTCCCCGGATAACCTGTTCCAGTGTTCCACCACCTTCATAGTAAAGAACTTTTTCGTAATATCCAATCTAAATCTGCCCTTTCCCAAATTAAAGCCATTGCTCCTCGTCCTGTCACTGCAGGCCTTTGTAAACAGGCTCTCCCCAGCCTTCCTGTAGGCCCCCCTCAGGTACTGGAAAGCTGCTGTTAGGTCTCTCCGGAGCCTCCTCTTCTCCAGGCTGAACAACCCCAGCTCTCTCAGCCTGTTCTCATAGCAGAGGTGCTCCAACCCCCTGATCATTTTAATGGTCCTCCTCTGGACCCACTCCATCAGGTCCACGTCCTTCCTATATTGAGGGCTCCAGACCTGCACACAATACTCCAGATGAGGTCTCACCAGAGCAAAGTGGCAGAATCACCTCTCTGGATCTCCTAGCAACACTTCTTTTGATGCAGCCCAGGATGTGATTGGCCTTCTGGGCTGCAAGTGCACACTACCTGCTCATGTCCAGCTTCTCATCCATCAGCAGCCCCAAGTCCCTTTCCTCAGGGCTGCTTTGTAACACCTCATCCCCTACTCTGTATTGATACCAAGGATTGTTCTGGCCCAGGTGCAGAACCCTGCACTTGATTTTGTTGAACCTCATGAGGTTCACCTGGGCCCACCTCTCCAGCCTGTCCAGGTTCCTCTGAATGACATCCGTTCCTTTGGTGTATTGACAACACCACACAGCTTGGTGTCGTCTGCAAACTTGCTGATGGTGCTCTCAATCCCTCTGTCTATGTCTTTGATAAAAATGTTAAACACTACTGCTCCCAGCACGGACCCTTGAGGGACACCACTTGTCACTGCTTTCCATCTGAGCTTCAAGCCATTGAGTACCACCCTCTGGATGCGACCATCCAGCCAATTCCTTATCCACTGAACAGTCCACCCATCAAATCTGTATCCCTCCAATTTGTCAAGCAGGATGTTGTGAGGGACCGTGTCAAAGGCCTTACTGAAGTCCAGATAGATCACGTCCATGGGTTGTCCCTCATCTACTGAACATGTCACTCCTACCATAGAAGGCCACTAAGTTAGTCAGGCAGGACCTGCCCCTAGTAATGCCATGCTGGCTACCTTGAATCATCTCCATGTCCTCAATGTGCCCAAGCATGACATCTAGAAGGATCTGTTCCCTGATCTTCCCAGGCACAGAGGTGAGGCTGACAGGTTGGTAGTTCCCAGGGTCCTCCCTTCTACCCTTTTTAAAAATGAGTGTGATGTTTCCTTTCTTCCAGTCCATAGGGACTTCACCTGAAGCCATGACTTTTCAAATATCATGGAAAGTGGCTTGCAACTACATCAGCCAGTTCCTTCAGGACTCTGGGGATTATCTCATCAGGTCCCATTGACTTGTATATCTTCAGGTTCCTCAGTTGATCACATACTATGTCTTCACTTACAGTGGGAGGGACTTTGTCACCTTGGTCACCAACTTGTGGGCCATCAATATGGGAGCTAGGAGGAAAGGGGTTGCCAGTGAAGACTGAGGCAAAAAAGTTGTTGAGAACTTCTGCCTTCTCCTCATCCGTTGATACAAATTCTCCACTGTTGCTCATCTGGGGGGGGTATGTTTTCTTTAACCTTCCTTTTCTGGTTAGTGTACCTATAGAAATCTTGGTTTTTTTTATATCCCTTGCCAAATTCAGTTCTAGCTGTGCCTTGAGCTTCCTGACCTCATCCCTACACAGCCGGGCAACATTCCTATACTCTTCCCAGGATGCCTGTCCCTTCTTCCATTTTCTGTGTAGCTCTGTCTTGCCCTTTAGTTTGACCAGCAAGTCATGGCTCAACCATGGTGGTCTCTTGCCGTCCTTGCCCAATTTCTTACATGTCGAGATTGAGATCTTTTGTGCTCTATAAAAAGAACGTCCTTAAAGATCTGCCAGCTTTGTTCCACTCCCTTGTCCCTGAGGGCCGTTTCCAATGGGGTCCTATTTACTGACTCCCTGAAGAGTTGGAAGTTTGCTTTCTTAAAATTTAGAGTTCTAACTGTGCTTCTCGTGGGCTTCAAATTTCTTAGGATGGTGAACTGCACTAGGGCATGATCACTGCAGCCCAGGCTGCCTTCAACTTTGACATCCCTGATGATATCGCTTGCATCTGTGACCAACAGGTCCAACAATTTATCTCCTCGAGTAGTGCTGTTAATTTCTGGTCTCAATAGGTTGTCATCTAGGCACTCTAG
This sequence comes from Calidris pugnax, assembly GCF_001431845.1. Taxonomy (NCBI): domain Eukaryota; kingdom Metazoa; phylum Chordata; class Aves; order Charadriiformes; family Scolopacidae; genus Calidris; species Calidris pugnax. Next base: position 2,789,837 of record NW_015090926.1, read on the forward strand.
GAGCTTCCTAGATTGCCTGCAGCCAGCTGTGTTGCTTTTCCAACAGATGTCGGGGTGGTTAATATCCCCCAGCAGGATGAGAGCCTGTGATTGTGATGCCTCCTCAAGCTGGAGTAAGAAGGCATCATTGACAGGCTCTGCCTGGTCAGGAGGTCTGTAGTAGACTCCTACCACAAGATTCCCTTTGTTGTCCTGATCCCTAATTCCTACCCATAAGCTTTGGACCTGCTCATTGCTATTCTTTACTGTCTAGCCAATTCTTTACATAGAGGGCGACACCTGCACCCTTTCTTCCTCTCCAGCTCGTTCTGAACAGCTTGTAGCCATCGATGGCCCCACTCCAGTCATAGGATTCATCTCACCAAGTTTCTGTAATTGCTACTATGTCATAACTTTCTTGTAGCAGGATAGCTTCCAACTCCTCCTGTTTGTTGCCCATGCTGTGTGCATTGGTGTACAGACACTTCAGTTGGTCTGCCTCCTTAGAGGGGCACTCCACTGATCCCCCAAGGTGTTTTGTGGCAGCTACCCTCCTGTCTCCTATTACCTCAGGAGTTCTTGGTCCAGCTCTGCAAGACCTTGCCTTTGTTGAAGTGTTCACAGCATGCGTCAGTAAAACAGGTTGGAGTTCCTTGCTATCACCCCTCTCTTCCAACCCTGATGTATCATCCTGCCACTTGCCACAGACCACTCTGATATTATTGTCTTCTACCTCCCCTTCCCCCTTCGAGCCTAGTTTAAAGCCCTATTGACAAGCCCTGCCAACTCACATGCAAGGATCTTTCTCTCCCTCTGAGGTAGATGTATTCCATCTGTTGCTAGCAGATCAGGTGCCACATAAAGTTTCCCAAGATCAAAAAACCCAAAATTTTTTTGGGGGCACCAGCTTCTGAGCCACTTGTTAATTATGCTTGAATACATATCTAATAACAAAGGGACCAAAGCATTGGAGTAATCAGTTCTCCTCTGTGCCAGCAGCAGTACTGAGTGGCTATTTTGTTAGGCCAGTTCAGAAAACCCATGGCTTTGGACTTGTGCCCCTTCTAGCACTCCTGGTAAAAGCTGTCCCTTCAGAGATGTGCTGTGGCAGCGCTGTGCTCCAGGGCAGAGGTTGAGGTTGAAGCTTGGGCTGGGGCAGAGTCCACTCAGGCTGCCCCAGCTGTGCCCAAGGTTCTGTTCAAGGTGCCATCAGGGCTGCTGGGGGAGTTCAGCCTTCGAGGCTCCTGCTCCAAGACCATCTAGCTAAATCAAAGAATTAATGTCATTAATTTTAATTTTGTCTCAGTTTTCTTTAAATGGCTCTGAAAAGAAACACAGATTCCTATTCTCACACCAACACCTCTTCACTGTGATTTGAATGCAAATCTGTTTTCCTCTGTTGTGAAAGTTAATCTAAATGCCATCAGTTGAAGAGTAGTACAGGTTAGTAAGCAACTCTCTGAGTCCCACTGCTCTGAGTTACTTTGTTGCTCTTCCCAGATCATAGAATAAATAAAACAGGTGATTTGATGTGCATTGTTTATTCAAACCAACATTCATTTTTACAGGAGCTTAACAAAACAAAAAAGCTACTGGTTGGATTTACAAAGTGGATGAATAATTTTATGACCCCTAATAATAGATATAGCTGTGTAACTTAAGGAGAAATGTAATTAGCTTTCATACTTCAGGGGCAAACCTGATAATGTCATTTGAAATGTTCTGCCTTCCTCTTAGTCTTTGAATATGGTCACTGGCGGAGGAAGGATGCAAAGCTTGAAAGAACAATGAGTTAATCTGGCATATATTTCAAACGCTTTAGGCAATATTCATTACTTCCTATTTAGAATATCACAAAGTCAACTCTAGGAAATGGTGGGCTGAATACAATCAGGCTATGAGTTAAAAAGGGATATGATGGAAGTAGAATATGTATTTTGTTTTGATCCAAATTCGAAGCATATATATAATATGCATGCTATAATATGTCTGCTGACATATATATTATGCATAGAACTCAATTTCTGGGTAGCTTGTAGTCAAGATATAGATTTTGGTTCTGTCCTCAATGAAATATATCAAAATTTGATTCAAACTAATTTTGAATTTCTTTCCATTACAGCTGAGAAAAAGCTTTTTTAGCTCTGGAAGCTAAACATAGCTGCAGATTTAAAAGAAACTGACTTTACCAGTGAAGTTCAAAGCTGAGATTTGGAATGACCCATTCAAAGGTTGTCTAGTCCACAAACAAGCATTTTGCGGGATTCAAAAAAAAAAAAGTAAAAAGGTTCGAAGGTCCTGTACACATGGCTCAAAGAAACTGCTATCTCAAAAGTACTGACGGTGGGCAAAACCCGCTATACCTAGTTTGGGATGAAATATGAATGAGCTGCAGACAAGCAGTTCATTAATGAAATTTTAACCAAGACCTGGTTTTCTGACAAATTTTCATGTGTGTCTAAGAAGTTTTCTACATCTTTTACAGATTAAGAATTTTTAACAGTTTCAATTTAATCTTCCCACTAATGAGACTGGCATGAGAAAGTCTTTGAAATCTTTGGATAATTCAGCAGTGTTTACAGCAGATGGCTTCTTCTTTGAAGATTTGACATATTATTAGTAGGTTAGCATAGAGTTCTGACAAAACTTCAGTAAAGATATTTTGGTTCTAAATCTAAATTAAAATCCTTTGATAGTAAATCTGATCTGATCTTCTTGGATCAATTGCTTCAAATTGGATTATTGTACTGAGCAAGTGATCGTAATGCAGCATATCAGAATTGATTTGCTCTACAAGAGTTTATCTCACTTTAATTAGATAAAGAGAAATATGTTATCACTTCAGACTTTTACTAGTTTTGATACATAATGGTTTTTGATCTATAATGATGTTTTATGCAAAACTGCATCTGGTGTTTTACTGAAATGAATTACTATTACCTACTGCATTATGATACATGGCACATAGATTCTAATTCTATGAGGTTCAAAAAAATTTATGTAATAAAAAAATATCCTATTTATGCTTTATGTGTACATTGGCTAGATGCAAATTATTCCGGCACACCTGCTGTGTGCATAACTTTGGGAACTCTGAAGATCATATTAATGAAGGATGTCATAAATAGTCTTTAAGCAACTTTGATCATGGCATAGTTTGTTTTGAATAAACATTCTACCTAATTTTCTGTGGGTTTTTTTCTTTTTTTGAGGATGGATGGTGGAGAAATAAGAAAAATCAAGAGGCACCTAAAAGATTAGCTTTATGAATGAAACTCCTTCTCCCCCACAAAAGCTAAGTGAGCAACTTGAAGATGCTTCTAGGCAGCTGTATATTCCTGACTGCTGCTTATATAACAGATTGCAGAGACTGCCTTTGGCAACATTTCCTGTTTCAAATTTTCACAAGGGTGAACTGCTCTTCAGGAGTTTTTGACTGTTTTTTTCACTCTCTTTTTACTCCTCAAGAAAGGAATGGTGCTTCATGGGGATGCTCAATTTTTGTTGAGTTTCTTTCACCCACCACTTTGCTACTTTTTAGAAATTTAATTGTTCTTTAGGGACACTGTCTGCTTATATATCACCTCAATTGCTGAAAAAGGTAATGAATGGAGCAACAGGGACACTACCCAGAGAAATTCCTTGGATTACTGTAATAAATTCTCTGAGCTGGACTCTATCTGTTAAAGCAGGAAATTGATACGGTTAAAAAATAAAAGAAAACATCCTTACTGAGAAGAATCCTTATAGAAACTGATTCTACATATGAAGGTTATATGGGAAATGAACACTTGAGATGTACTATTGTTTTCATTTATGCTGTAGATAGACTGAGGTTACCTGGGATTTCATACCTGTAAAATACTTTGGTTGATCCAATCTGTATTTTCTGTGAGCCAGCATTTCTTTCTTTTCTTTTTAGCTTTTCCTGACCTAGCTGTTTGAATTCAAAGTTTATATGATTGTGGAATATTTTCCAGATGGCTATTCTTTACCTTGCTTTTAGAATCGCACATAAAAGGAGATAATAATACTCTTTCCATTTGTCAAGACAAACATGAAATACATGAACATATAGTAAGTGCATAAAAATGTGCTTAACAGAATGTTTTGATCTAGACTCTAGTACTATAACCACAACTTTTGTAAACCTAAAAATTTTAAAAATTTTTTTTAAAAGATGAGAACATTTCTAAGCTTACAGCTTGCAGCAAGGCAGTGCCACCATGACCAACATGACTGTGTTGATCTCCAATCTTACTTTCCAGCAGAAAATGTGCCACCCTTTCCTTAAAAAAAATCACTCATTGATGTTAATTAATGGTGTTGTCTTCGTTTTTTGAATGTTCAGTAGTCTTGAGCACAAAAGCAAAATTTCTGAAATACAGGTCCAACATTTCGCAATAGATCGATATCCAATTCCTTACCTGTGTCCAGTTGTTTTCCATTGTCCAATTTCTTACCTGTGAAGATACTACCACTGTTGATTTTGCTGGTAATCTTGTAGCTATGATTTATCTTTGCTGCAATTTCATTGATTTCCCGAAAGAAAAGAGCTATGGGTCTCTTGATTTGCATAAGGTTGAAAACTTTTTCACACACACATCTTGCCAGTTGATTAATGTAGTAGCATTTGGCATTAAGATTAATACTTCAATTTGAAAATGCAGTTGATTTTGATGTAACACATTTTTATAAACAAAATTTAAAGAAAATTCTGATTGGAAACCTGGAAAATGATCAATTTTTTTCTTTTGAAACAATTTTCATAAGATTTTTTAGTACATGCCCAAAGACATAGTTATTTCATGGGTGCTGTGTAGTTTAGAATGTCTTTTAGGCAAATGGTTAAGTATGTGTTTATCTGCTTGAGAAAGATGACACTGATGTTCTCAGTAGACCACTACAGGATCATATTATTCATTTCAATAAAATGTCTCTGAAATACATACATAGTGTTGAAATACATATAGTAGAGTATTTGTCCAAGAGAAAAGGCTAATTTTGTAAAGGTAGTATAAGATTTTCTTTGTAGTGCTTTAACTCGTGCAGTGCTGGTGTGATGCTAATGCTATACAAGTTCAGCATATTAAAAGGGCTGGAGAGGAATAAATCCTAAGGAGATATATATAAAAGTGCAAAAAAAACCCCCATAAGAGCTTATAAAGGTTTGGCATAGATTGATTAGTTCATGTGCTAAAAATCACAGTTTACCATAGTGTTCCTTACTTAAAGGTGTAAAAGATCAGTATTTAATGTAAGACGGCATAATGTAGCCTGTATTTTGCTCAGAAATTAGTGATTGGTTTAGTTGCATTTGTCCAACAACTTCATCTATAAGGTAATGATCAGCTGTTTAGGAAGCAGAAATTATACATCAATAGTAAAGTTTTCTCAGCTTATACTTAGATATATGTATTTCCTATAGTAGTTACTCCTATTGTGTTTCCAATTTGCAGGTAGGAAAGAATGTTTATAATTTCTTACTGACTCATTCTAAGCTATGAAATACTTTTACCACCTGTTTTAATATTATACCTTAAAGCTCTTTCTTACTGTATTCTCATAATAGTTTCCCACAGAGTTATTAAAATCTCTGTCTTTCCTTTTGGATTATTTTTCCATTGTCAATTTACAGGCAAAATCAGTTTGTACTCCTCTTCTGTCTGTACTCTTATGATTATTTTAATCTGCAAATACAGTCTTCTGGTAGCACAAATCTAATTTTATACCCCATTTCCTTAGTTTTAGGTGTTGTTTAATCTTATTCTTAATCACATTCAGTTCACAAATGTGGTCACTAAATGCATGCCATTACATCCGTGATCTTTGCCATTTGGTGGTGTGAGGGAATCTGTGTCTGTAAATTCAAATGGGCTCTTGAACAATGCAGACATTACAGAAATACTGCCAGACTTGGTAGACAAGGGCAGAGCAACTGACGTCATCTACCTAGACTTATGCAAAGCGTTTGACACTGTCCCGCACGACATCCTGGTCTCAAAATTGGAAACTCATGGATTCGATGGATGGACCACTTGGTGGATAAGGAGCTGGCTGGACGGCCGCACCCAGAGGGTGGCAGTCAACGGCTCAATGTCCAGGTGGTGGCCAGTAACGAGTGGTGTTCCTCAGGGGTTGGTACTGGGACCAGTACTATTCAACATCTTTGTTGGAGACATGGACAGTGGGATAGAGTGCACCCTCAGCAAGTTTGCTGATGACACCAAGCTCGGTGGCGCAGTTGACACACTGGAGGGAAGGGATGCCATCCAGAGGGACCTGGACAGGCTGGAGAGGTGGGCTCGTGCAAATTGCAGGAGGTTCAACCAGGCCAAGTGCAGGGTCCTGCACCTGGGACGTGGCAACCCCAGGCACAAATACAGGTTGGGTGGAGAATGGCTGGAGAGCAGCCCTGAGGAGAAGGACTTGGGAGTGCTTATGGATGAGAAGCTCAACATGAGCCAGCAGTGCGCGCTGGCAGCCCAGAGAGCCAACCGTGTCCTGGGCTGCATCAGGAGAAGTGTGGCCAGCAGGTCTCGGGAGGTGATTCTGACCCTCTACTCTGCACTTGTGAGACTCCACCTGGAATACTGTGTCCAGCTTTGGAGTCCTCAACACAGAAAGGACATGGACCAGCTGGAACAGGTGCAGCAGAGGGCCACGAAGATGATCAGAGGGATGGAGCACCTCTCCTATGAAGACAGGCTGAGGGAGCTGGGATTGTTCAGCCTGGAGAAGAGAAGGCTCTGGGGAGACCTTCTAGCGGCCTTTCAATACCTGAAGGGTGCCTATAGAAGAGCTGGGGAGGGACTCTTTGCCAGGAAGGGTAATGATAGGACAAGGGGAAACGGTTTTAAGTTGGAAGAGAAGAGATTTAGATTAGATACCAGGAAGAATTTTTTTACTATGAGGGTGGTGAGAGACTGGAACATGTTGCCCAGGGAAGTTGTGAATGCCCCATCCCTGGAAGTGTTCAAGGCCAGGCTGGATGTGGCCTTGAGCAACCTGCTCTAGTGCGAGGTGTCCCTGCCCATGGCAGGGGGGTTGGAACTCGATGATCTTTGAGGTGCCTTCCAACCCTAACCATTCTATGATTCTATGATTCTATGATTCTAAATATCCACCCACTGTAGCAGCTAGTCAAGGTATTTGAATGCAGATGTGCTACCTCTTTATTTGCAGTCTTTCTGCTTCTCAGCTGCCATGCTAGTTACTATGCTATTTCGTCCAAAGCAAAATAACTGTATGAATTTAACCTTGGCACTTGGAAACCTGGATTTCCTGGGCTGAACAAAGGACATGGCATCTTCTGACTGCTCACTGCCTCTCTGAAAGGCTGCTCCTAGGTCCACTTGCCCTTCCTGGGTGGAGAGGAGGATGCCAGGGCAGGGAGATGGAGGTATGCTCAGGGCATGTGCCCAGATGCAGCCAGCGCCAGCTGCTTACCTGTACACCAAGACGGAGGAGCAAGCAGACCAGTGCTCTGCATCTGCCAGATAAATCAAGCACCCAGTGTAAATCCAGGCATGTGAGTCAGTATCTGGCACTTCCTTTACTGTCTGGGCTTCCTGGGAAAGCAAATGGATTAAAATGGCACAGAACAGACTACTATTATTATTTTGGTGTCAATGCTTATAAAACATCAACAGAATATAGTACATAATATTTTTTTTTTTAAATAAACACATTGAGAAGTGTTTAGGTCAAATAATTTGTCAAAATACTTTAAAAAAAAAAGTCTCTTTGAGTAAAGAAAAAGCATCATTTTCTTCTTGAAACACCGGACTTCTGATTGTATTTGAATTATATAATCAGTTTGGGGAAAGTAAAGTAAAAGCTTTAAGATTCTTTCATGTCATGCTATTTATAGTCTGCTGCAATACCTCACTTATATCCACTCTCTAAAAATCAAGCTGGCAATGAGGAATAATGTGAGCAATGCGGTTTTACTTACTATTCTTTCCAGCCATATTTCCAAACCTTTGCAAAAGTGGGAAATTCTCTAATTCTGAAACCTGTGCAATGCCTGAATATGCTGTCCTTCATGCAAGATGTCACAAAATTTCTCCTGATTTGCCAGATGAATATAGGGAAACTTGACTATAGGTTTGTGGCTTCTTAAGTGGTTTACAAATGCAAAAGGTCTGCCAACATAATAGGCAGAAAGCAAGATCATTCCATCTTCAAGTTGCTTAAATATCTTGTTTAGGCTATGCTTTCTTGAATGTATAAATTAGAAAACTGATTTTTTTTAAAAAGCATCTGTTAAATAAGCAATCTGTTAAATCTATTTTTTTTACAGGTCTTGCAATCTTCCTACAATGAGGAAGGAAATAATGAAGCAATGTTGGGTGTAATAGTACTTTTAACATAGAAAGATTTTAACAGCTTCATTTTTTCATTTCTGGAAATTAGTACTTCCAGAAATGTTTCCAGCTAAATAATAATATTAACTGCGTTAACTGAAATTCCTTTTTTCTGTGCCTAAGAATAATGCTCTTGCATCATGCACAGACAATATCTGTCAATACAGAAACACAATTCATGGGTAAGGTAGTAGGATTTTTTTTATTATTGTCATGATTAAAAATTGCATTTTTTCAAGCTGTCTTAAGGAATGATATTTTTTACATTCTCTTTTGTCATGATATTGATGATTTATTAGAAGAACTTTCTATACCTTGATTTTTTATCATTATTATCTACATCAATCTGCATTATAATCACTTCCTTATACCTGTTTTATGTTTTCTATTTGAGCCTAGCCTGGTAATTGCTGTATTGCTGTGTTAAATTAGGAATTTCCTTTCACTTGTTTCCATTCTTGGAATACCATAAATATCCTAGTCCTATTCTATCCATCTTGATCCCTGAGCAATAAAAAAGAGCTTAGTTAGACATTCCTAACCCTATCCAAATATTTTCTTTGCAGACTCTCCCACTTTATCACTTACTGTTTTCAATGAGTGCTATAACTCTTTCCTCACATGATTTAGGCCACATTTTTCAAGCCTGTGAGTCTTACATTAGGCATATTGGTCTATGTGCCCAGAGCACTTGTTTAAATATTGAGCCTCAGTCCAAATGTCTAAACATAGGCAGCTGCATTTTAATGTTAAGTTTGGAAATGACACTACCGGGGACTTGTTCTTGTAGGTCATTCAGAAGTCAGTATTAATTAAGTGGGCTGTGCTAACATTATGTATGCATGATATTTTTCTTAGCAATGGAGGTGGGTTGAAGCTTCAAAATTTCACCTGCAAATCTGTTTTTGTGTAGTTGAATCTGTGTTTAATGAATCTAATTGACTGTATAATGGTAGGAAATTATCTGCATGTCTGGAAAACACACTTTGGTCTTCTAAATCATCTTGCAGTGGAGTTTTCAATATTTGAATGATTTATGATTATCTGCAACATGCGCACTCTATTTTTGAAATGCAAGCAGCGAAGAAAGGAATGAGACAATTAAAGAAACAGAATGTATTCCTTATGAAGAACAGTCAAGCTCTTGCAAGTGGATTCATGTAAGCAACTTTTAAGAGATCTTAATTATCAGTGTGTCTGCCATCTCTTACTGTTTTTTTACTGCACAGTTGCCTTTTTTTTAATCCTTATGAGAGCTAACATCTTCATTTTCCAAATGATAAAAACAACAACATTATTTGTACGTTTTATGACACTGCAGCCTTTCCATCTGTCCTGGGTGTCACTGCCTGCATTCGTGCACCATCACATAATGAGGCGTGTTTTAGGAGCTAAAATCCCTCTTTCCTCTTCATTATGCATGTGGCATGCAATGTAATTTACTACATAACAGATGTCATAGCTAAGTACCCAGACTCATGTCATGATTCATTCATTTGAAGACAATCTGTTGCAGCACAGTAGAGCTTTTCAAAAACTAGGTAAAATTTTGTGTTTGCCTGAACATTCAAGATTTTGTGCTGTACTGTGATAAGTTGAGTAGGCTAAACATCAGGTATAAGATGACTTGTGTTAGTGCCTAGAAACCAGCTGAGAAATTTGACCTTTGAGAATACCTCTACTACTTTGTTTTTTTACCTTACTTACCTAAACAAATAATTCTATTTCTAAGTTACAGTGCTTTTCTTCTTTAAATTTTTTTCTTGATTCAACTCTTATTCTCCAGACACTTATAAAAATAAATGACACATTTCAGAATTCACCATTACAGTTATTGGAAGAACTTTGGGGATCTTAAAAAATGAGAGTTTGAAGTCTGGATAAATTTGGTGGAACGTTATTATACTGCCCTTATAAAGCTAGGAGAATTCATGGCAGTATTTTGCATAAGATTGTCATTAAACATGGTCTATCTTTAAGGTAAAAGGCAGACAGTAATATAAGTTATAATATCTGAATCCAAGAAGTTGCAAATGAGGTAACTCAAATCATTATTAGGGTTAGAAATACAATCGTCATATGAATAGAACAAAATTTTAAAGGTCTTCACTAGGCACTGCATATTTAATCAGTAGACGTCCAGCACTTCTGGTGGATGATAAGGATTTATGCCAATTGGAACTTTGCAAATGTATGCAACAACAATAAAACAGTTTTGAAACCTTACAGATTATATCACACTTTTTTTTTCTTTTTTTTTTTTTAGTTTCTACTAATAAGAGCAAAACCATTTCTGTGCAGAGGTTTAATAGAAAAAAAAAGATATGTCTCATATAGACATCTCCAAATGAGATCACTCACCAGATGCTGATGTCTTTGCCAAGTATCTGAAAACTACAATTGTGTCATTCAAGTGACAAAGATTATCTGGAAAAAATTGAAAACCAGAATAATTCTTTTTTTAAATTATTTTTATTCTGATGTTTAAGAAGCCCCAGCAACTGAAATGAAGTCCATAGAATGAGTTTGTCCATTTAATATTCCCCTGGTTCTTTCAAGGGATAATGCAAAACCCCAGCAGGAGAGTTTCTCGCTGAGAGTCCTTTGGAATCCTCTCCTGAGAATATAGAAATTGATTTCCCATCTGCATTTGAGGAAGCCTCATGGGAGATATTTTTCTTGTGATTGTGCTGTCAAATGCCCTCTGCAAGCATCTCTAATGACAGGTTGTAGAGCCCACCAATACATAGTTTCAGCAAGAATGTGTCCAAATTCTAAAAAAAAAATCTTGTATATCAGGTAGAGTTCTGGTTGTACAGGCTTTATTAACATGAATAAAGATTTTCAACTGTCTTCTCCAGAAAACAGCTGGAATGCTGTTCAGCGTAGAATTGTCACACGGCATATATAGCATTACTTAGAAAGGCTTTTATGTCAGTATTACTGATCTAGTGAACTTCTAAATTCCTTTCTCAAAAATTATTACCCTGTTTCATTAAAACAGTTTTGATGTTCTGTTCAAGACAGGTTGGGATGACACCTTAAGAGCCTGGTTTTTTCAGCATTTGTATTATATTGCTTCAAAATAGATTCCTGATGAGCTCATTCCATGATTTTCTACTTTATGTTATCTGTACTTAGGGCAAAAGATATTTAGGGAATGTGAAACTAATGAAAGTCTGCTGATAACACATCAGGAAAACATCATCCCTTCTCACCTTTCTCACTAAACATGCGGTGGAGATTTTAAGCACAGCTGATAAGGGATTTTCAGTTTTGTAGGAAACTCTGGTCTGCAACTGTTGTACTTCACTTTCCATCAGGAGGAAATGTGAAGTTGGAGAATTTCCCAATGGCATGGGACAACAGCCTTGGGAGGAACCGCGTGGGTGACGAGTGCGTGGGGCAGGTGCCTGAGCAGCAGCAGGCTGGCCAGCGTGGCATGTGGCCAGTGGGCAGGGAGCTGCGCCTGAGGATCCAGCATCTCTGCACTGTCAGCCAGCTCACCTGATGTGCATGAAAGGGTAGTGGGAGCAGCCGTTTCAATTCTGCCAACTCAGCATTTTCAGACAAACAAACAGACAGTGCCTTCGGAAGCCTTTCCCTCCCAGAGTTTTTCACCAGCTCTGATTTTTAAACAAGTCAGAGGCACAAAAGGTTTTTTTGTTTCTGTCTCAAGCTAGTGCCAGAAACAGAAGAACTTAACCGTTTCTCCTGCTACGTTACAACTAGGGGAAGACAGCGTTGAAAATCCCCTCTGAATTCGCACACCTGAGGCTTTGGGAAAGATGGACTCTGAAAACGGCAGGTCTACAACCAGAGCAGATTCTTGGCTCAGGCTGGAAGTCGAAACTGACACTGTTGGTGATGTGCATTTTACAGTATGGTTCCCTCTTCAATTCAGTTCAAACAAGTTAAAGTCTGCTTTGTTTGTATTGTATACTTCCTAACAGTACCAGCATTGTAACAGTACATCCCCTGTTTACCTATAGAACAATTATAAAATTCTTCATGTTTACAGATTGAAATTGTTTAGATTTTTTTTTTCTTGTGAGTTCCTATGCAAAACTTACTTCACAAAGCATTAACTTATTTTCCTAACCACCTTAACATTTCCAACTAATTATTGAAATAGATTAATTTCCTTAGTGCTATTGTATTTTTAAAGAAGGGGTTTCTTCTCTGCTAGTTGACTTTTCCTGATCAAGACCTGATGCAAATATAGTATATAAACTACAGTTCCTTAAGTTTCATTAGTATCTGCATTCCTGATTTTAACAACAAACTTTACCGGTTATAAAGATAGTTCTTTTAACTGATGTATAACACTAATACAGAAAGAATACTTTTTTTTTTTTAAATAGTTATGAATAGTTACATTAAATGAGATAATAGACGTGACTGAGTTTTTTTTTTTTTTGTAATGCACAGATTTATCTTCCTCGGGCTGTATTCCAATTTATTCTGTGTGTATCAGGCAAGGAATATTACTCCAGATGGAGTCATATGTCCACTTATGTCCATATGTGACACTCTCAAAAGAAGCTGAATGAATAATGTAAATGATGTAAAAGCAATGTGTAATGTAAAAATATATAAGATTTCATTTATTTCAGTGAACAACATGAGTAAAATTTGGAAGATTTTTATTACTGGGATTTAGTTGTGTGCTTGTGTGGACTAATCATGACTGTAGTTTAAATAATATAGTTTTTAAAAGTGGTTCATAGGTTGGGGATTCTTCATAAATGTGAATTTCACTGTTTTGGTAAAAGACAATATGCTTCTTTTGCTTGAAAAGAAACGTGTGTGAGAAGACAATCTAGCCTAGAAATAAGAGGAAAAAAATAATCAGAATGATCTAAAAGGGATCTACTTTTACCTGATTCAAGGCTTCATTTCTTTTATTAATGGAATTTTTTTTTTTTTGTGTAAAATATTAGTGGGATTTTTACAAGGAACAGCCACAGCTGTGGGGAGAAGAAAGAGTGAAGAAGAATAGTATACCGAGATTATTATTTTTTAAACCCTTTTTAAAGCACCGCAGCAAAGCTGTACTGGGCATTGTTGTTACTAGACAATGGAGTGTAAGTAGAATGCAGTTTCTCACTTCAAACACCCACTATATGCCTTTGGCAGTAGAAACTAAATATCAGAATCTCAGAACTAGAATATTTAAAAATATTTTGTTGGCTCTTGCATGTTACTTGCTACACTCAGCTGCTCATTGCTTCAGGCTATCTGTCACACTGTTGCTGTATCTTTTTCTTTTAACCAAGGAAATTGCAAAAGCAGTATACAAATGTGAACCCAGCTGTATGACAAAGTAGAGTAGTAATTTTTGATGGGTCATCATTTGAATTCACATGCACTGTCGCTGCATTCAAAGGTGGATGCATGGAGAGATATTTGACTCTTATTTATACATACTGTTTTCTGTATTGCTGCATTTTAGGACATATAGGCATATTTGGATGTATAGGCAGTGCCTCTGATTTTGGAACCTGTGTTACCTTTCATTTTTCCAGTGATCACTGCCACATTGTTAACTCTGGGACAATTTGTTAATTTGCTACTCTGCTCAGGTGCACAGGCTCTGCAGTATGATGACTTGCAAACTCAAGGGTATAGGCGGCAAGAGATGTACAGCACAGCAGCCCTGAGCTGTCTTCTGTTGTAGAATTTGACAACGTGGAAAAAGGTCTTTGAAGACATGATAACTGTAGTTGTCTGACATTCTCCTTGGAGCTATACCGCACACCTCCAAGAAGTACACATGCCTGGCCACCTAGCAGAGGCAGTTTGAAAAGGGAATTGTCACCCTTGTTCTATGAAAACTGTGAGGCTGTGGCATAGCAGGGGTGTGAGTGCATGAGGGTGAAGACAGTGCAGAAGCGAGAGTGTGTGAGGGAATTACGGAGTCATGAATTTTATGGCTAGATAATCCTTGCTCTGTGTGGATTTATTAGCCTCACCAGAGAGTCACCTACCTATAAATCCTATTTCTCATTTCCCCCTCCTGTTTCTAGAGGAACCAGGGAGCTATAGTCTGTGCTAGACATGGAAAAGTAGGCTTTTTCTAACCGCTATCTGAGGGAAGGCAGCACATCATTGCAAATACAATGTTGGTGAAACAAGAGCCCATAGTTTTTTGGTTATGATAGACGAGCAAGTTAAAACCAATGAAGTGAAATAATTCCTAACCAAGAAATTAGCACTTTCCTATATTAGATGCAGTGTTAGTGGCATGCTTTAAAATTTATAAATTATCAACATGAAATTTTTCGTCAAAAAAGACATATTTTTATATTGACTTTTTTTTTTTTTTAAAGCTTACTGCATTTTAGCCCATTTGTTTTTCAGATTGAATACCTCAGAAAACTTTACTTTCCTGAGAAAATTAATATGTAATATGTAAGCCTGTTAATGTACTTACTTTGTAAGTTTACACTAAGACTGAATGCAATACTATAAGAATATTCTGCTTACAGTGTGGATTAAGTTCCCACTGTTTTGGGATCATCCTATATTTGTTAGTGGAGAGTACAAGATCCTATATGTCAGGGAGCTATTTACACTACAGGGTGAAAAATTGTGAAATGTTTATTTACAGAGGAAGCTTCTTTTGTAAAGAAATCTAAAGTTAGTGTGTTAGTAGTAGCCTGGAATATATGGGAATTATGATGTCTAAATCTGGTTTTGGTTTTGTTTTTTTACTGGGAATTCTTACCACTGTAGAAAAACACGTGCCTACTACCTGATTTTTTCAGTACAACATAAGGACAATTATTCTATACAACCTGCATCAAATAAATACATTCGGAGTGTTGTTTTCAGGAAAAAAAAAAATATGCAGAGGTATGCCTCTGTAAAACACATGAATTTTTGAGAAAAAAAAAAAAAATCTCCACAAGGTCCTCCTGGTTCCCTGGAGAGCTGACATATTCTGAAACACATAAATCAGAGAAATACTGTATTGTTACTACAATAGTATGGTAGTTTTTAAAGTAATGAGGGGTTGCTTAGAATAGCGTGAATTTATTTTCCTTAATATTGTAATTATCTAGCTGATGCAGTCATCATACTTCCTGTTCTGTCTCTATTGGGTAGATATGAGCCCCTTCTCTCTATATCACAGGTTCCATAAGCTGTACTTTAGATGTAAACTGGAGGTTACATCAGTGAGATTTTCAGTTGTTCAACTCCAGTGTCATTGGGCACTACCATCAGTAAGTCTCTACCTGTCCGTGTGTTTGGATCTGTCTCGGTATTGATACCTCTGTATAACTGTGGTTTTGTGTGTGTATGTGCATGTGTGTATACACATACATGTAAATAATTGTCTCCATACATTACATATTTGTATAAGTGCAGGCTATTCTCTATAATAAGGAAATGTATGTGTTCGAACAATGAAAAAGGTTAGCCATTTATATGGACAGAAAAATGGAACTATTAAAATCTCTGCGATACGTGTATGAGGAAAGGTCTGTGAAACAACAGATGAGAAAAATGCCTTTTAGAAATTGAGGAGAATGTTTACTTCCTTTAAAAAACAGAGAAGGATGAAACGTGTATTTAAGTCAGTATGACCAATATTTTCGTTCAGATGCTTCTAGATAATGAGGTTGATAGAATGAGAGCATCAAACATTTACACCTATCTCCTCACTTGCTTGTCATAAACTTTAAATTAAAGGGCAGTGCTTTCTTAGCCTTACACTAACAGAGAAGGGCGTACCTCTGTCTCTCTCTCTTTCTTCCTCCGCTTTTGCTTTTGCTTTGCTTTCTCTGTCTTCCTGTAAATCTGCTTTCCTGCACAGCTGCTGACAATATGTCTCTTTTGGTGCTTTTGTGCAGCACTCTGTTGTCTGATGATGATTTTATTCCTTGAAGGGATACAGGCAGAAACTTAAAGAATGAAAACAATAATAAATCTCCCCAAAACCTAAACCCCTCAAGTATTTTCCTTCTCTTTAGCGCCACTATGTTTTCAACTAAAATAAGCCCACCCAAAACCAAAAAAACCAACCAGAATTTCAACCTCCCAAACGCTAACCATATTCTGGTACTATACATTCAATTTAGAAACACACTGAATTCAACTCTAATCATTATCTGACTTATTCCTACAGTTGCCTGACTGACAGTATGTACTTGGTCTAATACATGTTTAATAGTTGTCATGTTCAATTGATTGAATACATATTAAATGGAGAATTGTCTTGAATTATGATTTGGGAGACCAGGAAGCGGCTTGAATACATTGGGTTGAGAGAAGAGGGTGAATACTCATGAACAGCAAAAGTAACTAATTTCTGCTCTTCAGGTATGAAAAGAAAACATACCTTGATTATCACTGCATTTTTCATTTTTTTTCCCTCTACGTTGTTTTGGAATTCCCACTGCTCACTTATATTTCCCCTGTTAAAAAGCGGACAGGGGAAGCAAGACGAAAAGAGACAAGAAAGGGGAAAATGATTTTTAAAAAAAGAGGAGAAAAGAATGCAGGTTCTGTTATATATTTTCACATTTGGTAGAAAATCTACTAGGAAAGATTTAGAAAGAGCTTTTTGCTGAAAAGAGAATTTTACTAAAAATCCTGTAGCTAGCCATACATTGTCAGAGTGCAACAGACAGGTCTGTGGGGCTGCACTGTGATAACGCAATCTTAGCTAACTTCCATCTGCCTTTCTTGTGAACTTTTTTGAACCACTAATCCATCTGATTGAATATCAGAGTGCTCCATGCAAAGCACAGTTTGCTAATGCAGGCTCCCCTCTGTTGCACAGTTAGGAAGATATTTATTATTGTTAAGTGCCACCTAAGCAATTGGCTGCTAGATGTTAACAAAATCTTGTTTGCAAAATGATGGGTTGGAAAACTGTGCAAGTAACTCTGTGTCTGAAACTTAAGGACATGACAATAATAATATTTGCAATTGGTTCAGCTGCAAAGGTAACACGGTTCATTCATGTTTTCTGGGCTATGAAATTTGTGTGATCCAATGTGAAAACATGCGCTATTGTTGTTGGCATGAATGCTGTAGGCAGGCATATCTATTTTCAAGTGTGTCAAGGCAATTTTTAGTCATTCAAATAGGTGGTATGTAGAATACAGCAATACCTTCAAATGTAATGAGGTGTACTTTAATTGCCTTGCAGCCAAAACACTCAACTACAGTGCTCATCTCTCAAAAACCTTGGCAGTATTAGTTGCTAGATTGTCTCTCAGCTCCCCATGACCTGTATTTTTAATTGCTTTGGCAAATGAAAGGTGGCCCCAGCCCCGACTAAGCAGGGAAATCCATACAGGGCACAAAATACCTGTTCTGTGGGGCCTGTGCTGATACCAGACGGCTGGGAGGGTCTGTGTGTAAATTGCCTTCCTTGCAACATTTTCCACAAACAGACAGAGCAATGCTGAATCTCCAGCAGTTACTTATAGTAACAAAGGGTGGCAGGCAGAGCTCAGTAAGTGCCACAGGACTTCGTAATGCCCTCCATCCTTGCTCTGATACAGTCTGAGTTTAATATCAGGGCATGTAGATGGGTTTGCTTTGGAAAAGAGGAAAGTAAGATGAAAAATTGATGATTGTCTAATTTTTGCTGTTACAAGGGTTTCTTGGAGGAAAAAGAATGAAGTTGTTGAAATTTCCATTCCATTTTCTAATTCTGGTTATGTGGCAGATACTCAGAGGCTTTTTTTCTTTTCTTTTTTTGAACTTGGAGAAATGAACAAAAACATTAAAATCAAGTTAAAGACCAGGTTGGGTGCCTAGATTTGTGTCACATCTAGTTTTATTGATATGTAACAGTGGTGGGTAGACCTTGGCTTGGCTCCCCCTTCTCAACAGGACAGGTGGACAAAATAAGATGAAAAAGGTTTGCGTTCAAGATATGCACAGGGTGCTTGCTCACCAACTATTGACTTGGGCAAAACAGACTGGACTTGGAGAAAATGAATTTAATTTATCAGCAACCAAATGAGATTTGGATGGCAAGGAACAAAGATGATTAACAAAGATGATTCCTCCCTGTACCCTTCCTACTTCTCAGGCTCACCTTCACTCCTTCATTTCTGACTTCTTCACCTTCCCCCACCTCTCTCTCCTTCCACCCTATCAGCACAGGGAGACGGGAAGTAAGGGCAGTAGTCTGTCCACAGCAGCTCCTTCCTGCTCACACTGTTTCCCTCCATGTGGGCCTTCTCCAAAGACTGCAGGGCAGTCTCTGCCTGGAGCACCTCATCTTGTCATTCTCTGACCTTGGTGTCTGTCAGGCTGTTTCTCACAATTTTTTCTGTCCAACCTCTCATATGCTGCCAGGAAGCATTTTTTTCCCCCTTTCTTAAATACACCCAGAGGCAGCACCACCTTGGCTGAGAGGCTCAGCTGTGCCCTGCCCAGCACAGGCTTGCTATGGCCTCTCCTCACAGAGGCCACCCTGCAACCACCTGCTGCTGGCACCTGGGCACCTGCACGCAATACAGTAATATACATCAGCTTTGCATAGAAATGCATTGGCCCAGGAGTGTAAGTATCCCTCCTTAACATTTGCCATGAATTGATGACAATAATCAAATCCCCTACGCTGACTGAATATGTTTACTCATTGAAAAAGAAAATTGATTTCTGGGGGGTGAACAGATGAGATTTTTTCGAATTGTACATAGACGTCTCTGCTTAAGTACAAGTGTTTTTTCACACAGGAGAGAGAGAGATTTTGCTGAGATACTTGGGGGCTTGAAGTATCTTAAAGAAAAATCTCAGCTGCAAAGGATGATGCACTTTGCAGCTTTGACAGTGCAAGGACAAAGGATTGGGGTTCTGTTCTAATTCTGAGAGAAAAAATGAACTTCTGGAAAAACAGTATTTTCAGTGAGAAGTGATAAAAAGCTTGGAATTGTATGCTTACTTGCAATGCATATATGACATTAGAGCTAAGGTAAAAAAAGGAAATTAGGACTCTGAGCATATTCAGTAGTGAATCAGAAAGAAATCAGTTATGTTGCATATTAACATTTGCTAGAAAATCGGAGATTTTTTTTTTAATTAACAATTTAAGAATAAATTTTGTTAGTAACAAAAGCAGGAAATTTACAAGTAAAATAAGCATTCTGGTTTAGATTCTTGGTTTTATCTTGCTCCTCCACATATGTAAGAAGGGAAGTAGTTGCTCTGTTTTCAATGACATACACAAATGAATATCGTTTGCAAACTGAGATGATGGTCATATGCTTTTTGTATTCCTTCCAGCCATAGTTTTATCCTTTTTGGACACAGCAGTTTTTTCACAAGAAGATGGAGTAGACTGCATGCCAGATTAGCATTTTACGATCTTTGACTCTTACCCTGCTTTAGCTGCTGCCATTGGCGAAACGTTTGTTGAATGAAATGAGACCAGTATCTGATTTTTTTTGATTGATTTGTGAACATTATGCCCTTACAGATTGTTTTTCTTTAAAGCCTCTGCTAGAATGAGTTAAGGAGAGGAAATTGAAGGGAGAATGGTATTGTTTCTCCCTCTTAGAGCAGTAGGCCAGCTTCCAGCTTCACAGACTAGGCAGGTAAACTAAACCATTCATATATTGTGGTTCATGTTGTCATCAGCTCACAGTTCCTAGTGAGTTCATGCATTTTGACTATAGAGTTTACATTAAAAGCATTCCAGTGCAGTCAAGCCTTTGGACTGCTTCCCTGCTGCTGTGTGAGAGAGAGCAACAGTTTAAAAACAAAGCCATAGAAAACAGAAGTGTGAGAGTGTTTCGATTTTATAAAGATCTCTAAGAAAGACATGTGCTTATCATTTCAGTAATCCTTAATGTGAAGTGGCAAATGATTCATTCTCTGTCAGCTATGTCACCTATCAACATTAAAAAAAAAAACCAAAACACTGCACTGAAGCAATAAGATAGTTCTAAAATAAAGAATCTTCCATGAATAGAAATGTATCTTCTGTATAATTTAAAATGCACTTTTACGTATTCCACTTAATGGATGATTTGTAGGACCTGGCATACATCAAGTGTTGGTCAAATGATATGCAAATATCTAAGTATTAATACAGATCTTGTCTTGGCTTATAGCTTGTGTCAGTATTTTATTTTTTTTCCTTGGGAGAGAAATTATCCTGTTGCTCCAGCTGGGAATTATGATGTACTGATACAGCAGATCTGGCATGCTGTTTTCTTTTCTAGCAGAATTACTACTGTAATCTCTATTACCTTGTATTTGCTCATATTGCTTAAAATGTATCGGTACTGTGGAACATAAAAGCACTTTTTCCACCCACCAAACAGAAATATGAAGACCGAGGGAGGAGGAAGTACATATTTAAAAGGGGAATCTCTCAATAATGACACCATTATTATACATCTTGCGAGTTTGTATATATATTGTCACATAGCTTTTACTTTATATTTTTGCAGAAAGATGGGTAGGCAGATCAATACATGTAACAAAAATACTATTGTAGGTGCCTTAGCTCTTTTAGAGCTTTGAGAGATGAATGGCTTAGAGAGGTCATTCCATAAATGTTAAAAAAAAAAAAAAAAAAAACATAAATAAACTAAATAATAGGATTGACTCTGATTCCAAGCTTTCCTATTAAATCGCCCCCAGGAGCTAAAGCCCCACAGCAGGTTTCTGAGCAGCTTAGGAGGCACGTAAAAAGCAAGCTTTGACTTCAACATCTAGAAGAGCGGTCCAAAATTAGAGGGCAATTTTAGCATTACGCTACCGCCCGTGTAGTGTCCAACCTGCTCAGAGCATGCCAGGCAGTGCTGCTGTGCTCCCCAGCTGCACAAACCTCCCATTATTATTTCTTCCAGATGCGCAAGCAGCTATTTATTACTTTGGAGAGATGTTCTACATTCTCCAGCTCTCAGGAAAAACTTTATTAGTTTTTGGTTGCCGTAATTCAAAAAAGTTAAAAAAAAAAAAAAAAAAAGGTCATTCATCTATTGAGCTAGAAATTTAGTTTACCACCCCTGAAAGATGGAAAAAAGAGGACTGGATTTTCAGACTTTCCCTTTAACTCTGCAGCAGGACTAGTTTCCATAAATTTACAGATGGTACACAAAACATTTGTTACTGATAGGCATCAATTGCTGGGAAATACACATTTAAATAGCTCATATTTTAGAACACTTGAGAGATCATAGCACTTTAAACAGCTTCCACTTCAGATTAAGATGTCAGCAGTAGCAAAGCTAGCAAAGTGTGATGTGAAGTATTCCATATGCTAGACTGAAATAATCACAATTGAAAGCCATTACATAATCAGAGCTGCTTTGGCTGGGGTTGACTGACAGTGCTTACTATTCAATTAAGAAGCATGCTATTGGGCTCAGATGCTGATACAAATCTGAAATAAAGCTTAATTTGTTTGACCCTTGTAACCTACCAGCTTTGATTTTATTTGAGACTGTGCCTAATGCATTTTTAGTATCCAAGGAAAACATTATTTCATCATAAGAAGGAGATTTCCAGTTGCTACTCCAAAATGCTACTTAAGTTTTGCTAGCATAATGATTTATTAGGGAAAAGAAAAAAAAATAATAAAAGAAACAGGCTTAGAGAACCTTTAACCTTCATTTAATCTTTTTTTTTTATTTGCTAACCTAAACAGGAACTAATCATTGGTGCAAAGGATTAACAGACACAGGAGACCAGATTATACGTTTTTAAGTTTTGCTTTTGAGTCTTGAGGGAATCCTATAGTGTGGAATTGGATTAACCTTTCTGACACTTTTTATAATAGCCCAAAAGCTACAGCATAAAGCTTATTCTCCTGATGATCAGCATGGTTGCTTTGCTTACTGTGTAGATTCTATATTCATATGTGTGAAGATGTATGTTATCAAACACAATGTGAACACTGAGGAGTATTCAGAATTTGCAGAGTATATTCATTCTTTCTCTATAAATTAGTGGCAGTATTTGTAAATGATGTCCAGGTACAAAAAGATGTTAATAGTGGCAACAGTATTAGGATTTGAGTGATCATTCACATTTTGTCAACGAACTTCATTTAATCAGATTTCTGTATGACCTATCTGAGTGGATATGGTTGCTTATAAATTTCATTCTTTCTCTTATTAGTCCAGGTTTCTCTCAAAGCAGCTGGCACTAACTTAGCTGAAACTCACTTTTTTATAATAAAATCTTGTTCAATTTTAAAAGTGTAAGACAATTCAGAACAACTACACTTGGAATGAATCTGGTCTGAGACATGAGTTTACACAGTCTGTGTCAAAAGTTATGCCCTTATATATGATATCAGCAACCTTATATGATACCAGCAACCTTCATCTGTTAAATCCATAGAAGAGGGAGGACAAAAGTGAGATTGAAGATTGCATTCCCCAGTGCAACCAAGTTTTGCTGGTGTAGTTAAAACTGTTGTATATCCAGATTTACCCTCCTTCTCCTTATGGAAATTTTATTTGGGTAAAAAAAAAGACACAACAAAAGGGGAATTTTATTGTTCTTGAAATCTGGACAAATCTGGCAGTCTGTAGCTTACATGGCTGTCACCATCAGGCTTTGGGCCTGTCTTGTTCTGAGTGGGAGATATCAAGGAGACTTGCACGTAAGCTGCTTATGCTTGGGTGAGCTGAGACCATCATTTTTCAGCCCTCACTGCAGCACAATGGTGGGAAGAGTTTAGAACATAGCCTTATTCTCCTTAAGTATTCACCTTCAGCCCAAAAAATGTACAATCCCTTCTTTAAAACAGCAGCAATCCTGTTATGAAAGGAAAAAAATGTTTTGTAAATGTGCATAATTGTAGTATATTTATATATTTGCACCATTGACAAAATCTGATAGGCTTTCTTCTGCATTTACAGTACTGTAAATTTTTGAGCTGATTTTTCATATTTAGAGTGATGTTTTTGCTTATGCATGACCAGTCTAGAAAAGTTAAGCCCAGCTCTCCTATAGATGATTTTAGGCTTGTAATGCAATTGAAATTCAGAAACATAAATATTTGCCATAGGGATGGAATAAGAACCATATGTTTTTTTCTCACCTGTTTTGATCTGTTGTTAATTTGCCATTTGTTTTTCATATTTTCTCTTGCTCTATTGATCTTTTCTCTGTTTCAGACACACTACAGGTTTTTTTGGGTGTTTGGAAAAATGAGACTCTTGCACATTCTCTAACATGATCTGCCGGGATAGTCAATAGCTTTGGTACAATTTTCATCTATGAAACTGAAGGTTTGGTGAAGTTTATGGCACAAGTTGGAACAGTTACAGCATCGCATACTAAAGATTATTCCCCTTCTACTTCATTCTGTCTGCAACAAGCCATCGGTGCCAGAACTTGCAGGCCCTGGGAGTGGGAGAAGACCTACTAAAGGTCTGGATATTAGCATTTTATTTTTCCTTGTCATTGTATAACACTGTGTTGCATTTTTGTTACTGCTCATTTTAAGTCATAGAATCATAGAATGGTTAGAGGTGGAAGGGACCTTAAAGATCATCAAGTTCTAACACCCCTGCCATGGGCAGGGACACCTCCCACTAGACCAAGTTGCTCAAAGCCCCATCCAGGCTGATCTTGAACACCTCCACAGATGTGGCATCCACAGCTTCTCTGGGCAGCCTGTCTCACCACCTTCACAGTAAAGAACTTCTTTGTAGTACCTAATCTAAATCTCCCATCTTTCTGTTTAAAACCATTACCCCTTGTCCTATTGCTGGTGTCCCTCATAAAGAGTCCCTCCCCGTCTCTCTTGTAGGCCCCCTTTAGGCACTGGAAGGCTGCTGTAAGGTCTCCCCAGAGCCTTCTCTTCTCCAGGCTGAACAACCCTTACTCTCTCAGCCTGTCCTCATAGAATTTAACACATTTTCTAGTTTTTTAATGTGGTTTCCAAATTTGTTCAATTTTTTCTTGTATGACATTCTTTTTCACATCACTTAAAGATTGTACTTCTTAAAAATAGGTGGAAAAAATTATATAAAAGCCCCAGTGGACTGTTATAACAGTGAAACTTGTATTTTGATCTATTTGCAGAAGTCTTCTATGGTGTACTTAAAGGAAATGGTTACACAGGAACCAATGACAATTAACCAGGCAATACCTAGAATTTCTTTCATTTGCTAACTCTCCCAAGATAATGCATAAACATTCCCAGGTGTATGTTCTAATAAATTCACTTGAGAGAGCTTTATGCTTCTCTGTGATATTTTATAAATCCACAATTCATAAAAAAATTTTAAAAATCCATTTACCCTAACTGGCATTTGGCTGAGACATGAAAAATTGCATTCAAAGGAAAAAAGCCTGTTAATCAGTTTATTTTTGTGTGCCATTAATTGCACAATGGTTGGTAGAAAGCTGCAACATTAGCCCCAGAAAACAATATAGACATTCTCATTCTGAGGCAGACATTTCAAATGACATTAAATAGAATCTCCCAGTGCATTTAGTACACTCAGCTAAATAGTATGCTTAATGTATATGTTTTTGTGCATGGAAACAAGGAGAATTTTGTCATTTTGGTAAACTGTAAAAGAAATACTGCTTTTGTCTGTCAGAAACAATGTAAAAATGTACTTAGCTTGACATTTTAACACATAGGTTACACTTAAACTTAGCAGCTGTTTCTAGCCTACCATACCTTTTATATAGTGGCAGCGTCAAGATAAACCACAGCATTTTCTTCCCAAAGGAGATTCTATCTTCAGATTGTTCTTGAAGTGACACAGAGATATATACAAGAAAGCTCTGCTGAAGACCAGCAAGATCCTTACCAAAGTGTTGCATAATGTTATATGTACAAGTTCTAAGTTCAGTGAGTTTTGTTTATAAAATATTTATGAAGAAACGAAAGAAGAAAAAATACTAGCAGCTTCCAAGGGGAGTTTATGCAGGCAGGACTCCCACTGTTTCCAGTAGGGATTTTCACTGCTTGTGGCCTTATCTAATAGCCACTGATATTAATGGGAGTCATTTTTTTAATTTTAATGGGCTTTGGATCATGGATTTTGCTTCTAATAGGGGCTGGGCTGTATTTAGAAATGGTCATACACGTTTTATATATGAATAAATTTTCAGTCAATTTTTGTTACCAACTTATTTTCAAATATCAGTGTTCGTAATACCTGCCTCTGCTTGAGCACGCTGTTCTGGTAAATGAGGGCACATTTTCCCTCCATTTCTTTTCAGTTTTGGGAAGGTAAGGAAATAAGACACATTAGCATTTGGTAGGTATCTCTTTCTGGAAACTTCTTGCTAATTTTCTTTAATTCACTAGAGTTTACATAGAGCGAACTGTAGAGGAATTCAGTGGGATTCACTGTATCTCTAATGAGTTAGAGATGGATCAAAAAGCCCTCTCTAATCTATTTGATAGTCTACTGACTACTGATTTACAAAGATTTTCATTACCTTCTCAGTTAATCCACTAAGTTGACTATCTATTTCAAGCAGAATCCAGGTGGATTTGTGTCCATAACAAAGTTATTCTGAACACACCAAAGCATTTAAATACTGTATTAGCTAATGCCTGAAGAGCAATGAAATGTAAAGTGTGTCCTCCAAGCCCAACACCAACAATGTATTGAATTAGTGAAAAATCCTGCACCTATACTGTGTAAAAATGAGAGCTTTCAGGGGTTTTGTTTCAGTTGGGGAGTCTGGAAGAGTTTAACAATTTTCATACCAGTTTGAAATATTTGACTGCATCACTGGCTCCACTGAGTTAGCCATGAGTAGTGTTTCGTGAATATATGAATATCTGATACCTTGAAGATTCTTGCAAAATAAGGTGACTTTGACATATGCAAACCCCTTCTTCAGCGTCCATGTGACAAGTCAGTATATGTTGCAAGATGATACTGGAAGTGCAAGGGGTTGGCAATTCCAAGCAAAACCAACAATTCTCTTCTCCATGAGGTTCTTAGAAGACTGTTAACTGTTGGTTAGCATTAAGGTGAAATGCCAAAGGCACCTGTTGTATGTTGGAATACACTTTATGTGGAAATAAAATGCGAGAACTGAGAGCAGTTGAACACTCGGCATATAAGCCAAGGATATTTTAACAGCATGTGTACATAAAATTGTTCAACATTTGGTCTCAGGTGTCTCCAAGGCAATTTCATTTTCCTTGTGGCATTTAGCCGTCCATAAAATAAAAAAATAATGCTAAATTTACCATATTCTGAAGATTCAGGGCTAAATCGTTATTTGAAAAGGATCTTCTCCAAAGGAAAATACAAACAATTGAGGAAAGATGCTTTTTATGGAGGAATCTTCTGCCAGCTTGTTATTGCTTGTGAATTTCATTATTTACAATATTTGCTAGTGCTGGATCACCCGTGTGCTTTGAAACACATAATATCTCTTTTCATATATTTTTTTTTATTTGTATCAACATGGTAAATCACCAACTTCACAATATAACATACATAATAACACTAGAGAAAGTTTGTTCTTCTAAGATGCAGTGGGTAAAGATAGGTATGTGCTAATAGCATCTTACAAAATTCACTGTTCTGTTGCCTTGTTCAGGGCTTTGCTTTTGGCATGTAATCAAAGTCGGTGAGCTTGATTATTATTAACAGTTCTGGTCTACTCTTCCACCTGCCATGAGACACAGGTGCATCTGGAAATAGACTCCACATTTTCCCATCAAAGTCAGTGTGTTGGCAAACTCCTTTTTTCAGGTGCACGCAAGATTTACTGTACTTCTGGACCAGTGTATTAAAGTTTTAATAAACTGAAAATAAAAAAACAAGTGTGATGATAGGGGCCTGAGGTTCTCTCCCCAAGAGGTTCCCCTCAAAAGAGGGAACATTTATGCCTCTCTAGTATATTTAAAACTGTACCAAAAAAAAAAAGCTACATGGTTGGAAGGACTAGGGAAGGTGACCATGTCAACTATTCTGCAAAGATCTGCTGAGATACAGAGCAGGAGTGGAAAAATGAGCAATCTGGAACCGTAAGGAAATACTGCCACTGTGTCCCAGCCTTCTCAGTTTGACTGTTCCAGTGGGCAAATCAAAGAAAGATTTTCCAATTAGTTCTCAACAGAAATCCCTATTGTAGATGAAAGCCTTGTTTATCTTGAGCAAGGCTGGGACTGGACTTTGTTTGTATTGGAAGAGGGAGTGTGGAGGAGAAAAGATTATGTGGATATGACTCAAATGGGAGTTGACTACTGTGTCTTCAGTTCTTGGTGTCAAAAGAGGACATTCTCATGCAGTTTCATTCTGGTCAAAAAAAGAAACAGTAAAATTGGGGTATCTTCCTACTCTTCTAGCTTCATTGGCCTGCAAGGAACACATCATGGATGATCTGGGAAGAATCTTGCTTCAACTGAAATGTTTTTCCTTCCCTGGGATGGTTCAGGCTTGCACATGACACAGAAACCAACCCTTAGCCTAGCTGTATTTTAATTTCATCATGTATAAAATGCAAATAATACCTGTTTAAAGTATTCTGAGATGAAAATTCTG
The DNA here is from genome assembly GCF_001431845.1 of Calidris pugnax. NCBI lineage: Eukaryota > Metazoa > Chordata > Aves > Charadriiformes > Scolopacidae > Calidris > Calidris pugnax. The sequence goes on from NW_015090926.1 coordinate 2,817,654, forward strand.
TATAAATGAAAATACAGGAAAAATATTATAGCCATGGTTTAAACTGAAAAGAAACTTGTGTAAAGAAGTGGGAAACTCGATTTTCCTTGTAAAAATAATGAATTGAGTATATATTAGCAGAAATTGAAAGAATCTGGGAGTTTTCTTTCATCATTCAGGCCTTGCTGGTTACCATCTCCTGTTCATAGTCTCACTAAAAGCCTATTCAACAGCTACAGTGATGGACTAAAATCACTTTGCCAGCTGAAAACCTCTTTTGAATTTGTGAATCTGACTTTCTTCTCTCCCCCAAAATTGTTGAAGTGAAGGAAAGAAATTGATGCTCTTTGTGAATCTTGCCCAGTATCTTCTCAGTCTCCTTGATGAATCCCATTATCTGGAAAGCGACCTTTACAGTTCATATCTCTTTCATGCCTAATGCAGTTATTCTCCATTCTGTTATAATGAAAGTATTACATGGATAGCTATCAAGCATTATCTTCCAGAAGGAGAACTAATTTAGGAAAGAAATGAAGTACTTTAACGTAAAACCTGATTTATTTTTTTTTTAACCTTGTAGATACCTGAGAGTGAGTGCTGAGTAAGACATAGTACAGACATAGTAAATACACTGAACTACCCACTTACTGTAAAAGTTAATTTCCACTTCAGAATGTATAGGCAGCTGAATCAATTCCTCTCTTCAATTACAACACTTGGATAAATAGTTTGTGCTGCTGGACATACTGAAAATAGAACTGTTTGACTTTTTGAAGTATATAACGATGCAGGTTATATCCGGATACACATTTTCCTTAGCTGTATGCCTCTTGACATGATATTTTTGCTTCTGTGAACAGCGTCAAAGAAACTAGTACTTGCTGTAATTATTTACTTTATACCTTTTCTGGTTTCAGATTGCTTTGAAGTAGCTATGCAGTACAGTGTAATTTATTCCATAAAGAGCTGTGAATCAGGTAAAACTTGAGCTGTGCGTGTTTGTGCTAGCAGAGCTGCTGAGTTTTAGCTTGACTTCAGCTTATGACAGATGAGAATGTGTCCTGCTTCCCATATGATTTACTCCTCTGTGAGGGTAATTAATAATGTCCAATAATTTCTAGGGAGGGATGGGTCATTGCCAATTGACATAAATATGCTGGAAAGCATGAGTGTTACACAGAATGTGCAATTATGTCAAGTCAGACCACATGAGATTCTCTCATACTGCGAATGATATGGATCATACTTTGCTGAATAATCATTTTCTTCTTCTTTTTCCCTTGGAATGGGGCTTGGCTAAAGGAAAAGTAAAACTGTGTCAGATTTTAGCATTTGATAAAAAATCTAGTTGTTCCATGCTTCTGTTGCTTCTTTCCCATCTCAGGCACAAGATATTCACTGCTAATTACTAAAATGGTAGCATTGCCTGCCCACAAATTTAGGTTTCTCAGAAGCCAATTGAAGAAGTCAGGCAAGAGACCTCGATCAGCATGGGAAACTTGAGGTAGTGAAAGATCTGTGCTCTGGCATGCATTAAATGGCTGTACCATTCCCCAAACCCACATTACCACCAATAAGCCAATGTGGATTATTCTTTCTCCTGCTAAGGTCATAAAAGAGAAGGAAATAAAAATAACAATTATTCAGATTTAATGGAAATAAACTAAAATAAATAATGCAGACAGCCACTCAATAGAAGACAAAGTTGTGCAAGGTACTACCTTTTTGAAAAGTATTCTTTCACTATAGTTTGTAAAAGGCAGCTGCATAACCGAATTGGATATACTGACACATCTGCATTGAAAATCTGCTGAAACCTGCCAGATTTCTGCTAATAATCTTCTTTAGAATCACTTGTTTATTGATGGAGCACGCTGAGTCTTCCAATCTGCTGCTATGGCTAATTTTAATGGCTAGAAAAAATGTTCACCAACCCTTCTGTGAGATTGTCAAACTGTTGCTTTCAGTAAAAATATCGTACATTTGAAAAGAAACAAAACCTCAAGTTGCTATTGTAAAATATCTATAAATGGTATTTTCTGTGTAAATAATTTATTTTTTTTTCTTTTTGGGAACAAAAGCAAAAGTTAAGCCAAAATACTTTGGGTTGTCTCGTCAAAATGTTCTATTCAGTATGAACATTAACATTTCATTTGCAGACATTTGGTAAAAAAGGAGGTGAATGGGTAGTTTTAAAATACTGCTATTTTAAGAAAAAGCAGGATTCTTTCTTCTGAGAACACTGTCTTTAAAGCTTTTAACCAAATTTCTGGAAAACCAAGTTTCCTCAGACTTGAACTCCCCAAAGCAGTCAAGCCATTGCCCATTGCACAGTCTGTGCCAAGGGTAGTCTTCATAAGGGTAGTCTTCATGTCTCCTATTGGTGATTTTCTCCTTGGCATAAACAATAAATGGGCTACCAGGAATCTTAAGTGATGCTCCCCAATGAAAAAGCCTGAGGAGGAGAGGAACTGAAAGAGACATTTTCTTAGCAGTAAATTATGTTCTGAGATAGGCTTGTACTTCAGCTAGTGGAAAGGAGAGAATAAGGTTACTCTCACAGCACAGGTGTTATTCATGCCAGTAGGAATCTTGGGCAACGTCACCAGAGATCAAGGATGGGAGTGAATTTTCTTATCGCCTCACAGGGAAAAGTCTAAACCACTGAGTTACTTTGTCAATGAGGTGGTACTGATTTTTCTTCAGGATGCTCCTTCCACCACTCCCTTCTTTTTCTCAGTTAGAGCTGAGCATTGTTATGCTCAAAATATATTTCTAATGCCTTACTGAATCAGCAGAAAAAATGAAAAATTACCTTGTTCTACCATACCAAGTTAGGACTTGCTAAGGGCCAGAAGAGACCACATGTTGTTTTGCAGTGCTTGTGTCTTATGCTTCACACAGGAATTTTGCAGATTCTCCACGTTCTCTCACAGTGCTTCTGAGAGACCACCTTAACTCCATAACAAGCAATGTTATTCCAAAGCAGAACTGGGAACTGTTAGTGTTGTTATCTCTGCAGCCTTCTGCTACATGCTGCCCTCTGTCATGTGATGTGACTTTTTCCCTCCTATTTTCAAGAGGGGAGAGGATGGCAGCAGTTAACTCCCTTCTATTCCTGTCAGACATGCGTCTTCCTTCTGGTGTGATGTCACATGCCCAGATGTTTACATTGCCAGAGCAGGAACTATGACAGAACAGTGTAAGAAGAAATGTGAAAGATGCTGTGTTTTCCTGCTGGTACAACAATTTTCAGATACTTCAGAACATGAGCTTTCACTCAAGGTAAATTGACCCTAAGTATAACTCAGTTACATGATAAAGAACTTACATTAGTTTTAATTCTCCTCTTAAGTCTGGGTAAATTTTGGTTAGCTCTGGCACATATTTTGCCTTTTATGCTGTTTCATATATATAATGAGGGAAGTAATACAACAAGTATTTGGCTGACTGGAGACCCTGAAAAATTCTGTTGAAACTTGTTCTCCCTTCACAAGGAAGCAATGAAGATTTTCTTTGATGCATCCTGTCAGAGGAGCATGACTACTTTTTGTTTTCTAGATTGAACTGTTTTCTACAGTTTCACCAACTCTGAATAATTTAAAGATCCTAAGAATATTTTGAAAAGGATCTATCTGTCTTCTCTGTGATAACCTTTTGTTCCTTTCCATTTTCATTCACTTTCTCATTCCTCTTTCCTTTCCCCTTTATTCCTCAAGGAGAAAACTCTATTTTTGCTGTCTGCAGGGATAAATTCTCTTCCAATCGGGACATAAGGTCCATTCACAGTCTCCTGCATTTAGTTAGCAGTTAGCTGTTAAGTGCACCTAAGTGCCTACAGGTAGGCTTGCTAGAACTGTTATTCCTCCCACTTGTTTTCTCCAAAGCAATTTAATCCACTAGGAAGTAATGTGCTTGAAAAATATATATAATAGAAGCTGTCCTTTCTCTTTATTTTTATTAAGGTGAGCAATAGTTATTTACAACATTGACCTACAACAACTGCACAAAAGGCTGCAGAGAACTTGTTAATTTTTGCATGTTAGTTTAAAGTACTTTGTGACCCTGTCGGTTGTTTCTTATGCATTCTCTCAAGTCTGTGTATTGTCTTCTCTTCAAAGGTTCTTTTGCCTTTACCCAAATATCTTGCTTGTACATCTCTTTTGCCTTTCTGCTCTTAGGATTCTTTCTGCTTAAGAAAAGGGAGTTCAGTTTCACAGTCATTTCCCATTTGATCCAAATGTAGACCATATGATGTGTTTCAGATTAACTGTGATTTTCATCCCTTTTTCCATTCAAAAAGTGAGTTTTAAGAAGTAGAGCAGTAGCTATCTGGGAAGAAGCTAAGTTACTGACATACTATTTTGATGAAGTCCAGAAGAGATTGTACAAACTTAATACAAATAGGAAAATGGCATTGTAATAGGAATTAGGCCTGCTACCATGCACAAAAGGATATCTGAAGTTCTAGTAGAGACAATCTCCTTTTTTTCCCAGGACACTGAACGTTAAAAAAAAAATAAATTAAAAAACCAGGTAATGAATTTTTGCACAAATACCTGTATTATGCTACTGCAGATATTGACCTAGAGACTGTGATATGAAATTGAAATCTAGCTGAATTGTGGTTTAATGGAGATAGCAACCTGGTACTTTTTACAGAAAATGATCTGACACTGTTCTTGATCTTGCTGAGAGAGGAAGACACGTAGTTTAATACTTCATAGAAAAAGTTTTTCTGTTTTTATTGCAATGAACCTAATGATAACTTTTCCCATTTACAAGAATACAGGAAAGTTACTTAGCTGGAGAGCTAAGTAACTCTTAGCTCTTTTAACTCTTTTAACTCTTCTGTACTCAGTACAACTGACAACTTGTAGCAACTGAGAAGCTGGACCAGTAAATTAATCAGGATTTCAGGATAAACAAATAACTCTCCCAGAATTTGCTCGAACTTTTAAAGGATCTTTACAGAAATAAAATTTTCTATTGGAATTCATCTAAGGAAACAATAAGATAATCTCCTGGTTGCAAACACATCAGGAAACCTGCCCAAAGTTTGATGCTGCCAATTGGGCTGTGGAAACTTCTGCAGCTGGTTGCAACACAGCAGGTAGAGTCTCTGGGGCAAGTGTAAGCTGGAAAATTTCAAAGAAAAAGATGAGGACAGATCACATTAGGAGGTATCCTGCATTAGGATACCTCAACAATGCAGAAGTCAGAACCAGTGAAGATAATAGACTAGAAGGGAAAACACAAAATCTCTCTCCTCTCCCTAAATCACTTCTGGGAAGAGTCAGAGTAGCTAAGTTTTGAAATGAGAGATAAATGACTCAGAATAAAAAAGGGGGCAAGATGATCCGAAAGAGTTATGAAGCCATCAATTGTATCTGAAATAGATCCTGGAAAAGCAGATGGTTTAAATGAAATGAGCTGATAGGTGAGCTGTCTAAATGATCTCTAAATGATTTTTAAACGAGGCCTAGGGCTTGTAGCTTGGAATTAGAATGAAGTATCTGACCTGTTGATTGGATTACAGGTAATAAAGTAGAAGGTGCTTATGCTGGACAATCATGGTTATGAGATTGTGTAGTTTTTTAGAACCAAAACTGTTTTGAACCCAGTGTACCAAACTTAACTCACACCAGTGTTGTAATCACCAAAAAACACAGTTCTACTGCAAAACTTAATTGGAGAACAGAACTATTAGAAGTCTACACTTGTGTGTGGCTTCTGTTCCTTGGGTCTATCTCATTCTCACTTTGAAGACTTGGTTCTTAACTGAGTAATTTTTAATGTTCTTAGACTATATTTTTGTTGCAAAGAGTTATTAAGTCTCTGTACAAAACTTTGCATCTTATTGATTCCTCTGGGCTAACATTTTAAAGTGTGAACTCTCACTATAGAACATACAGTCAGAAGGACCCAGGAAAGAGCAATCTAAATTTTTTTTTTTTTTGTTAGAACCAATTATTTAAATACCTAGGTGGTAAATATTTTAGAAACATGTAAGTATCAGGACTGCTCCCTTTCTGAGGTTTCCTCTGCTTGACAGTTATACAGAGAGGTGGTTAATGAAAATGTTACAACCTGGTTAGCCTAATACTTGAGTGATACTTTGGCCCTACTGGCACTTGTAGATATATGATGAAAAACAAAACTTCAAAGAAACTTCTGCAAAAAAAAAGTATGTTAAAATCTATTAGAATTGGAAAGAACAAAGCTGAGGGGAAAAACACAACTATTTTATAATTTGGTACATCTTTCTACCTGAGAACTAGTATTCATCACTGCATAACTCATTTACAAACATGGATGAAGTAATAGTGCGTTAATAACTCCTGCACTTAGTAGAGCAAGGTATTTTTTAAAAACTTATTTTAGACAACTAATATATTGTATGTAGAGTAGTTAAACAAGCATCCTGTTTGTTTTAATTAAAAAGCCCAACTCCTTTGAACATTGTGCCACATGGCAATCATACAGGTATCCAAGGTCCAACTGTAAAGAAATAAAATACTATAAAATGCTTGGCAAATAACTGGGTCTTACTACTCAGTGAAAACTAGAGAGAAGCACAAAAGTATGAGATGTTAACTTGTAAAGCTACTTAAAAAACACTGTAAAAGTTTCAACACTCCAGAAGTCTTACCCTGAGCCTTTTTCCTATTTGGAAAATTTACAAAGCTTATTCCCTATGTGAAGAAGGGCTTTCAGTAATTTTTAAGGGTACTCTTGACAGGGACCTCCTTGAAGTGTTTCCTTGATATGCAACTATATCACAATTAATTTTATTTCTGCAATAGGTCTGAAGCAGACGACTGAGCTGGACTGCAAAATAATATCATTGATTAGTTTGAAAACACCAAAAGTTCTTGTTATGAGTGCTGGCTTGCAGTCAATAGTTGGACCATGAAGCATTTCTAACCTTGTATATCCATCACATTACTAGGTTGGTGATCTGGCAGGGAAGGATTTCTTTAGCTGTGTAGAGTAGGTTTCTGCCCTTTGAAAGGGTGAAATGTTTAGGGTTGTGTCTGTGTGTGTTTGTGTGTGTGTGTGTGTGTGTGTGTAAGACAAATGAAATATTAGAACAGTCCTAAAACCAGCTTTCACTCTCTGTCAGCTACTTTGGTAGTTGGGCATAAAATGTTTTTGCCAGTTTTTTTGAGGTAGGCCAGACGTGGCCTCCTCTTTGAAGAGAAGGTAGGTTCTGATGGAAGAGTCTGAAAAAGCCAGCATCAAATTAGGCATTTGAAGGCAAGGCCCAGGGACAGCAAAGGAAGGAGTGAGGTAGGTCTTAATGAGAGAAACTTTTGCTACCTGGGTCTGGATGTTCATCAAACTCCAGACAACCTTGAGGATCTAGGGGCTCAGGCTAAGAAAGAAAAGGGACAAAGCTGTGAGAAATCTCTATTTAGTGCCAAGAAGCTTTTAGAAGTTCTGAATCTTTGGCCCAGATCTCCACCTGGTGTTAATTCCACTGAAGTCAAAGGAATTATGCAAGGATCTGGGACTGCATGTGAGAAAGGTTTATAATTGTACTCTTGAAAATTAGTATGAGTCCACAAAAATAGAGCATGTCTAGACAAATAGATACCTATAAACAGCTAGTTATTGTATTGTACCGCAATGTTTATTGTTGCTTGATGTTGTCAGGGTAACTGCTTTAATTAAACATCTCTGAATTTCCTCTAACCTTTACCTTATTCTCAGCTGGATGGAGATAAACCTTGTATTATTGCATGTGTGTCAACCCTTGGAGACATACAAGAGAGGAAACTGACAGCTAGAGCACCTGTGAGTGTACCAGTACTTTCACTGTTAGCGCTATGCTAGGTCTTTGCATACAGCTGTTCATTTATCCAAGGAAATATGTGAAAAATACATTAATACATTGAATTTGTGACTTATTCTTATACATACATAAAATTTTGCAGCTGAGCTTTTCTGAATTTGTGTTATTTGCTATATATTTTTAAGCTTTTATTGTCTCTTTTCTCTGCTGTTAGGTCTTTCTTAACATACTTAGCAAATAAACACACTCTGTCTTTGTTACCTTTATAACAAGAATTTGTGTTATTATTATGTTCTGAGTGCTGCATTATTATGCATTGGTTTGGGTTTTTTGTCTTTTTTTTGTGTGTGTGTGTGTGGTTTTTTAAATTTTTTTTGTTGGCCTATTTTCCCCACTAGAGGCATTAGATTTTGATTACTCCATTCTGTGTATGCCTTCTAGAGCATGTTTTGGATTTTGACTTTGTCTTCTCTTTTACTGGGTCCTTGCATATGCTCTTCTTCTTTTTCTCCTCTCTATATAAAGCATTAAGATGCTTTATAGATTAACATTATACAAGTCAAAATGTTTATATACATGAAAACTTCACCTTCTGATATGGATGAAATTTCTTTATTAAAAATGTCACAGTTAAATTTTGCCATTATGTTCTCCTAAATTACTTTGATTTTTGATAGTAAGAAAGTTGTAAATAAAGGCACTATTAACGTTTCGTTAAGGTATGTTTTTTCAAGGCTAGAATGCTATCAGGAAGGATATTGAACTAAACTTCAAGTATGATTCTCAACCTTAATCATTCCATTGCCCTATTTATAATAGATCACTAATGTCTCAATTCTTGTCAGCTTGTATTGCATAGAAAGAAAGAGTGAGACCTGTGCTACAGTCAGAAAAAGGTGAAATTTGGCTTACTGAAAATTGGTTCAAATACTAAACTCTTCGATAAAGTTGGGAAATACAATATGGGATGTAAAACTCCCAAGCCTGACAAGGTATTGAAATATTTATCTGCTTTAGTAATTTGTAGTGTTTGTGGTGAAATTACCTGGTGTTAGTTATTGTTGAACAAGCAAGAACTCATTGTATTTATTTTATTTACACTTTTAAACTTTCATTATTCAAGTGTCAGTCAAAGATGTTTAGGTGCTACTTGTGATGGTTGAGAATGGCAGAAACTCCTATGATATTCATTTATGTATGTAAGAAACAAAAGTTAAGTGGTTATACAAAGGATCTTGGGTCCTTCAAGAGAGCAGAGACTGTGATGGGTACACGGGTTTCCTGGGGGGCTACCAGCTAAACTAACTGACTTGACAGAAAAAGTGTATCAAAGAAGCATACCTTGCTGTGATTCTTGTGATTGTGCATGGGCTGTGTTTTGAGGTGGGAGGAAGACAGGTGCTGTGTGAGCAGCAAAGCAGGTTACACACCCTGGAGGACTTCTCTGGCTTCCTGTTGCAGAATTTTAAGCAGCTATATAGCTTTTATTTACAACAATATTTTTCTTACTTCTTGGAATGCCAGTTCACAAGGGTCAGAGTACAGATAATCAGTTTGGGTTGTCATTCTTTGAACAGAAAATAGTCAAGTTTTGATATTTGGAGCATCAACACTGGAGAATTTCAACTTGGGCAGCACTCTGGAGTCAAAGGAAAAACATTTCAATTACATGTGTAACACTGTCCCTAGCTCTTCTATCTGCTGATGTTTTCCCATTCTTAGCACTGCAGTTTGATAAATGCTAAAATTTTCCAACAGGAATTGAAGAAAGAGTGAAGAGAACTGAGTGTATAGTTTAAAAGAAGAAGAACAGAGCATACATATAATATAAATTGTGGGAATAAAATCTTAGTCCACCTTTCCGTGTTCTGTTCTTTATGGATTTTCTGTAAATTAAAAACCTTGTAAATAAATATGTGATCTTAAAAATTAAATTGGAAAGTAATAGAGTTATTTGAGGTTAGCAAAATCCCTCTTCTCCACATAATCATGCACATGGATTTTGTGATCCTCAGAAAAAGCTATTTTTCTAGTCCTTTAGAACTTGCTTCATTACTGTTTTACCAGGCAGGGTACAAGATACCCTGTTCAGTAAATATCATGATTCTGTGATTCTAAGATACCATGTATGGCAAATAGCAAATAACTTACATGAGAATTAGTATCTGAATCTAGAACCTTTATCTTATGCTAAAAAAATGGGCCATTGCCACCAAAATTGAATTTAGATACTACCAGAAGAAGAAATTTCCCTAAGGGAAACTTTATGTGCACATAAACATATGCTATGGCTGAAGGTTTCAGAATATCTAGCTGAGAATAAAGCTTTCAGGCTTGGAGCACCAAACAAAGGTGAACAACGAAAACTTTTGGTTGTTTCATTTTGAGATTATACCATTTAGTCTTGTTATGATAGACTAAGGGGTTTATCTGAGGCATTCCATTATTACACGTGGAAAAAAACCTAAATAAATGTGTAAGCCATTGTCTAGCTAGAAGAACCAGCTGTTCTTTATGTCCTTTGTACAACAGCACTAACGTACAAAAGACTCACTCTGAAGCTTATGCTCTTACATTTTGTCTGTCTTCTCAAAGTGCTGTGAAATTTACAATTTTGAAGGTCTTATCATTATCATTTGAAGGTCTTACATTATCTAAATATAAAAGCTATCTAAAGACTAAGTTAAGTGATATTGACTTTTCTTTAAAATAGGAAATTAAAATGGCATATGCAGATTGTTCAAGGAGCTGTGCATACTTAAAATCAGCCAGTTTAGTGCTGTGTTGGGTATTTTAAGTATGTAAAACTGGCTTATACGTATGAAGTTTTGGGTTTCTTTTGGTGTTTTACATAGGTCTTCTAAAGTATCCCGAGGTTCAGAGCATGCCAAAAACTACAATTTTCTCAGGCATTGCAGAACAAAGAAATAAGTTAATATGTTAAAATACTTGACAATAACTTTTCATGTGATTTACTTTATTAATGTAACAAGTGTTACATTAGTTACATTAGAGTGTTATTAGTCACAGCAGACTTAGAGGCCTGAAACCATGAGAGTAGAGACTTACACCACAGCTTCCTAAGACATCACTAAAATACTGAAATGATAGACATTCACATAACTTTCTCCAAATGAAGAGTCATCCAAGAAGAAACACTGTTAGTGAGTAAATCTAGAAAAGCCGTGCAGAACTGTATACTGCAACCTATTTAGAGGAGGTCTTTACAATAAACTACAATCTCCATAAAAATCTGCAAGTCTAAGCAATAATAATGCAAAACTCACTTTGTTTTTCCCTTACCCTTTCCTTTCCATCAATTAATATATACAAAACATATATGCTAGAATTACTCTTGCTGTTCAGTTTTGTACCCGCTAGGGAATTAGCAATGCTAATTATGTAGTAACATATGTAGTAATTATGTAGTAGCATTATGTAGTCTTCTTATGGATAGAATTTACCTAGATTTCATTAGGCCAAACACAGCTATCCTGACGGTGGCAGTACCACTAAGACTATAAAGACATGTGTTTGCGAATATGATATTCCACAAGTATTTTCTCTCACAAGCTGTTCCTCAGGCTGGAGTAGTTCTCTGGTGTTTTCAGATACACTGGAGAACTATTTTTGGAAATGAGATACTACAATCAAGACAGGTGCAGATATAGATGTGGAGAAATGCTGGTGCTGAGGGCACTGATACTGTTCTGATCTCCTTTGCTTACTCTTTGCAACCTGTGCATACTATTTTCCCAACACACATTTGCTTCAGCTTGGTCCACTGCTACAAACTTGCAGCTCCGTCTTCCTGGATAGGAGAAGGTGATGTTTGCAATTGCTGTGTATTTCTTGCTTTCCATTATTTACAAGTCTATCTGAAAAGTCTACCTTCCAAGAACAAATCAGGTAAATTATGGTTTTCAGTTGTAGTAAGTGTGTGCATATTAGTGAAAGGAGAGTTGGAAAGGGGACAGGAAAGAAAAAAGGCAGAAGCTGGAAGATGGAAGAGTAATCACAATGGAAACAACATTGTCTGTGATAATAGGTGATACTGACACAGAAAGGGGAACACTGGCCTTGTGTAAGTTCAAGAAGGAAACGGATAGAAAGGATCCATACTATAGAGGATTAAGATCCTTGAATGGCCTTCTGATAAAAACAGAAGGGACAATGGGTAACTTCTAAGATGAGGTTCAGTAAGCCTATGAAAGAGATTAGGTGATAATAGGGAAGTGGAGTTGATGACCCAAGAGATTAATTCATTCCCATTGCTTCTCACACTTTTTCCAGGGGGAGGCTGACTGAAGATTGAGTATGTTGCTGAGTCTCATTTTGCTTTGAAAAGTAAATGTCGTGTTCCGTCATTATCACAGTAGACTTTCTTAAAAGTACTCTTGGAAGGGAGAAGTGCTTTAGCTGCCTTAAAATGCTCTTCTGTAGTGCAGATTAATCTGATCTTGATTAATCAGATCTTTTGCACTCTCTAGAGAGTTAGCAGAGGGAAGGCAAGCATAGATAAACTGGAAGAACTGTTTTCACCGCTAATTTCCCACATTTATGAAGGAATTAAGGGTCCGTACAGACCTCAGTAAAGAGGTCAGAGCAAAGAAATCCTGTCAGCTATAAAACAATAGAAAATACCTTTTTTTTTCCCTTTCTTGTAATTGTGGCATAATTTTGAACAATAATAGACTGTTTCATGCTAGCAAGCGTGAGAGCAGCTTTCCTTTGATGTACTGTTATTTCGTCTTTGATAAAGGACAGAGAAAAGCTCCCTATGTCTCAAAATGTTTTGTCTACTTAAGAAATACAGCAATGTCTCTCCATACAATATTTTAAATTAATAAAAGATGTTTAAATAGCTTGCAAATATATTGATACTTACAACTGTCAGGAATAATGGGGAAACTTAGATCTGTCCATTTGTTATCCAATTGTTTATTCCTCACACCTTGCAAAGATTACATCAGCTCATTGCCCCACCTTCTTCCTTTTGACTCCTTACGTGCATCTGCAGAGTCTTAGTCAAATACAGTTCTTTATTCAGTAAAACCTAAATGTAATCCCTGCATGTCACTGAACTCCACAGTGGAGAGTCTGTTTGCACAAAACCTCTTTTTTCTGTTTGATGGCCAGAATAAGGAGGTTTCCAGATCAAAGCATCAAAATGTGTAGTAACAAAATCTCAGGTTAATCTAACACCTAAGACTCTGTAGCTGGAGCAATGACACACTTACACTTGACTGGAAGCTGAAGACATGTATAACACAGGCTGCGTTATACAAGCAAATAATCTTCCTGATTTAGTGGGATACTTAGTTTAATGTTAAGGACATACATAAGCATACACAAGATCAAAAGACTCATTATGTAAAAGCATATTTATCTTCTGCCTACGTCTTTTTGTTCTATGGTTACCTACTTTTTGAGCAGTCTCAAAATTAAGATAGGAATCCTGTGTGGTACGATTTTATATTTTTATTACATGACAATCTACTTCTCAGTGATTTTCAGTTGACTGAAAAACAACTATTAGGTGTCAGGTACACACACACAAAGTTTGGAGTTCTTAGTCCATACATTTTTACTCTGACTGTTAGGGAAGTGACATTGTTTAAACTTAACCAGCAACTTGAATGACACAACTGCTCACTCAACCGCCCACTTGCCTCCTCCTCTCCTTCCTTCCCTCCCCTTCCCCCCACCCTGGCCCCTTCCCCGGAAGGGTGGAGTGAAAAGGGCAAAAAGGACGGGAAAAACCTCTTCTGTGTTGAGATAAAGACACTTTAATAGAAACAATATCACAAAAGGAAAAATAACAATTGCAATAATAATAATAATGTAACAGGTCACTCTCACCGCCTGGTGAATTGGCACCTTCCAGAGCAGTGACCATGACTATGCGGAGCATGATATCTATGGAATAGAATTTTTCATTGGCCATTCCACCATTCCATTGTTCTGTCAATGCTTCTATGGGAAGCTGAAAAAAGTCCTTGAATAGTGTAAACATCACTTAGCAACAACTGAAAACAATAGCTATTATTGACATTTCTTTCATTGCAATCACTAGAAAGAAAATTAACTCTTTCCCAGCTGAAACCAGGACAGTAGCCCAGTAAGCAAGGTTGGATGCAAAGACTATTTATAAAATTACTTACAACCCACAAGATGGATACTTTGTAATTAAGTTGGTGCATATCTAAATAACTAAAATTGTGTGGAGCTTATTTTCCCCAAACTGATCTATTCACATATACACACACACAGACGGAGAGGGTGGGAATTAATACTGCCTTCAATTTGTTAGAAATTACTAACTTGGTTTACACTAAGGGAGAGAAAAATCCAGAAGTAAATGCTTGACTGAGACTTAGTATAATTCACATTTTCTTGTTAATTGTTTCTACCAACTGTTTATGGGGTAGTATTTTTGTCACTTTGAAGAACTGACTTAGTAAGGCTGCTTTTTTGAGAAATTAAAGGTCATTTAGTCTGCCATGGCTCAGTTTTTGCTGTAAGGATAATTTATTTTGTTTTTAATTTTAAAACATACACACACACACACACTGTCTTGCATAGCAGTAGCTTTAGATAAAGCAGAGAGTGCCTCTGTATAACATTGCTGTAAAACTTGTTGAGTAATTTAGATTCCGATGATTCCTTGACATTCTGCTTGATTTCAATTTTTTTTAAGCTCTTATTTCTAAAACTTGATTTACTACCACACTGTGTGTGCTATAGTATTTGTATTTAAAGATGTTGACCTACCTGAGCTGTCTATGAGTGAACTAATGTGGGTATTGTTTAACTACAGCAGTAAAAAGCTCAGTTCAAGCTGGCAAACCTTAACTATTTTGATTACACTCCCTACAACATTTCTGTGTGCTTCAGTGAAAAGAGTCATCATATTTTCTTTCTATTAAAACATAACCCAGCGATATCTAGAAGAAGGTTCAGAGTTATGAGGGATTTTGAACACTTTTGACTAGTTTGTCTCTTCTGCTCTCTTGCTGGTTGCAGGTAACAAGCCCCAAAAGTCTTATGGGAAGCACAGGCATCTCTCTGTACTAATGTTTGTACCCCTGCAAGCCTTGCCTTTCTCATATGACATGTGCTGGGGAGAGCGCTGAGGAACAAGGATCAGTCATGACCTTCTCTACACCTGGAGGTATAGTCCGGATAGGATTGTCCATCTGGATAGATAGTGAAACAAACCTGGCTGTGTTAGTGTAGCTCTCTAATGTGCTAATACAGCCTGCTTGAAGCACCTATGAAATGAAACTGTTCTTATTGTCTGTTGTTTTTAACTCTTAACAGGGAAATGGGTGGTTTCTTATTCTGGATTTGGCTTATGGCGCAATGGTAGGTCATATTTAGCATTTTGAGGTACAGAGAAGCTACTTGTGAAATTATAGGTAAAATTATATTGTGCCTGATGCAACAGTCCAAAGGAGGAGAGGCTGCCACAGCTCCATATTCGCAGGTCCAATCAGCAGGAGGCTGAAAATGTCTTCCCCGTAGGTGCAATCACAGAGACCACATACATGGATATAAATCTAGTCACACATATCACAGGCATATACACTGAACACTCACATGAACTCAAACAGCACCAATGGCTGCATCCTGCTACCCTCTCTGGTTGAGCAGGATGGAGGTGCCTTGGTGAGAATATCCACTGTGGACCCCTCAACTAACTGCCCCTGGATCCTAGTCTCACAAGCTGTTGGCACTTGGGTATACGAGCTCTTGAGACCACAGGCCTGCTCCTGTTGCTGGTACAAGCCATCTTATTCCCCTGACTGTCTTGCTCCAAGATGGCCAGGACTCCCCTTTTCCTTCCATCAACAAGTTCCTCTCCTGGAATAGCCATGGGAGGGGCCCTGACAAGGTGTCCTTCCTTCTGAGAGTCTTGGGTGCCCACCTGTCTTTGTGTCTTTGCACTCCTCTAGGCTTGTGGAGATAGGCCTTTGAGGGACTGATAGCTCCTGTACAGATGGGCCTGGGATTAAGCTGGCAGGGTGTTACTTGAGCTCCCCCTCCTGCCATTGTCTCTAGGTTTCTTTGTGGGCATGCAGACCAGCTTTTATCACTTAACCTAACCGTCTGTCCTGTTCATTTGCCCATAGTTAGCCATCCGTGAACATTTCCTAAGTGGTTACAAAACCTTGTGGTTTCGTTCACAAACTGAGTCCAGGTTAGTTAAATATACCAAATCCAGAGAGCGACAGCTCAAGATATGGACCATGTGCATTTAGTTCCTCCTGTTTGGTGGTAGGATGCTCTTGAAGGGATAGACACCATGACAGAATGTGACCATTGAAGTTGCATGTACGCATGAGTCAATTAACTAGGCATTGAGGAATAAAGGACCAGAACAAAACCCTTTTTTTCTAGCCAAGGGAGTGTTACTCTCACACAGGACATAAAAGCCACCTCAGCCTCCATCCAGCTGGGGAGTATTTTCCCCACTGCAACAATTTTAGGAGTGCTCAGAAGTGTGGCAGAATTTTTTGTCAGCTTAAGTGCCAGTAGAGAGGAACTGACTAGAGAAAAAATTGCCCCATGGCAATGTGAGGGTGTAAGGTGCAGAAAGCATTTCTGTTGTGATCTCTGCATGCTAATGAAACTGGGCTCACAGATGAATAGAGCTGAGTATGGAAAGAATTTACTGGCTGTGATCACTTGGTCTACCAGATTCACTCTCATTCTCCGCTTCTGTGCTTTATATTTAAGTCCTCCCCTGCAGGGTATGGCAATCACTGTGTTTACTTATGCCAGGTCATATTAAATTGATTCACAAAATTAATGTCATTAAACCAATTTTAATTTCTTTTATTTATTTTATATTTTTTTAGAGCTGTGTGTTTTGTTTTGTTTTGTTTTGTTTTTAAAACTGTGTCTTTAGGTAAAAAGAATTGCAACACCTACTATCACTGTTAAGGTCTTTCTCAACGATCAGCGACTTTTAACTTGTGTAATCCTACATTTACTCTGCCTGTTCTGCCTTGTCTTTTTGCCAAAAACCTGCCCCTTCTTCTATCCGAAGGCAGAATGATGCTTATAACTGTGTCAAGCTCTTCTCTGGGTAGCTGGAGCTGGAGGAACTCTGGGAAGCTTTGACCACAGGTGAAAGTTGCTCTCCCTGATCCTGGGTGCAGCATATCACACTACATGGACTCTCTTGAGAAACACATATTCGTGTCCTGCAGTGCATTCATGTGTTTTTTGTGGCTTTGTTCTGTTCACTTTTACTTATCTTATACACTGTAGAACCTGAAAAATTACTGTGTCTGTTTAATATATGTTTTTCAGAGGGAAAAATCCGTTTGCTTTTTTATTTCAATTCTTATATGTTGTCCTTAAATTGAATAATGACATCAAATATGCCAGCACAACTAGAGGTATTTGATATGTGTGCTCTCTATAATATCAAATAACAAATATTAGAGGAACACATTAAAAAATAATCAATCAAACTAATCTCTAACACCTATCTATTGTCCTTGGAAAGAGTGTCTTTTCTCATGGTCACGTTTTGGAACCATGTTTAACTTTTATATTGTGCCTGGAGGTAAAAGGTAATATTGTACTTTCTTTTAATGGGATGTGTTGGTGGAATTCCAGTGCATAAGTTTCTTTCCCTCACCAGTTTTATAGCTGTACAAAAGTATTACATTTCACAGTGATGGAGCTATCCCCAATTCATAAAGGCCAAAAGAGATCCATAGCTGAAGCTGTAATTCCATCTGAGCAGGATGTGGGATCTGTTACAAAGAGGATTCACAGCAGAAAATCAGATCAAATAATTACAGCCTTCGAACTTCATGATGATTCTTAATTTCACATACACTTTTCAGAGGTAAACCTATTTTCCTTAGTCATGAATAAACCCACAGAGGGTGAGTGCGTCTTGCAAGAGAAGCAGACTTTAACTCATAATCTTGTTCTGTCATTTCTACACAGAAAATAGGAAGAGACCATGATTGACTTGCTGCAGGCTGAATACGTGGAAGGAGACTAAGTATACAAATACAGCAAAAAATTCTAACAAAAATTTCCCTTTTGATAGTAGCAAGCAGGATTTTCCTGCTTTTATTTTTCACTATGAAAGTAGTTCTTATGACTGAGTATAAAGGAAATCAGGAAATGTGTTTTTGAATATATACTAATAAAGCTGTTATTCCTGCACTAAAACTTCTTTTTCTCTGAAGAGTGGCATTTACTAATTTTTGTGCATTTCCAGGGGCACATATGTGAATAAGGTTGATTATGAAGATAAAATTATCCATTTTTGGTCAGAAGCTCATATCCAAATTTTCATACAGATTTTCTCATTTCTTCATTTGTAGTTGAAGATCATTTTCTTAACATTCTCACATGATACAGATCAACAGGGGATTCAGCTTTATTAAAGGAGATCTTTAGAATGAAATCAGCTGTGGAATGTTTTACAAATGTGGTTCAATAAACTCCATATAATTTCAGAAAGAAAATGGTGCATACAGGAGTATCTGGGTAATTAGCATAAATACAGTGTTTCACTTGGATTCATACAAGAAGGACCTCTGGGAGAATAAGACACTTTTCAAGTAGTCTATGAAAAAAACGTATCTCTTTCTAGGGTCCTAAAGAACAAAATTTGCATATTAATAGAAGATTAAAGTGCCCATCAAGTATTCTTTAGCTGTTGTCTCTTGTCTATTTTGCTCTTCACATAAACATCCTAATAAAAAGAGACTCCTGCATCTCCAGTTATTGCATTGAATCACTACAGTTTCATATTACAATAGCACACAGGATTTTTGTGTTTGAACCCTTTTCAAAAGTGCTCCCTGGATTCCCTATTAACTGATTTTCTTCTCTCTTTGCACTCCTTTCCTCTTCAAGTTTTACCTGACCTTTTTAACAGACTCTGATCATTTTTAAAGGCTAATTTCTAAGTTTTGGGTCCCATCACAGTCATGCTTTTAGGTATGAGTTTTACAAATCTACTCAATTTTAAATGTCATATTCTACAATTAAAAAGCACCTAAAGTGGAAATCTATTTTTTGTCTAGGTCCAAAAGGAGTGTTCAGTTCTGGAGTGTTCAGCCAACAGAAAAACCTACAGTGTTTAAGCCAGTTAAAGTGAGGAAGTGTGGAGTAGATTCATGGAACTACCTGGACTTGAAAAGGTGTAGTGGATAATATTTTCAGAGCTATGTATGCTGAAATTTAGAGAGATGTTAACATTGCTGTACACCTCACTGTGAATATGACAATTATATTTAAAGGGACTTAGAAAATTATTTACAATAATTACTGCAGTTTTAGGTGCTGCTAAAATTATAGCCTTATCTTAACTCAAAGAAATATGTCAGTGAGAAAGAAGTTATGCAGTATTGTTCTTCATGGATCCCTGTACACAGGATGAGACTGCTGTTCAGACACCCATCATTTCTCAAGGCAGTTATTGACTTTAAAAAGCACTTTTAATTTATCAGTGAACAATTTTGCTCAAATAAAACCAGAGATGACTGATGCTTTGAAGTCTAAGTGATATGACTCCTAAATTCTTTAAACCTGCAAACTTATTAGATTCTTACAATCTGTACAGTGTGTATTTCTTGTTAGTAAGTTAGACTAAAACAGTATCTCTTAGCAAGAATATCTATGTAAATGTTTAAAGCTGGCGGTTGTCCCAAATGACACATTGGTCTGTTTCATGTGTGTCTATCTTACACTGCACAGTGTTAAAATGAGATTTGGGGTGGCAGGAGGCCCTTTAGTTTCTGTGAAAACAGCACACAGTGGAGCTCCCAAAGTCTGAGACTCATTACAGGATCAAAACATTCCCCAGTCTTGCTCAGCTATGCAAGCTAGAGCAGTCTCTTGTCACCCACTGATAACGGTTTTCTGCAGGAGCAGTTCATTCTTCCCATGATCAGAGCATTTTTCTCTCATCCTTCTACTTATCTTGCTAAATTTCCTGCTTGCAGCAGTTCCTAGGGACTCCATAAGGCTTTTCTTGATCTCCCTCTGACTTTCATTGACTCTTCCTACTTCTAGGTGAGAAGGGCACTGTTTTTTGCTGATTCTTTCTGAGCTCACTTGCTTAGCTTTCCTACCGAAGGAGCCACAATAGACATGGTGTACAGGCAGAAATTGTTTCCAGTAACTCTCGTAGTCCCATGAGTGCAGTAGCAGGCATGATGGATGAATGCAAGTGCAAAGTCAGGATTTTTACAGCAAGACTAGGATGGCTTGCTCTCCAGGGATTGTGGTTGTCATGAAGGACATTATGCAACTCTAGCTATTTTGTGGGTTTTTGGAAGTCATCAGTGCAGTTTCTGTCACATTGATGCCAGTTCTGCAAATCAGATAGAAAAGGAACAACACACCTAGCAAAGCAACAACAATTGTTTTCTTGCTAGTCGTACTTCATTGCCTGAATTAAATTGAGATCAAGAACTCAGAGACAGAATGTGAAAAAAAGTGTGCAGAAAATTTCTGATAACAATCTTTTGAATTTAATGACAATAGAGATTATTGAAATAGAATAATAGATCATAGAATGGTTTGGGTTTGAAGGGTCATCAAAGATCACCTAGTCCAACCTCCCTGCCATGGGCAGGGACACCTTCCACCAGGTTGCTCAAAGCCCCATCCAGCCTGGACTTGAGCACTTCTTGAACAGAAGGGGCATCCATAACTTCTCTGGGCAACCTGTTCCAGTGCCTCGCCACACTCACAGTAAAGAATTTCTTCCTAATAGCTAATCTAAATCTACCATCTTTCAGTTTAAAGCCATTACCCCTTATCTTATCAATACATTCCTGATAAAGAGTCTCTCCCCATCTCTCCTGTAGGTACTGGAAGGCTGCTATAAGGTCTCCCTAGAGCCTTCTCCAGGCTGAACTGCCCCAACTCTCTCAGCCTGTCTTCATAGGAGAGGTGCTCCAGCCCTCTGGTCATCTTCATGGTCCTCTTCTGGAGTTGCTCCGACAGTTTCATGACCTTCTTATGTTGGGGTTTCCAGAGCTGGATTCAGTACACCAAAGGAGGGTCTCACAAGACCAGAGTAAAGGAGGAGAATCACCTCTCTTGACCTGATGGCCACGCTTCTTTTGATGCAACCCAGGATGTGGTTAGCTTTCTGGGCTTCAAGCACACTTTACCAGCTCATATTCAGCTTCTCATCCACCATCAGCTCTCAGTCCTTCTCCTCAGGGTTGCTCTCAGCCCATTCTCTGCCCAACCTGTGTTTATGCTTGGGATTGCTGTGACCCAGGTGCAGGACCTTGCATATGGCTTGGTTGAACTTCATGAGGTTTACACAGTCCTACCTCTTAAGCCCGTACAGATCACTCTGGATGGCATCCCTTCCCTCCAGTGTGTCAACTGCACCCCACAGCTTGGTGTCATTGGCAAACTTGCTGAGGGTGTACTTAATCTCACTGTCCAGGTCTCCAACAAAGATGTTAAACAGTGCTGGTCCCAGTACCAACCCCTGAGGAATGCCACTCATCGCTGCTTCCACTTGGACATTGAGCCATTGACCGCAACCTTTTGAGTATGGCCATCCAGCCAATTCCTTATCCACTGAGTAGCCCATCCATTAAACCCATTTCCAACTTAGAGACCAGGATGTGATGTAGGACAGTGTCAAATGCTTTACATAAGTCCAGGTAAATTATATCAGTTGCTCTGCCGTTACCTACCAACACTGTAGCGTCATCATAGAAGGCTACCGAATTTGTCAGGCATTACTTGCCCTTTGTGAAGCTATGCTGGCTGTCACCAATCACCTCCTTATTTGCCCATCCATTAAACCCATTTCCAACTTAGAGACCAGGATGTGATGTAGGACAGTGTCAAATGCTTTACATAAGTCCAGGTAAATTATATCAGTTGCTCTGCCGTTACCTACCAACACTGTAGCGTCATCATAGAAGGCTACCGAATTTGTCAGGCATTACTTGCCCTTTGTGAAGCTATGCTGGCTGTCACCAATCACCTCCTTATTTCCCATGTGCCTTTGCATAGTTTCCAGGAGGATCTTGCCTGGCACAGAAGTGAGACTGACTGTTGTGTAGTTCCCCAGCTCTTCCTGTTTTCCAGCCCTTCACTTTGCAGCTGTACTTATGGGAAGCAGAGTACCCTGAAAGATGTTTGCTGGAGTCCTTTTTGCTTTGAAATAGATAGAAGCTTTATGAGAGGCAAATATACACTTAACTACATATGTATGCCAATGATACGTGTTAGAGGGGAGACTGTGTGTTCTGCCAAGCCAACTGTTTATGCCATAAGTTTGGCTCTGTTTAAAAATTGATGGTCAATCATCGAATCTGTGGATACTGGAGGTATTCACTAATGTTTCTTGTTCTCTTTTTTTTCTGAATGGATTTGCAAGCTGTGCTCTGAGGCAAGGTGGCATTTTTGGAAATTGGCCTTTGTCTTCTTCCCAGCTGATGAAATTGTGGTCTCCCAGCAAATGTGGTATGACTGATTAGGTGACATTGCTTAAAGAGGTAAGCTGATGTGAACACCTACAATAATGGAAGGGCCTTGTTCCTCGTAGGATTATTTAAGGTTTTATTGCTTTAATTAAAATGAAATTTTGTTGATATAAGTTGATCAGAGGGTCTCAGTCTTATTTTTGGAAAAATATGCAGATAGGTACCAAATTACACTGAAAAGACCCCATGAGAAACATCAGCTGTAAAAAAAAATCCCAAAAGTGCTTTATCAGAAGAGTCATATGTGGTTGCTGATACAGATACAATGACAGATTTCTACAAATCATTTTGTTTCTCTTTGAATTCTTTTTAAATTCCTAAAAGGAGTCATGAAAACTCCTTATAGAAAAGTATTTCCCAATTTTGGTCCACCCATTCAAGACAGGACTGTCTGACATACCAATGCATCCCATCTCAACAGATTTCCATGCTTTCCATTTGTGCTGGTCATTAATGGCAGGGCATTTAGGTAGCCTGAATTCCTAGTCCTACTAACAAGCAGCTTTCCCGTTTGTTTCTATTGTAATTACATGGCAACATTATTTTTAATAAAACACCATAGGCTTGGTTGGGAACTGTGTTACTACCTAGACCAGAAAAGAGTCCCTGCCACAAGGAATGGTCAGTCTGACTGCTCTCTTGTGTAAAGCTGGTGGCATAAATGTTCTAGAGAAGTCAATAAGAATGAAAATCTATTATTGGACTTCTAATCAGGAATTAATAGATCAGTCAAAGAAAGGGAAGAAGAAAAACTGTATGAGAAAACTAAACCTAAAGTTTGCACATATATTTTTCTTCTGGGTTTATTTGGGGTTTTTTGTACACCATAGTTTTTATGGTAACAACTACAACTTTATACATATGTGTTTTATTACTAGAGCCTTCTCAAAATAGTATGGCTGTGGCCAATAAAGAAAGAGAATACATGAATTCATGACAGCAATCCGCACATTTCCTTGACATAAAAACAATCTCTATTTTTATGAGATTTTGGTAAATATTTGATAAGGGTTACAATAGTTTCTAGTAGATGATCCCAAAATGACAGAGGCTCCTTTTGTCTGTTCTTGCTTCTAATGTGGGCATAATCACAGCATTTGCATCTGTTGAAAGCTGCCCTGTCCTACCCCTCAGAAAGATAGCCCACCAGCTAAGCTGGAGTATTTGTCAGGTGATGGGGAGGCATCCTTCTTTTTCAGTTATGTATTCCTGTACTAGAGGAGGTGTTCCAGCTTTGACAGTGAGTACACCACAAGAAAGGTTGTTGGAAAGCATATTTTTGGGCAGTGTAGTTTTATATTTCCTGTAAGCAGCCTTGCTTTTAGCAGTTTTAGACCCTGATTTCAGGAAACACCCTGTTCCATATGTAGGCACTTGCTGACAGAATCTGTTGCTATGAGATAGTCTGACGTCTCTAAGCCTAGGTTTTAGCAAAAAAGTAGATGAAACCCTGATCTGACTGAGGGGCCCCTTAGGCAGGAGCACTGCTGTGATCATATTGCTTGATGTAGATGCATGAGCCATAGCAACAAGTGGTAATGGGTGAAGAGGTGGCTAGAGGCCACCCACTGCCCTCAGGAAATCCACTTTTGCGATTTTGTGAAGACTTAAAATTTAAATTTCCACATCTTCAGTAAAAAAAGTGATAGTGGTAGATCTTTCCCAGTATAAAATATAGTCAGTGAACTCCCATGTTACTTCCATCACACAAGGTATAGCCATTTAGTCATACACTCTGAATTTATTATTTAATGTTTTTGTATACCAGAAACTGTTATATTATAATAATTTTATTCCTCTGGACAACAACATCAACAATCAAAAAACCCCAAAATCATAAGTAAACTGTATTGTAAGTCAGAACTTATATCACTCAGGTGTTTTTTTTTTTTTTCTGAAAATTAGTACAGTATTTTATTCAAGGATATTAAGCTGGTAGATTTAGCTCAATGGTTCAGAAACCTGTATAAATGAGGGACAGAGCAGAAGTCAGAGTCCTATCTGCTATTACCTGTATGGTGCTAAATATAAGTAGATGATTGCTGCCTTTAATGTTAAAAATAGACTGGAATGTTGTATATATTCAACTCATGACTTGAGTGGCTGAAAGTACTTTGTAAGCCTTATTTAATTAAGCTTTACAATACCCTTAAGATAAAGGATAAGAGGAATTTTTATCGCCTGTACTATCACCTTAAATTGTACAGAATAACCTTCATGTTTTCTTTTTGTGTGAAACAGCTTCTAACATTACAAACAATTGCTAAAGGTGTAATCCATTTGTACATTCACATTAGCGTTGGTTTTTTATGGACTATCATGAAAAAAATTGAGAACAAACATGTACAAATATACAGCAAAAGAGGTTTATTGTAGTTAGAATATAAAATTTTCTTTAAATTCTTTCTTCAGAGCTGTCTGTTTAATCAAGCTGTTAACTCCCAAGGACAAACTTAGCAGCTATTCTAATTAACCGAAGCGCAGCATGTATTGGATAGTGATAGACCAATTGCAAGTCTTAGCTTTTATTTTGAAGTAGAAAAGATTAATGGTTCATCATGAGATCTTAAGATGCACAATTCAGTTTGTACTGCTGAAGCCTTCAGCTATCAACAGGATGCAGGCAGAGTAAAAGAGGGGAATAATATTATTAGTAACTGGCCTAAAGCACTACAAGAGAAGGATCCAATGAACTCAACAAATTTTTCCAGAGGGTTTCCCAGGTGAGTTTTTTGTAATTATTTAAGTACGTGCTGCATCAAAGATCTACCAGAAACATCTAAATCTAAGTGTGCAACCTTAGGGAACAAAGACACTCTCTTTAGATGTTGACTGTTTTCCTATAGAAGCTGTTATTTTTCATTTATACAGCCTCTGATGGTAACTCTGTTAAAGCTTCTAAGTAATCCAATAAAGATTATGCAGTATTCTGCTCTTACATTTCCTTCAATAGATGCATATGGAGGTCTTTGTTTACAATTCAGGAAATGGGCCAAAATGTTCTTTGGTTTGTCTGTGTTAACAAAATTTCTTTAATATTAATAGCCTCCTGCATTTTAATAACATATACAGTAAATCTAAAGCAGTACTATAATGCTTTCTGTGGGTTCAGAAGACTTTGTCCCCAGAGCTCTCTATCAAGCCTTGACTCTCCTTTAGATCTCATGTTAGATCTTACGCTGTTGTGTATGTTTGGTGTTGACTAAGTTGTCTCAGTAATGAATATTAGTTTGTGAGGTAACTCAGGTTTTCTCTAACATGTTTCAAATAAAATCTTAAAAGTTCAATGGTGCAAAACACATTGAAAAGCTTCACTTTTGGTGATATTTGCTGAAATACACTGTATGTTTCACATATTAAGTTTCACGGATCATTATGGTTTTATTTGGATTTATCTCTTTGTACAATATTTTTGCTTACTAGTTCTGCCTTAACATGTTTTCACTGAAAGGATTAATTTTGGTAAATGCTCCTCTGCACTCTTGGTAGACAATATGGACTCTGTGTGTATGAATGTGCATGTTTCACATTGTGTACTCAGAAATGAGAAAAGTAAAATTTTGTGCCGCATGAAACAACAAAATCAGAGAATCTTCTACTAATTGTACTTTTCTCAATTTTACTTTCCCTCTTCTGCTAGAAACCTAATCACTGATATAGCACACATTGCAGTGACACTCTATTGGCAAATACCTCATACGGAAGCGATCTATTTTTACACATATGAAATCTATTTGATATTGATGTAACAAGATGTAACAAGAGGGCAAAGACTGAGTCATAAAAGAGACCTTCACCACATAGATATAAATCTGAATTTAGCAGAAGCATTCACTTGACAAACTCCAGGGAATTTATATATTTATATATTTTTTTTATTACTAACTTCTTTCTTCCGTGGAAGAAAGAAGTTTCTAAGTTTTGAAGTTTCTGACTCATGCAATGAGTAAAGGCTGATTCCAAAATGTAAATGTAGTTTATCTGTTGTCTGATACTTGGCCCCGCTGTATGTGAACTTTCTCATCTGGGATACATCTCTGTTTCTCTGTTGCAAACTTAAATGTGTGCATGTTAAAAGCAATCCAAGCAAAATTATTCTGCCTCTGACATTAACTCTATATATGAAATAGATTAATGTGATATGATGCCTGATATTTTTTCCATAATTCTGCATTATGAAGAGTGCATCAGTCTGCAGGAGTATCTGGTGTGTTAAGAGGAATAGTGTTTTCCAGTGGAATTTTAATTTATTAAGCAGACACAAGTTGTAACTGCCAGACTCTGTGAATTCCAATTATTTTTTTCTTGATATTAGTAATACACTGATAGTCTATGAAAGCTAGGTAACTAACTCCAGGTAGTCATGAATCTTATTTCATCTGTTGTGACCAGCAAGTTGATGTCTTAAGAAAAAACCCAGTTCATTATGTCACGATTGTTTTAATAACTTAGGGAATAAGGAAAATCTGATACAGAAGTTTGTGAATGATCTTTTGGGACTGAATTGCTCTCACAAGCTAATATTAGAAACAATTTATAATAATACACAGGCTAAAAGGTACAAGATAGATGTCTGAGTAGAAGTTTCAGGATGATCTTAGTTATGAATTCTTATCACTGAAAGATTTGAGGAGATCTAGGCTTGGGAAGCACTAAAAATTCTCCAGTGGGTGAACTCATTTTCCCCTTTCCCCCCAAAAAATGAAATACTTTCTTCAAGAATTCAAAGGAGGATTAAAAAAAATCCCTCTTAATTGGTATCAAAACCTTTTAATTTTCTCTATGAAATATATTGTTGATATATACAAAAAATTAAGTGCTACTTTAATTACTTTAACTATTAACAACCTAGATTTCAGTTACTATTTTTCTATGTAAAAACTTCTCAAGAGTGTATACAAGAAAACTCACTTTTGCTAACTTTCCTTCCACACTGTTTGAGAAAGAGGCACACTGTTTTTAGTAAAAGTTCTCCAGTGTTTTTTGATGGAGAAAGTATTAGAGACAGGGTATGGGAAAATGGGAGAAGAGAATAAGTGTGGTAGCAATGGTTGTAGTTAAAATAAGATGAACCTAATGAGAATGCTGTATCTAAGGGGCATTATAGTATATATGTATATATAGGCATGGACAGCTAAGCTGAAATTTTTAAATTCAGAGCATATAACCCTAAATGGTAGGTTCTGGTTTGAAATTTATAGATGTTGAATATCTGTGCTACAACTAACTACAGATTGCCTAGAAAATGCAGAGAACTGAGAATCTCCTCACTTTTACTTAGCTGGCAGACATGAGGCCTTAGGAACCCAGCTACTACACCACAGTGGTTAAGCGTTACCCTTAACTGTAGGATATTTGACTTGTGATTACGCTTTGCACAGAGAGGTCAAATGGCCAGCTTGATCCCGGTGACTACGGTTTCACAGGTGAACAGTGTTTAAAGAAAAAAAAAAAAGTAGACCTCTGAATGTTCTAAGAAAAAAAAATAATTAATGCAAATATGCATTTTTTATGCAAATAATTTTGTGAATGAGAAAGCAGACTTTTCTACATTTCCCTGACTGAGCTAGAATATGCTTTAGGAATGCAGTAATTGGGGCCCAAATTAACCAAATGATTTTTCACATAAGAACCCATCTCTACAGCAACTAAAGGGATAACCATTAAGATTATAGAGTGAACAATATTATCAGCTGTATAAGGAAAAAGATAGCCAGCAATCTTGGTTTCCAAATCACTAAAGTTAAATGTTGCCTTTCAATTGAATTAGTGGAAGTTAGCTCCGGCTTTTAATTTTGTACTGTACAGATTTTAGGCATAATCTGAAAAAATGCTCAAAATTCATTAGGAAATTTTAACTTGTGAGATCTTAAGCAGTGAGCGGCAAATTAAAAAGCATTTCCCTTGGTAGGGAAAAACTGTTTATGAGCTTTTGAAACAGGAGTGGTGTATCTAAATCCAACAATCCAAACTGACAAACAGAAGCAGAACCATAGGAAGATATCTTATTCATTGTGTGAAGAAATATTAAATGACCAATTCAATCAGTTAGTTGAACTTATAATGAATTAAGAACAAATTGGTGGAATTAAAAGCTTGACTGGCAGAGGAAAATTATACTTAGTTAGTTTTGCTATGTACAGGATGATGGGACTGACTTCAGAGCATAGTGCCAAGGGATATTCTGGAAGGCTGAAATAAGAAGGGGCAAGACATAGTTATATATCAAGGGAAATTTAGAGGTTAAGGAATTGAAACTGTCAATGGCTATGAAATATAGTGAGTCATTCTTAACTGAGCCAGAGGCTAGAAGACCTAATGAGCTAATAATAGTGCACATTTCACACTCGCAGGACAAGGGAGACATCAGAATGACATAGCAAGATAAAGAGGACTGGAAGAGTAACATGACTGGGATCATATGTGATTAAAACTTCTTGGCATTAATTGTGGGAAACGATAGAAATATTGTCCATGACAGAAACAATAGCAAAACATGATAGTATTTCAAAACTCCCAGATATGGATCATAAAAAGATGGTATCATTTTGTTTTGGTGACCTTTTCTTCATTTTTCTCCCCAGAAAGAGAAAATTTCAGGAAGAAATGCTTCCTGAATAAAAATATGCAACATGGTGCCACCATCTGATGCAGAATATTCATGCCTGATGCAGCTTTATATTGAATGGTTAACTTAAAACATAGTAGTAAAGCATCAGGAAAGAAAAAATGAAGAGAATTTGGGGATCATCCAAGGACATCTACTTTTATATTTAACAGAAAATTTTGTCACATTTAGTTTTAGTTGTATTTAAGTTAGACTCAGCAGGTGTAAACCGTCTTTCGGTTTTATTGAAGTCTATGCCAATTAAAGAGAGCAAGGTCCCATCTCTATTTCAGTAGTATCTACTTCAAGTATTCTTCTGGGATATGAATCTTTCTGGGAAACCTTGAGTGAGACAGGAACAGTAGTAATGGCATTATGTATTTTCAGTCTAGCTGCCAGATGAAAGACATGGTCAATTCTTGCCTTGTATAAGGTCACCCAGAGGAAGCTATGATGTCAGCTGGACTGTGGACAGAGGAGTTGTCAGAATATACAAAATCTACCTGCTTTGGGGTGGTGGAAGGACAGCAGAGAAATGTTGGGTTTGATTTGTCTTTCATTCAATAAAGTGAGAAAAGTAGAGCCCTGAAGACATGAAAAGTATGTTTGGTATGAAAATACTCATTTCAGGTAGTAATTTTTCAAAGATGAAGTAGTTCGTAGTCTCTGACTACTTGAGTTTCCAAGGCGATGTGTACCTATCTCGATCAGGTTCCAATACCCCTTTTTTTCATCTGTGTTTTCCCTGCACACTTTCTGCTCTATGAGCCCTATCAACAACTACTAGATTTCGTAAAAAGAGTAGATACTGTATTCTCACCAGAAGTAGTAATATGATTGAACTAGTTGTTGCATATAGGGCCTGTAAAGAGCTGTAAGAAGTACTATCATCACGGACATGAAAGTGTTAAGTATCTTAATCATAAACGACTGTAAGATCTGTGCTTTATATATTGAAAAATATTTACAAGAAAATAATTTAAAACCATTTCACATAAGACACAACTTCATTATCTGTGTCTTCCTCACTTTAAAGATAACAAAACACTAACTTTCATAAAGTTGGTCAACAGTTTACTAAGCTCAAGCAGACAAAAGATTCAGAATATTTTATCCCCATTCCCCACTATGTATTTGCTTTATAAATTGACATCAGACAGATTTAAAGTATGAAAACAATCCAATCCTGCTGCTTTGCCTGGTGAAATTGTGTTACCCATTCTCTCTGACTTGCAAGGTTCCTCGTCTCACAGGTGTTCTTATACCAGAAATATCAATGGATTTTTTTTTTCTTTTTAATTTTCAGCAAACTAATCTTTCCTTCAGTGAAAAATAAGGAATACAATTGTTTCTTCATGGCAATGAAATGCAGGAAAGCTAGGTATTCCTGGCAATGGCAATTGTGAAACTGAAAAGCATTCAGGAACCATTAATGACATACTTGAACATTTCTTTCTGAAGATACGTTCTATCAGGTAACTTTGTAGTTGCATCTTTTGAGAAAAGTTTGTATTGAGGTGATGAAACTGAAACTGCACTGGGAGGTTTAGCCAACTGCCTCTTTCCCAATGAAGTTTTTAAGTGTGTGCTGCTGTTCTGTTTGTATCCTGTCATTTATACTATTCCCACTATGTATTTTCATATTATATGTCTCTGTTGTTTGTCTGAAAAAAAAAAAAAAAAGAAGTTCCTATGTCCAATTTTTGCAAGTACTTTCAACTTTTTGTAAACTAAAACCACTTACTTTTCATCCAACTTAAGAAACTCTATTTAGTCTGATAATTACAGAGTCACAGAATAATAGGGGTTGGAAGGGACCTTCAGAGATCATCTAGTCCAACCCCCCTTGCCAAAGAAGGTTCACCTAGAGCAGGCTGGACAGGAAAGCATCTAGGAGGGTTGTGAGTATCTCCAGAGAAGCAGACTCCACAACCTCCCTGGGAAGCCTGTTCCAGTGCTCTGTCACCCTCAAAGCGAAGATGTTCTTCTGCATGTTTGGAAGGAACTTTCTGTGTTCCAGCTTGTGTCCATTCTCCCTCATCCTGTCACCAGCCACCACTAAGAAAAGCCTGATCCCGTCCTCTTGACACCTGCACTTCAGATAGTTATAAGCATTAAGGTCCCCTTTAGTCTTCTCTTCTCCAGACCAAACAGATCCAGGTGTCTCACCTTTCCTCATAAGAGAGGTGCTCCATTCCCTTGATGATCTTTGTAGCCCTCCACTGGACTCTTTCCAGTAGTTCCCTGTCCTTCTTGAACTGGGGGGCCCAGAACTGGACACCGTACTCCACATGTGGCTTCACTAGGGCAGAGTAGAGGAGGAAGATGACCTCCCTTGACCTAGTAGTCAAACTCTTACTGATGCATGCCAGGAGACCGTTGGCCTTCTTGGCCACAAGGGCACAGTGTTGGCTCATGGTCAACTTGTTGTTCACCAGGACTCTCGAGTCTCTCTCTGCAGATCTGCTCTCCAGCAGGTCAGCTCCTACTCTGTACTGGTACATAGGATTATTCCTCCCTGTGTGTAGGACCCTAAACTTGCCTTTGTTGAATATCATCAGGTTCCTCACCACGTGTGTAGGTCTTGTTGAATGGCAGCACAGCCTTCTGGTGTGTTAGCAGCTCCTCCCAGTTTTGTATCATCAGCAAACTTGCTGAGGGTACACTCTGTCACCTCATCCAGGTCGTTGATGAATATATTGACCAGCTACAGTACTGACCCCTGGGGAACACCATGAGTTACAGGCCTCCAGCTGGATTTTGCACCACCAGTCACAACTCTGTGAGCTTGCCACTCAGCCAGCTCTCAATCCACCTCACTGTCCACTCATCTAACCCACACTTCTCAAGCTTACCTATGAGGATGTTATGGGAGACAGTTTCAAAAGCCTTGCTGAAGTCAAGGTAGACAACATCCACTGCTCTCCCCTCGTCTACCCAGACAGTAGAAGGCTATCAGACTGGTCAAGCATGATTTCCCCTTGATGACAGCTCCTGATGACCTTTTTCTTCTTCTACATGCTTGTAGATAACATCCAGGAACAGCTGTTCCATAACCTTTCCAGGGATAAAAGAGAGGCTGACTGGCTTGCAGTTTCCTGGGTCCTCCTTCACGTCCTTTTCAAAGACTGGCGTGACATTAGCGTTCCTTCAGTCCTCAGGCACCTCTCCTGCTCTCCATGACTTTTCAAAGATGATGGAGAGTGACTTCATGGTAACATCTGACAGTTCCTTCAGCACTTGCAGGTGCATCCCATCAGGGCCCATGATGAGTGCTGCTGATTCATATAATTGCAGTCTGAGGTAAGCAAAATAAATGCTGATATGGTCCTGTATGACATAGCTCAGCACTCACCAAAGATCTCAGAAATCTGTGTTTAATTATTTTTCTTGTGTGAAAGGTTTTTGAACTTATATTTCTGCCTCAGAAACATTTCCTTAACCACCAGGCAACAGACTGTTGGAGGAGAGGAAATACCTTGCTGAAATTGATCTACTTTGTATAAAGAAGTCAATAGTCTGCAGAGCCACTAACTCATGAGTGCTCCATTTTACAGGAGAACCAGTCTTAGACCAGGGTAGGAATTAATCTTCCCTTACCTTTGCCTTTTATGCAAAATATAACTGCTTTGGCAAAAACACTCCAACAAATGAAAACCTCTTATCTATAAGTGTTCTCTTCTCCTGTGGTTGAATAATCTATTACAAGTGGCAAGAAAGCTTAGTTAAGATTGGGTTCATATAATCAATCTGATAAGCACTAGTAGATGAGGAAGCACTCACCCTACAAGTCCATCTACACTCTACATAGAGAAACAGGCACTTCCAGACTGTGCTACATCTTTTTGACTGTCTGCACTTGACCAACATGATCCATGTCTGAAGAACTCAACTCTTACTTTCTGTATACCTTGAGGGCAGAGATACAGACTATGATGTCCCTCAGAATGCGATATGCTATACCCCTAGACACCGTTGAAGGGAATACTCAGATTTTTTTTGTGTGTGTGTGTGTTTTTTTGTGTTTTCACTTTTATTGACAGAACTGTCCCATCTCTTAGAATATTTAA
Organism: Calidris pugnax; assembly: GCF_001431845.1. NCBI lineage: Eukaryota > Metazoa > Chordata > Aves > Charadriiformes > Scolopacidae > Calidris > Calidris pugnax. The sequence goes on from NW_015090926.1 coordinate 2,850,615, forward strand.
CTATTTATTTCAATGTGTTTTTGATGTGTGCACATTTTTGAGATAGTTTTCATAGTTTGTTGAAAAATGTTGACAAACTCTATCTCTGTTCATCTTCAGAAGGAAAAGTCATTAGTTGGTGTGCTTAGAAAGGACTTGAGGTTGCATGGTAACTTGGCAAGGAAGACTTACTGAGGTGAAGTCTGAAGGACTCCCTTTGACTGACTACAGGGAATTTTGGATTTGGATCTTGGTTAATAATGAATCCAATTAAAACCAAACGTTAGTACTTGTATTTAACATGCATAAATGGAGTGAAATGAGGTTCTGAATTAAAAACTAGGTCATGAGAGTAATCCATCAGCACAAAAAGCTCACGTGTATCAAAAAAGGCAGATAACTAATGGGTTGCCTTGAGGAAGTGCTGAATGTAGAGAAATAGAATTTTATGAGAATTTGCTGGCTGGAGTATGGTACCTTCTTATATTACTGTGTAATGAATACTGCATATTCCTTTTTGTTGAAGAAAATTTGATGATATGATAGATGACAGTCTGTCAGGATCATGTAGGTAGTACTGAGAGCAAAAAAGTGGAACAACTGACCTCTTAAAGTTCCTTCTGTTTATAGGTATGTTGGTCTTTTTCAAACACAACGATTGCATTTTAAGATACAACCTTTGGCCCTGATTTCCTAGTTGAACTATGTCTACATGCTTTCTTGACTATGTAGACAACCCAGCTGGTATTCTCTCTGTTTCAAAAATATTTTGCATTTGTACATCTTTAAGTAGTTTTATTAATAGCATTTTTCTTCGGTGAATACAACAGTGTTCAATTTTTTACTTTTGATTTCAAGTACTGTATATGTCTACCTTTTTATAAGAAGTAATAAACAACAAAAAAAAAATGGATGGGATTTATCTCTTTTAGAAGCCCTCTCTGTGAACAAGGCAGTAGCACCTCTTACTGTGAAGAATTCCTCTGACACTTTGCTTGAGCAAGGTGTGAAGCATTGGATTCAATGTCAAAGTTGTGTATTTGTATCTCTGGGCAGAACAGGACCATCTCTGATGACATAATTACTTGAGGAAACAAACCCTGCATCATTTCTAATGAAATTATAGTATAAATTAAAAAGTTCATAGTGCAATTTCTGTTAGTGTTCAAAAGCTTTGAGCCTCATTCTGATGCCTGATCTTTTCTATGTAGCTTCACTGTAACTAATGGAATAATGCTGGGCTCCTGCTCAACGAGAATATGGAGAATTTGTTCTATAATTTTTTCTTTATAATTCTCTATAGGTCTTGATTGACTAAATGAATGTAAAAATAAATTGCTTGCTATTTAATTATATAGTGTTTGATTGGTCAGGGAATTTAGAGAGCTCACAGGAGAACAACTTATATTTCCTGTCCTGTTTATAGCCAGTTCATTCTTTGTACAATTGCTATAATTTTTCATGGTAGAAGAGCATTTTTAGAAACCACATTTTCTTTTTAATAAACAAGTAATGTATTTCAGTTGATCATCTAAGTAAGTTTGAGGCCAGTTTTTGTTATGTGCTTGAAAAAGACATAATACAATCAGATTTTGGATTTATAGTGGAGGCTGTTCAGCTGATAAGTAACAGCAGTAGTGAAAGCACGTGAAACTCCCTCCTTACATAGTTGGCAATGATATTTAGACCCATTATTATTCTGTCATAATCACCAGTAACAGTTTTTAGGTGTAAGAGTATTCAACTGGAGTCAAAACAACATTTATGTGATGTTAGCATAATTAATTTTGAGTAACTCTGGAAGGCATGCTACTACATGCAGGCCAAATCTCAAATTGTGACAGCACTATCATGAAAAAATGCAACACATAATATGTTCGCTAATTTTCCATAAAGAAAGTTGGAAACTTGGGCAAATATTTTATAAAATTAAAGTGTATAAGGAGATAGAATAGCTTTACACATATAAATTTACATATTCAATACACGTATGTGCACATCTATTTTTGGTAAAGAAAAATGTATGTCTATTTTATGTTTCCAGCTGTCACTACTTGCCAAATATCTTTCTTACTACATTTGAGATACCAATGATTTTAATGCAAAATTGAACAAGTTAATGGGCTGAATGTGTTTAATGTGATCACTTTAATTGCAACTTTCAATATGTCTTCCCTAGACATTGAAGTCTCTATAACAACAGCAACATTTTACAGAAATTAATGATGCTTTCTTCTAGTCTGCTTAAAAGACATTTTGAAAATACTCTTTCTCCATCTTTTGGAAACAGTAAACCATCAAATTTTGTTGATTGAAGCAGGAGAAAGAGGAAGTGGAAGTTCCAAGAACTGATAGAAGTCTTCCAATAAGTAAGTTATACTAGCTATACCTGCTTCACATCCTGGGAAAAAATTCATTGACTTGCTTGATTTTTCTTCCAAAGTATTGCTTTTCTACCTTTTACTATTGAAAGAAATATTGAAGAGCATGGAGATACTCTGTTGGTTTAACAGTAATAAGGTAGTGTCAGCAATGTAATTATCCATGAGCTGGCATTTACTCCCACAGCAGAGTACAGATTACATTTGCTATTCAAAAAAGAAGAGATTGTGGAATAGGCTCTTTCTTGCATAGATATTTTATTTCAAGTTTCTTATTTATTTCTAGTACTGGGACATTACATTCATCCCAGTTAGATATCTAAGGGCCTGGAAGCAGATAAATAGAAACAATTAGTTTCTATTGATGGTTGTGATGTGGGTGATAGTTGATCTTTGATGGTAGGCAACTTAGTTAATTTGAAAGTGCATCCATTCCTAAAGAATGAAGTTGAAAATCTAGGGGGAAAAAAAGATTGCTGAAGAAGTAAAATCACATATTTATGCAAAATTCCTCAGAATCTAGTTCTGTTCTTTTCATTTTGTGTAATGAGGATTTCATATGGTTAAATGAATATGTGATTCTTTGAAAAATTAGGGCTCTTTTCCCCTGTGTGTTTCTAACATTGTATCATTATATGAAGAGGGTTCAATGATAGTCTCAGAAACACTTTCTTTTAACACGTAAATTATTTTATAACTTAATATGAACAATTGAAATAGATCTGGTGCGTCTTTTAAGCATTAAAATTGGCTCTTGCTAATTTGATTCGTTAATTAAACTTCTCAACATGAAGAATCAAATTGTAAAATATTCACAAAGTGTTTGCAAACAAATGGTAAAGAAGGAAAGACAGACATCACAAGAAATATGCAGCTGATGGTATGTCATTTGTTGTTATAGTACAACCTGTAGATCTATTGAAAGTCAGGCACTAGGTCTGACAAAATAAAATTCTCTGAATCTCCACTGAGGTCTTAAAAACTCAGAAGCTATACTTCAGATTTTTTTTTTTTAGTGTGATTGGCATTTTTAAGATTTATTTTTTATTTAAAGTGTAATGTGGAGATGTATATAAATGAGAACAATTAAACTTACCCACAAGCCATAAAATACTAAAAGAGCTCTTCTTCATCAGCTAGTTGTACCTCCATTGTGAATTCAGATGTTTCTAGTTCCAATCACTTTGGTTATACATGTTTACTTTACTTTTTCTACATAATATTTTAGTCTCACTCCCTCTACAATAATTTGTTTTCTAAATAGTGCAGGTCTGGATCTAAGTTTATGGTTCTATTTTGCCATGGGCACTAAGAACAGAAGAGAAGAATCAACACTGGAAACAGGGTTGTTTCATGAAAAAATATGTATAATTTGATAAATATGACATAATAGGTGCTCTCAGGCAGTCATCAAATTTAGGATAATATTTTAACTCATCTTGCAAAATAGCAAACCCTAGTTGGTAGATGGTCTTAATACAGAGCTCCTTAAGATACTGTGCCATGGTTCTGGTGGGGATAGGGTTAATTCTCCCCAGTATCTAGCAGGGACACAGGTATTCTGTCCCAGGTGAGTCACGCCCGGGTGCAGGAAGCCTCCATGGTGGGTGCAGGAAGCCTCCATGGTGGAACAGGTCCGGTGGTATCTTAACTGTGGTTGTATATGCCTCCCTCGGTGTTATTGTTTTCTTGTTCCCTTTGCTGTTCTGTTAAAATGCCTTTGTCTCAGCTCACGAGTATTGCCTTTTTCTTCCTATTCTCCCTTCACGGCTGTGGTGGTGGTGGAGTTCTTTGTTGCCATCTGAGGCCACACAGCGACATATGGTTATAAACATGTGTGAGTTTATAACTTACAATAGCATGGGAAGCAAGGTATGAAACTTTCTACAGTACTGTTGATCATTGAAGACTGTCTCCTTTCATGATTCAGGGATTATATTTATATAACTGTCTCTGAAATACTGCTTTGGTTTTTGTATGTGTCAACCCTGAAATAAAGTTAAAGACCTTTCAACTCAATACTCATGTCTGCCTCTAAGCTCTGACTCTGCTGTAGACAGTGACTTCAGTCAGAACCCAAAAAGTCCCTCTATTTAGAACCCTGTATTATTATAAAAAATGTATTTGTTCAAAAAATTGAACATATTGTACCACATAAAGAAACAGGCAGACATGTCTGATAGCTCCATCTTGTGACATTGATTTTATTTTCTGAGTTGTCTAGCTGGAGGATTCTCTCTGGCATTTTGTCTGAATGATCTGCTATAAACCTTAAAGCTGGTCATTGTTCATCTTTGTACAGAAGAGATACTTGGGCTTAGGTTGTCTGCTCAACCTATGAAGGTGGAGTTTCAGCACCAAAGAATGAATTTCCCTTTCTGCTAAGGTTCTTTTGTAAGAGAAGCAATGGGAGCTCTTGACTTATTTTTTATATTTACCATTTATATGTCAACCAAATGTGCAAGAATTTTTCCCTCTAGGAAAGTGAGTTTGCAAGCCTCTGGGCCAAATATAAGAAAGGAAGATATACTTATCCTATAATTTCTCTTGAACCATTAAAGCAACTAGGAAGTTGTTCTGTTGTTTGCTGGGGAACAGTATATAGTATATATATACTGCATATATATAATATATATATAGTATTTTATAGCATTCTGTTAACAGGTTGGGTTTTTTTTATTTAGTATTGGCATGAGCTAAAGTTATTGAACTTTAATAAATGTGCCAAAGATTTTGTCTCTTTGTGCAGATTAATATGAGTCTATGCTATCTAAAGAGAGAAGGTCTGGTGGAATATTTATTGTTAGTGAGACTAGGAAGTCACATGGAGTTTAGGTCCAAAAATTCTAAATAATTCTCTAACACTGAGCAGTGGTGATGATCAATGTGTGAAGAATACATATACAAACTAAACATATATCATTTATTTTATTGATGTCAAATGTAGGAAAATGATAAATTTTCCTCGGCACATCTAGAGTATTCTGTTGTACTAAATGAAAACTTTCTTAAACATAATCACATCTGAAGAAAAAAAAGCTAGCTTTATGACTACTTTGCTCTGTAATGAAATGATTCAGTACCTGAATTAGCACCTCAACGACTCTTGGAAATGATAGATTGTTTCACAGTCTTGCGTGTCTTCCTAAATTACTCTAACAAAATGAGTTGATGAGTTATAATGATACAATAGTATAAATGTGATTGGGAAAACAGCATTTTATTTTATTAAAACTATAGAGTACATCCTGAGCTTAAGATATTCTACTTCATTTCTCAGACATAAACTGTGCATTTGCTGAAGACACAGCTGTTGGAAAAGCTAGAAATATTCATGATACAGGTCTGCTTATGAAATCTTTCAAATATAAGCAGCCTTTTATGTGGAGCAAATAGATGAACGGCTCAGACATTTTTGTATCCTGAGGACACGCTGAGATGCTGATACCAGGAACATATCAAATTATTTGGATGAAAAAGACTTTTTAACATTTTATTTTCATTTATCTTAATCTGCATTGAGGAATTAATGCAACTTTGCTGTCTAGAATGCAATCAGGAAGACTTCTCTGCAGCTGAGGTTAAGCAAAGGTGGTGATATTACAAATTAGAACTAAATAGGAGACTGATATTGAGAAACTGGAACCTTGTTAGCTATACTAATAATGAATCAAGTCTCTGAGACAAAGGGTCCCTAAAGGTGAGATAGCTGGAGTTTGAATACAAATGGCTGTATTATTATTAACGCATCCATTCATGAAAGCAGGTTTGTAATACATATTTGAAACTGAGCTATCAGGGAGATTAAGCAAAGTCTGTGTAGATAAAGGTCCCTCCTATATAGGGAAACTGAGATGTATTTCTTTGGCTGTAGTTACTTTAATTAATAACTTGACATAAATCTATTTCTCCATGAGAAAATCACACTAAAAGAACATTGTTAAGGTTGAAAAGTCAAATGCTAAAGAAATAGGACAGTCATGAAACTAGTATTGCTCTGTAGCATATTTGCACAATTGAGCAGTTTCTTGTTATGTTAAATACTACTGACTGATCCCAGATTTGTTCTGTGCAAATGATATCACTCAACAGCCAGCTATTCAACTTTTTATCTACATTTATTGTGCAAAACTGTGATTTACTTACTGCAGGTTCTCCAAATTCTTCTTTGAACACACAGTTTTTACTTCCCTCATTTCTACTCTGCTCATTGCTACAGTAGCTAAAGACTTCACTATGTTTGCAAACTTAGGCTGATAATTCTTCTGAAAATTAGTTCCACTTAAGAACAGGGAGAAGAAGTATAGACACAGTAAGAAAAATATTGCCTGCTAATTTTAGAGAATTTTAAAGCAGTGAGAGTTGGTTTGGTATTTTTTCCTCTCAGTATTGTAATGTTATTATTCAGCAATCCAGATATTTAAAGCACTGTTCCCAATGACTTCATGTGCAGTTCTGAAATTTTAAGGAAGGACCGTTTAATTGGTACTACTTGTTCTGGATTCAATCAAAGGTAGCCACAGAAGAAGAGAGCATGTCTCTCCCTGGACTACTTTGTTTCTCTCAGTCTCAGTGTTTATTTTTCAAAGAACTTTCTTCAACTCTGTCCACTCTGTTTCCTTTTCAGATTTTTCCCAAAGCTGATTAAGGTATGTAAGTTTTCCCTTTGAGGCCTTTTGAGGTCTTCTCTAAATCCTTTTCTCTTCATCAGTTCAGTGTGGCTTCTTACAAGGCATCTTTCCTGAACCTTGTGGGTCCCACTTCTAGTTCACATGCTTTGTGTGGTCTATAGCAGCTTTTATCTGAATCAGCACAGTAAGTATTGATGTCTTCTAAACAGCAAGATGAGTCAGCTGTCTAAAGTGGAAAACAATCATCACATCAAATATTTTGCTTCCAACATTTGACTTCAAGTTAACATTTGTGATTATTTTCATTGTTGTTGGCAGTGCCACAAAATCCCATTCCACACCCATATTCTGGAATTCCATCATGAACTTCTGTCCCCGCTCTTTTCATACTCTACCTGTTGGTTTAATGGCATAATAAGATTAAAGAATGAACCCTTGGGCACAGGGAATCGTGTATGCATAGAGTTGGACACGCATGACCAGTACCTTTCCAGGTACTTATCCTACCCACAGCTCATAAATAAGTGTTGCTGATTACAGGGAAGCACTTAAAATCAGGTTCCTTATTTCAGCCATGTGAAAAAGTCCCTTTGTAAAGAAAGGAATACGAAGTTGACCATGTGAGAGAGAGAACAAAGGGAACTTGAAGTTGTAGGATGAGGTTGCATCTCTCCCGAGTAAGCTGGTCCCATCTTCTTAGACCTTGCATGGGGCAGAATTACCACCATATTTTGCTGCCTCCTTTAAAGTAATCTCCTGACCCTTTGCTGAAATTTATGTGAAGCTTTCATGGAATGCTAAGACTTTTCTTCTGTAAGTATATACTGGCCTACAAATATAACAGACTTAATTTTCAGTATAGCTATGATAAAATAGAGCTTTTGGAAAAGCTTCCCAAGAAGAGCAGTATGATGTGATGTTAAAGTTTTATGATGGAGATTAGAGTCTGGCTGTGATAGGAAGAAGTGAATTTAGTGACTGCAAATTCCTTCCTGTCGTGGTTTAACCCCAGCCAGCAACTAAGCACCACACAGCCTCTGGCTCACTCTTCCACCCCTGCACCCCAGCCTCGTCTGCAGGACAGGGAAGAGATTCAGAGGGTAAAGTGAGAAAACTTGTGGGTTGAGATAAAAACAGTTAAATAATTGACATAAAATAAAGCAGTAATGATAATAGCAACAGAAAATTATAATGAAAAGGAAAAGAAGAGAAAGAGAAACAAAACCCAAGCAGGACAAATGGTGCAAGTGGTAATAGTTACTCACCACCAACTGAATGATGCCCAGCCAGTCCCTGAGCAGTGGCCGTCCCACCAACTTTCTCCCTCATTTTATTGCTGAACATAATGGCATATCTTCTCCATTCTGGAATTAGACCACACCTAGAATACTACATTCAGCTCTGGAGCCCTCAAAACAGCAAAGACATGGACCCGTTGAAGCGAGTCCAGAGGAAGACCACAAAAATGGTCAGAGGGATGCAGCACCTCTCTTATGAGGACAGGCTAAAGAGTACAGTTTGATCAGCCTGGAGAAGAGAAGGCTCTGTGGAGACCTTATTGCAGCCTTTCAAGCATCTGAAAGGAGCCTACAGGAAAGATAGGGACAAAATTTTTAGCAGGATCTGTTGCAATAGTACAAGGAATAATTATTTTAAACTAAAAGAGGGTGGATTCAGACTAGATATAAGGAAAAAATTTTTTACAGTGGAGGTGGTGCAACACCGGCATAGGTTGCCTAGAGAGGTGGTAGATGCCCCATCTCTGGAAACATTCAAGGTAAGGTTGGATGGGGCTCTGAGCAACCTGATCTAATAGGAGATGTCCCTGTTCATTGCAGGGGAGTTTAGACTAGATGACCTTTACAGGTTCCTCCAACTCAAACTATTCTATATGTCTGTGATTCTATATGGTATAGAATATCTCTTTGGTCAGGTGGGATCAGCTGTGATCCCAACTTCTTCTGTACTCCTACCCTACTTGCTGGCAGGGAAGTATGAAGAGCAGAAAAGGCCTCAACTCTTGTGTAAGCACTGCTCAACTATAATGAAAACATCCCTGTATAATCAACACAGTTTTCAGCACAAATCAAAACGTAGCTTCATACTAGCTACTGTGAAGAAAATTAACTCAGTCCCAGCCAAACCCAGCACACTTCCCCATCTGTGCTCTTCTGTCCAGCATGCTTTATGGATGTTTCTTAGATGAAGCACTTCAAAGAAGAGAGGCTGGTAGCATCTTCTTTCTAGGTCCTGAATTGGAAAAACTAACTAAGTAGAACACAAAAAAGGGGTAAATTGAGCTGGGTAAGGCATGCAGGTGTTTTTAAGCAGTTGCTACTGTGGGAGATTTTGGTTTTTCAATTTTTCAGCATTAATGTTGGTACTGGTTCTGTCTGGGATGAAGTTATGAAGTTACCGTTCTTCATGGCAGTTCCTATGCTGTTGTGCTTTGCATTTGTGGCTAAAACAGTGTTGATAACCTGCCAGTGTTTTGGCTATTGCTGAATAGTGTTTAGTGTCAAGGCTTTCTCTCCTTTTGCTGCCCAACCTAAATAGGAACTGGGTGTGAGCAAGAGGCTGGAAGGGGACACAGTCAGGAAAGCTGACACAAACTGACTAAAGGGGTAGTCCATATCATATGGCACCATGGCCAAGGAATAATCCATGTGTCTTTTTGTTTTTCTTCTATTTTTCTCACCATTCCCTGTGATGTTTTTGGCTGCTGGCTGGTGTAAATCCACTGTAACGTCTAAGATATAGAAATTTGGCAAAATTTAGGTATCATAATAATTTTTGGTCTTCTTTTGGAGATGAAGTCTTAATTATGTTACTGGGAGGATTATGGAGCAGAACCTCCTGGAAACTATGTTAAGGCACATGGAAAATAAGGACGTGATTAGTGACAACCAACATGGCTTCACTAAGTGCAATTGTGCCTAACAAATGATGACTTTACTGTGTTTGTGGATAAGGGAAGAGCAACTGATATCATTTACCTGGAGTTATGTGAAGCGTTTGACATTGTCTTGCATGACATCCTGGTCTCTAAATTGGAAAGGTGTAGAATTTACAGTTAGACCACTCAGTGGATAAGGAATTGGCTGCATGGCCATACTCAAAAGGCTGCATCAAAAGAAGCATGGGCATCAGGTCAAGGGAGGTGATTCTCCTCCTTTACTCTGGTCTTGTGAGATTCTCCCCTAGTGTACTGTGTCCAGCTCTGGAAACCCCAACGTAAGAAGGTCATGGACCTGTTAGAGCAAGTCCAGAGGAGGGGGCTGGAGCATCTCTCCTATGAAGACAGGCTGAGAGAGTTGGAGGTTATCCAGCCTGGAGAAGAGGAGGATCTGGGAAGACCCTGTAGCAGCCTTCCAGCACCTAAAGGGGGCCCACAGGAGAGATGCGGAGGGACTTTCTATGAGAGAATGCAGTGATAGGATGAGGAGTAATGGTTTAAACTGAAAGATGGTAGATTTAGATTAGCTATTAGGAAGAAATTCTTTACTGTGAGTGTGGCGAGGCACTGGAACAGGTTGCCCGGAGAAGTTATGGATGCCCCTTCTGTTCAAGAAGTGCTCAAGTCCAGGCTGGATGGGGCTTTGAGCAACCTGGTGGAAGGTGTCCCTGCCCATGGCAGGGAGGTTGGACTAGTTGATCTTTGATGACCCTTCAAACCCAAACCATTCTATGATTCTATGAATTATAGTGTCAGCTTTTCACTTTTCTGCTTATAGGTAGAAGATCTAATCAGTGTGGCTTAGGTCTCCAGATTCCATTCAAACCTAGTTCTGTAAAATGCTATGTACACAAATAATTTAACTAATCCATGACTTCCTGCAGAAGCTGCAGCAATGCTTGAAGCCACTCTTTTTGAATTTCACGTTGCATGAATATTGTCATGGTCACAAACAGAAGGCTACCAATTCTCACCACACTTGTGAACATTTTGTCAGATAAGAAGAGTGAAAGTGAGAACACAAGAGAAAACTTATGTGATGGCATAAATATAAAATTGCACCAAGTGGTAGTGAGGAAATGTTCAATGGAGAGAAAAATAGTTTATATATGCTCCAGGAAAAAGGTAATACGGACATGCAAGCATGTGTATTTTAACAAAGGTTCCCCTTTACAGGCTGTGTAGGCAATTGCTCTTCAAATCCTTGTGTAATTGTTTAATCCCCAAACTAACTTTATTACCATATGTTCTCAACTTTTTTGACCTAGGTATTCTAAATAAACTCTTCCTACCTTTATAGATTTAAAATTAGTTTCATTTCGTATTATTTTTGTCTAATGATAATCAAGGATACTTACATCTTAAGAAGTCAAACCTTGCTCTGAATGGCAGTGTCAAAATATCTCTCCCTATAATGCATATTATTGAAATATGAATTTCAGTACACTGTATTGGATTCCTTTAATGATATAATACTGTCGCTGCTGTGATTCAAATAAACTGACTAATTCAAATTCACAAAGCTCTGCTTTACTGAACACTGTTTTAAGTGTGTATCCAGTAAGATTTTCCTGCAAACATTCATTTAATATTTTATACATGATATACCGGAAGATCTGTGACACTTGTATGAATATTAATCTTATTATTTATCAACATTATTTTCATTGTTTTTACAGAAAACTTTACAAACCCTCACAATATGTTGCTTAGTTATTATAAGTATGGGTTGCTCAGATTCTATATGATACCTGCGGTAGTCATATATTGTGGCTGGCATTATGCATTGTGCACACATAGCTAAACAGAAAGTTGTGTCATCACTTTGCTCATTAGAACTACCAGGAAAAATTTTTGCATGCAAGTTGTACAGTGTCTACTAGACCTACTCACAATAAAAAGGTTTTTCATTATAGGATGTCATAGATCTGTTCTTGGGCATTCTGCTCTAGTTTGACATGAGAGTGAGGGACCTGCAAAGGTAATAGATACTACCCTTATATAGGCAGGTAACAGATACACCCTGCTAGGTTTTATTTTCCTTCTCTACTTCCCATACTGTTTTCCTTGGAGTAGAAGGAAGGAATTACCTTTTCACAGTTTGCCAGGGTAGTTCTTATGGGACTGAGGTACACTAGTGAATATGGACCACCTTATATGTTTCCAATTCTCACAAGCCTGTGAATCTGTTACCACAGACAAGTAGGAAACATCAAATTCCAAAGTGCTCTATGTGTGTATGGTAGGATTAGGTATCTTAGAACAATTCACCTTGTATTTTATATTTCCTTTTATTCATTCATTTTGTTAGGATGGAAGGAAATATTTATAATTTGTCTTCAAATCCTTGATTGTTGCACACATTTTCTTCTATAGTTTACACTTCAGTATTCTAAATCATCAACATGTACCAACAAGTATCAACATGTGTAACTTTATCAAGAAGTCCCTACAGAAGATACTAAATCCTTTATGAAAAGTATTTGCATCTTGCTTTATTTTTAGGGTAAAAATAGTTATGAAAAACTAGGTTTCAATATATGTTTCTTTCTCTATAAAAACAGCTTCACATGCATAAACCTGTTTACTTTAAATGTCCTGTCTATGTAACTCTATGTGAGAAAAGTGTAAATTCAGACAACATTTTTATAGCATGTAATTAAGAATCAGATATAGGAAGATCATGTTAGCTAAATATTTAGTTTCTAAATACAGTTTCTTACCAAACAAGTCTAAGAAAACCACATGCAAAAAAATTGACAACCATTCCTACATATATTCTAAGATATTCTAGCAATTTATGCTTCAAGTGCAGTTGAAAACAGCCCAGTCATACATTTACATTGGCAAATTACAGTGACATGAAGGTTATAGGTTGATTCAAAATTGCATAGCCTGAAATTGTTCCTTTTTCAAATGATGTATGACTCAGCTTTCAAGTCCAGTAATTTATTACAAGTTCATATCTAACTGAGATCACAGGTCAGATCTAAAAGGTGGTAGGCTAAAGTGGGTACAGGAAAGCTGGGTCTGCATTTTCACTGTTGTGTGGAAAATGCCCCCAGGATGAGCTCAGAATCGACAATTCTAATTGTTACCAGACTTAACACAGTCACTTTGCTATGACTGTTAAAAATGCAGAAAATTTGGCATATTTGTTAAAAAATGAAAGCTGTTGGACTAGGGATAAGTATAAATGACATTTGTTTATATATTATTTGTATAAATGAGATTTGTTTGCACAGCAGCTGTGAATGAGGAATGCCTTAAGAGTGAACCTGGGTACAAATTTATTATGCAAATTATTATTATTATTATCTTTTTGTTACCTTTATAAAATACAAAACATATGCAAAAAAGTACAGCAAAATCTACAACAAAATGATTTCTGTTTCTGTTCTGTACAATCTCCTGTTGTCATTCCTTACTACCTTTGACTTAATCCCAATGTTCCTTGGCAGCAGTGGACATATTCTAGGATAAAGTGGTAGACGATGTACTTGTATTCATGGGGTATGGCTTAAGCGTGCAGATAAAATTTCACTACACAATTCAGTTAAATATATTTTTAGAAGTTCCTACTTCAACTTTCTTACATTGTAAAATTTCTTGATATTGAGTTTTGTTTCTGCAATAATTCTGTTTGCATTCTTTCATTATTCTGAAGAACTATACAACTAAAAGTTCATACAGTTTTAAAGACAACCATTTTGATTGGACAAAGCCAGCAGTACGTCTATGTTACTGAATCAGGAAATGCAAGTTGCAGCCTTGAAACAGATAGGCTATAGACTGCTTTAAATTGATAAAATAAAACATGCAAGATGTTCTGCATCTCTTAAGTTGTTTGAGCTATTTATGTGGCTGGCACCCATTAGGATATAATTTGTGCCCATTTTTAGTTTTGAGGATGTTAGAATTTGATTGTAGTGGGGAGCATATCATTAGTCTTGAGCATCTGCCAAAAATTAGGTTCTCTAGTGGCCAACATTCTCACAAAGCTTTGAAACACAGTCTTTGGGTTCACTAATGATTTGGTATCATTTGACTGCAGAAGCCTGCAAATAAAAATATTTGTCAACATTAAAGTTTGTTTTATGTTAACAAAGCATTCTGAGTGAAATGTGGACAAAATATGCATAAAAGCAAATAGGTCTCCCTGTTTACCCTTTGTTCTCTTTTGCTTTTATAAATTACAAGCAAATTGATTACTTTATATTATCTATATCTATCTTGTATATTATTCATATTAAAATGTATTCTACTGGGGGAGACACCATATGGAAAATTGCTTGATGTATTTTTGTCTTTAAATTATACCAACATTATACTTTTCATGGTGTCAAAGAAGACATGGTATCCCATATAGAATCCCTCACAATTTGCATATGAAACTCAGGCACTGCCACTTCTAGAAGCATGGATCAAATCTCTGTCTGCTAGAGGGTTTGTTCTCTTCACTGGAGACTCTTTTAAACAGCAGAAATCTGCAACGTAGTGTATGTAAAAGAGTTCTCGTGGACTGATTTTGGACTATATGCAGAAGAGTGATATGTATTATCTTCCTCTAAGCAACTGTCAAAAAGAAAGAAAAATAAATATAAAATGACTCAGATAATAGGACAAAAGCAAATTATTGCTCCTTGTCCTATATTTCATTTTGGGCTATGATACGTTATCCAAAAAGTCAGGGAATATGTCTAGTATTTTCAGAAAAATGGAAATAAAGCTTTCCAAAAACAATTTAAATGCTACATGATGTCATTAAATCACAGTAATTTAAATAAGGTAATTCTTTGCTTACGGCTGGGCAAAATATATTTTAGCGTTAAGTATATATTACCTGCACAAATTAATGAAATGTCTTTGCTCAGACTCTCTGGTGTCAATTTAACTATTTCTAAATATTTTAAAAGTGGATTTTTGAAAAAGAAGTTTGAAAATTATGTCATCTTTTTACTTCAAGAGCAGTTCACCTTGAAGTTGCCTTGCATAACCCCCTTTTTTTAAACTGTAATTCATAAACCCTGCATTTTATGTGGAAGAATCACATTAAAAATAAAAATGTCTCAAGGAGGTGGATAACTAGAAGTTTCTGCTTCTATGCTCTAATAACCCCAAGTATTGCAAAAGACAAAATGAAAAAAAACCACCCACAAAACAGAAGCTCTAGCATTATGCAAGTAAAAAATCTGCTGTCTTCATCTTACCATGCTGTAATTAGCATCAGCTCTTACTATGCTGGGTATCATATACAACATAAGAAATCAGCAATTTTTTAAGATCGCTATGTTCGTTTCACCTACTTTATAAGTTAAGTATGTTTAGACAGAACTACCTTCCTTGTCTTATCAGTGTAGAGGGACATTATATTCTGCAGAATCCTTGGACCACCTAAATTAGGTAACTGAAGTTAATTTATGACTGAACATTTTTTTTTTCCCTTATTTTCCTCCACCTTATTACACTAGATTGCTTTTTTCCGACTCCCAGGTTCTTAGTTAAACTCCAAGAGTTCTCAAAGGTAATCAGAAGTTGCCCCAGGCAGTACTCCACATAATTTGGGGTGAATTTCCTCAGGCCAACAGGTAGGTGGAGAGCAACAAAACTCTTTCTGGATTTGTTTTACTTTTTACTGCCTTCTGTCATTGATATTTAGTTGTCTGATTAAAGTTAACCTTTCCAGTGAAAACTGAAGCAGAAGAGGGCATTAAACATGTCAGACTTCTCAACATCATTCGTCATTGGCCTCCAGTTCCTACAGTGGCATGTACTGATACTTTGCTTGGGTTTCCTCCTAATATAACTGTAGAAGGGTTTGTTGTTGCCCTTTATGTTCCCTGCTAGTTTTATCTCATTTTGAGGCTTGACCTTTCTAATTTTGGGCCTCTGTGCTTCTGGTTTTTTGTTCTACTTGTCCTTAAGCATATGCCTTTTTATTTACTCTCTGGGTGCTTCCCTGTTGAATTTCAGGACGCTGAACAGCTTATGAGGGATATTTGCTATGCTCTCTGTCCTCTTTTGCCTTAGGAAAATGTGCATTTAATACTGAGAATATAAGACTTTTTCTTAAAGACCTGCCAACATCTTTTAAGGAATTACTGTCCTTTTTTCCTCCTTAGATTCACTTCTCCTGAGATACATCCTAAAAGTTCTCCTCATTTATAGTTTTCATGAGTTAATCTAGTCTTACTTCTTGCTTTTGAGAATCACAGCTGAAGGAAGTCTTCCCTCAGTCATTTTCTTGATCTTTTTTCCTCAAGAGAACACAGAAAGGTCTTGCAGGCCTATCCACATGTGTGTTTCCCAACAAATGTGTAAATAAGAAAAATGAAACAAACCTCCATTGCTCAGTAGTTAACGTTATGCAAATGCTTTCTTATCCCTCCCCTCCCCTCCCCTCCCCTCCCCTCCCCTACCCTATCTGATCTATAGAGAATATCTGGGTCCTCTATTCACTGAGATCAGACACCAGCAAGACATTACAATTTTGTTTTTCATTTTATATTTTAGCTGAGATACTCTAAGCTAGATCACTTACATTGGAATTGCTCCAGATCCCCTAGATATTTTTAAATAGTTCTTTCTCTTCTTTATTTTTGCACCTACAAAAATTACAGAACAATATTTGTACAGGTATCAAATGTGTGATCTCACAGCCCCAAGATTGATTATTTTAGGCTTTAGGTACAGCAAAATTCCAAAATCCCTTCCCTTCCCTTCCCTTCCCTTCCCTTCCCTTCCCTTCCCCTCCGTTCCCTTTTGCATCTCAGAAAGATTCTTGGGATGAAATTTGTTATTATCCTATTGGATTTGTAGATAAACAGAAGAAGTCTTCATTTCTTATTAGGCTTTACATCAACCATTAGGAGCCTGACTTACAAGCTCAATTGCCCTTTGCTGTAGAAAATCCCCTAAATCTGCACTTATTTAACAGATCGTCGGAGCTGGATTTTTTGCTTTTCTATTTTTCATTGGAATGCATCAAATATGGATATGTTGGCTCCCAGGAACTGGCGATGGACAATATAAGCTTCCATAAACAGAAGACAGCAATTCCCTCATGAAAGTGGATGGTCACAGCCAGACAACTTGCACCACACTATCATTATCTTTGTTTGCAAGAACTGAACAGCTATCAACTTGAGGGAAATAACTATTTCCTCTATAGTCATGATGAGGCAGAACCATAGTTCACAAATGAACCATAATTTAGAAATTAGATGAGCCAGAGTTTGGAAACACTCCAGCTAGGAGAGGCTTGGCATTTTGGTATAGAATCTCAAAACTGAAAATATGAACCTCTCTTTAAGTGAAAAAGCAACATTCCTTTTTTTTTTTTTTTGGTGTGTTTCCAACTTAGATGAAGCCTCCAATATCTAAAACCATTTTCTCACATGCTTTTTCACGTCTTACCACATTTTATTAGTTTCTTTGAACACTGCACTGAGATGCAACAGAAGTTTAACAAAGAATCTCATAGAAGAAAAAAATAAAATCCTTTTTTGCCGAACGGCAGTCTTATTAGTTAACACATTTATTTGAACTCATAACATATATTCTAAACTATTTTGGAGGACTGAAAACACAAGGAAGTGTCACTTGCTTATAAAAATGTGTTATGTTATACACTGAAGCCACTTTAAACACTGCAGGAGGCATTCTTGTCTTGCAATCATTACAATGATACTGAAAGTCTAAGAAGGCTATTAGGGAGAGAAACTGCTGGGTCCATCATAAAATGAAATTATGATATTATTATAGTCTGTTGCCAATGAAAGAAAGAATGCACCAAAACAGAAAGAGTTTTTCAATTCCTGTTTAACTGGAGAAGCAAAATAAATTGTTTTGCAAGGGCTTTCTATTTCTCCAAATGAATGAGCATGTTCCTTCATCCTGGAAAATTGAGTCAGTTTTAGGTTCTGCACCACCATCTGAATAGCAAATGCAGAAAAGCTGTGTTTACTGTTATGCATCTGTTACAAACATCTAAAATTACTTTATGAACTTCAGAACCCATTGTTAATTTTCATCATAAAACTGTTTAACTTCTATGCAATTAACAGCACACAAAGGGATAATTGGACAAATTACTGTTTTTTTAAAATTTTATTTTCTTTTGTATCTACTGCTAAAGTATTTTGCAGTTAACTCTATTTTTTCACATCACTGAGAAAATTTCTTCAATGGTTCAGGAAGAATAAGAAAATATAGTATGATAGTTATATATTATGTACAAATATATGGATGAGTACATCAAATTCTGTTGGATAAAATAATTTGCACATGTAGTCAAATATCAGAGGAGAAATTAGTTTATTTTATTATATTATATACCCATAGAATGAATTAAACTTTTTTCCAGTTGCTCATGATTGGCTTAAACCCTTATGTTTATCAGCCCTCAGCCATTTTTTCTAAAATGTACCTAATATAAATGTAGATTTTTTCAACATTAATAAATGTGCAGATGTGTAATTTTCTGAATTACAGTGAGCTAATTGCTTAAGTGATATATTCTGTTGGGAGTGGTACACACATAAAATCATGCATCTCGGGCTATTTCAACCATACTGATATACTTTCTCGACTCATAAGGTTTTACCTATGTCACATACAGAAATACTTTGGATATTTTTAGAAAGTTAAAAAGAAAAAGAATTGATGTTTCTATGAATTTTAATTTGTAATAAGGGAGTAATAAGGGAACTGTTTGCACATGGAAATATACTGTATGGTGGTAGTTGCCCTGAAACAGTTTCTCACCACGATATCCTTACTTTGAAATAAAAGTAGCGTTTCCTAGTTAAGGGAAAGATGTCTCCCACCTGGACTAATTGTTGTACATTTATGGTGGCAAGACTCCTAAACTTTACTAACATCTTGGTCATAGATCGATACTGATGTTAATGGCAAGATGGTAGTTCATTTATATATGGTTCCATTTTCTTAATTTTAAATATTTTCTGGGTCTCCAGAGCACTGAATGTTTCCTACTATATTTTATAAACCTTAAACGTGATCTGAAAGGGTGAATGTTGAATTGTACACAGGTATGAATACAAGTACCTGATCTGTCTGACTCAATCTGCCTATTCTTGTTCAAGGAGACAAAAGTAAGTGATTTTTTTTTTTTTTTTTTTTACCATATGTAGGTTTAAAATTATTGATTTCTATGTGGTGGGTTTAAATTTGGGTATTTTGTATGGTTAGATGGATCAGTATGCAAACATAAAGTACTTTGTAAAAGAAGTTATGGTTCTTGTCAGGTAGGCTGGGTACTTGTAGGATTCAAACTTTAAATGACATATGGAACAGAGTTAGAAGATTTAATGTGGCAGTAATTTTATACATGCTTCAAAATAATAAAAAACACTTATTGGTAAAATGTCATGTACATACAGTTTGCTCTACATGCTGCATCTAATCTTATTTGTAGAAGTATATGAAAAATCTACTAGCAACACAGATCTTTTATTTTGTTAAGCTATGGTATTAATCTCACCAAGTCAAGGTTGATATGGAAACTCAGAATGGCTTTAATTACAGGCATACAAAAATAATTGGGAAAATGACCAAGGGAGTATGGAAGTCTCTCGTTATTTTTTCCTAATTTTCATATTGTAGTGGAAGAACAGCAGTAATGAGAGTGAAATCGATAATGGTAACATTGTATGTTGTTATAAATCTAGGGTATAAAGTCCTAAATTTAGAATATTTCAATTTTGCATTCATTATTCTTTCACTATTATTTTGACCAAAAATATTGTGACTTTCTTATTTATCTTAAAATGTTTCTATCCATAGCATGTCATCTGTTATCAAAGGTATTATTTATGCAAGAAAAGAAGAGGGAAAAAAAAAATTACCCCAAATGCTTTATTTAGTGTTGGCCCTTTGAAAAAATTAGGAAGAATGAAAAAACAGAATGAAACAACAGATCTTTTGGATAAGGATGAAAATCTCTGCTTAACAGAACAAGAGGCCACTTCATTATATTTTCAAACATCTTTGATCGTCTTAAATACAGAGGGGTTAAATAATATCACACTACATCTCTGCGTCAACAGTCTCTGAAATTTGTCACTCAGCAAACAATGAAAAAGTACAGATGTTAGTCTGAGTAAGGTGGCCTTGGCTATGATCTAAGATATGTCAACTGTCATCGAAAAGTCCTTGGTTAATAGCTATAGCATAATGTAATTGAATAATTCGAAGACACTAACTTACATTTGAAATAACGGGATTTTTTTATTTTATTCATCTTTTACTAATTCAGTTTTAATTATTTGTCTTCAAATGAAGGAAATCCCAGACAAAAGTGGCATGTTTTACTCCTTAGAAAGACAAAATGAATCACTAATATAATTGTGCAAAAATCAGGAGAGACAAAGAGAGGTAGGTACAACACGTTAAAATGTAGATAGAGTCAAGGGGAAGACTAGCACTTTGTAGTTTACTGCATAGAGTAGGATGGGCAGGTTATATATACATAAGTTGAAGGTAGTAAATATTTCCTCAGAAACAAATTACATTGTGAGATGAAAAAGGCTGTGAAGGTAGAAAACTCCATAGGACTAATAGAATGACTCAATTATCACAATCAGACAAACAGGTAGAACCTAGTAATAAAACATAATGCACGTATTTTAACATCTTGGAGTAAATAGGTCGAAACCTCAAAAGAGAGGAAGCTGTTGTTGACTTAGTCTGTCAGTTGTGAGTAATGTACATAACTCGCCTCAAAATATTACAACTGAAGAGTTATTCTAGAATTGCTCCCACTACATAGTCAAATTTAAGATGCATGAGTGAAAATATTCTCTCTAAAAGGACCCATGGGTACAATGTTGAACTGTGAAAAAGAGAGTTCCATAAAAAAAAAGAGAAGCTTTAAAAAAAATTAAAAGGTACAGCCAAAAGAGTTAATTACTTGCAAGTGCTGAAGACATCATATTAGAGGCTACAGACCACAGGGATTATAATCTGTCAAATAAAAACTCCACCTCAAAGAAATCATGATTAAGCAATATAACAAAAGCTATTATTAGAAATTAAAATAAATCTTCAAAAAAACGGTAGTAATTTCCAAACAGGGAAAAGGGCAAACACTTTGGGAAGTTAAACATTAAACTATGATTGTACAAAATGATGATTAAAGAAGTTGAGGAACAGCTTTGTAAACCATGAAGAAGAGTGATGAAATCTTTTCAAACACAGTGGAATCAAGAAACCTGCAAAAGAATAGGGAAACTGTATATGGGTAATATAATTTATTACCCTAAAGTTAAGAGAATCCTGTGTTTAACTGATTAGTATGAAGGAGATTTAGGGGATTCCCATGTTGGAGTATTTTATTATAGAGAGTGAGTGGGAAAGGATTTTGTGCAGTGTCAGCAGAAGAGGAGTTACAAGAATGAAGAATAACAAACTGGTTTCTTATAATATTTATCTAAAACTTGTAATGGGATCAGGTATGATTCCATGAGAATCTATGAAATCAAGGTATAGTCTATCAAAGTTAACAGCACCAGAAAAAACGACAAATATGTTCTGTTGGTTTTTTTTAAAAAAGAACAAAGCCCAAGCCTAGTTCTTGCAAAATCTAGAAAACAACAGATCATCAAGTCTGCATGTTGTGCCAGAGAAATTAGTAGAAAATTACGATAAAGAATACTATTAGTACACATATGGTTAAAAGTAACGTGGAAGAACCAGTATAGCTTTTTCACAGGGAAGTCATGCCCAGTCTTTGGAGGAGTCAGTGAACATAGATCATAGTAAAAATGATCCAGCTGATACAATGAACTTTCTAAAAAGATTCTTAAAAGGTTCCATGACAAAAGCTTCACTAAAAAGGAGCTGGAAAAAAAAGGACAATGCTCCTCAAATTTAAATATCTGACCAAAATTTAGGAAATGTGGTATATGTTGGTACGTAGCGAGGATTGACAATGGAAGGAAAGTATGACTGTGTTCTGTAAAAGTATAAGCTTGGACCATTGTGGATAGACATACCCAGATAAAACCTTGAAAGTGCATATGTGGTGAATGACAAAGTTTATTAATGCTACAAAATCACAAATTAAATCACAAATGAAAAGTTGTGATGACAGAAGACATGTACTTGTCTAGTAACGACAAATTCAGTGAGGTCTCTGGTCAGGGATGGGCTATGAGGTGGGATTTCTTCGTCCAAAGAGGTTAGCTGGATCTCTGTTGTTTTTGGCTCATTTAGGAAGGCTAGTTTGTATTTCAGAAGCATGCAGACTAGCTCAGTGTGTATGTAGGAAGTTGGCCCAACAGGCTTTTTTCCACTCAGACAGGCAGTGGTGGCTGTAATGAATGTGCCTCAAGGTGTTTTACATATCACTCTGGGTGTGAAGCTACCTAATGGAAAAGGACAGGCCATGAATTTTGTTCCCTATTTCCATGTTTGTTTCTTGCTTGTCTTTTTTTCTAATCCATCTGTGGTTCCTCACCATACAATTGCATAGCCTCTTCTGCTCTCTTTTGGGCTTTATGAATTTTGCTTTGATTTCTGCACAGCAGCACAAAAAAAACCCTGCAGGTAAGTTTTCCTTATGTTGTGGATCTGACAGGAAGGCCAGGAGACTTATTGCATACCCTCGGAGGCTTGTTGCATGTTCAAGGTTGCATTGACTGTCTAGCTGCTGTTTCCCAAAAAAGTGTTCTAACCGCCAGACCAATAACTTCTCTTCACCTAGTTCTTCAAGACATCTTCTCCATGTGGTACACGTTAAATCTGATATGAAGCTGTTTGACAGAGTGGGCCTCTTGGAGGAGGGGGTTGCTTCTCTGACTGGCCTTTGTAGATGGCTGAACAGCCCACAGGACCTTGCTCCAGGGTCACAATATAGCTCTGCGAAGGTGCAAATGCCTAGGGAAGCAGGAGGGTAAGCGGTGAAGTGCCTCACAGCACAGATGGTTCTGTAATTGGATGGACATGAGCTCTAAATCGCAAGTCCTTACCCTTACTGAGCAGTTGCTTAAGACCCGTTTAGCTTCCCTGTCACTTTTTGGGATCCAAGTCACCGACTTTTTTTTTTTCTTCCCCCTTCCCCTTCTCCCCTCCCCCCCTGCCTCCATGATTAGGGGATGTAAGGAATAAAGGTAGCTTTGTTTCACAAGCTTTTGTCATGATGTGAAGAAAAGTTAAAATTGGAGATTTTGAAATCCTCTTTTCCCTTTTTGTCCTTCTAATAAAACTGTTCTGGCATATTATAAGGTGGCTGGCAGCCTGCCGTTGACAGCAGAACCGTTTGAACTGGAATTTTAGCAATATATTAGGGAATGAGCTAGGAGGCTTTGGCATGATTAAAGAAGATGACTACTACATACCTATGCCTCTACCTATCCACTTAGTGTTGCTCATCCTTCAGTATCCAAGCAGTAAATTCACTTGGAAACCAAAAGAGATATGCAAAACCATATAAGTAAATATTAAAGTAATAATATAAAATAAAATATATATAAGAAAATGCCTCAAAAAGTTTAGCTTTGCTGTGGGAATGGGGTTAGAAGTAAAATCCTCAAAAAGTTCCTTCCAGCTTGAACCAATCTGTGATTCTAACATCAATATCAACATGGTAGAATTATTAATACACAGATATCTGTTAAAATACAACTGTCTCTAAGTGTTATGTAAGCAGTTCTGTGTCAAAGAAGATTTTGTTGGTTGTAATGAGGCAGGTAGAAGACTGTGACATAACAACCAGTTCTGGGCAGCAAGCAGATTGTCAAAGAAATGCAGGGGATTTCAAACCAATTTAAAGAAGATGTGTGGTTAAATACTTCACTCTACAATTAGGGAGCTAAACTGACAGCAAAATGAAATTTAGATGGATGTTGTGCAATTGAAATTTAGACTAGCCCATTAGGGATAAAACAAATGCAACATCATTAGTAACTAAGAGCCTGGTTCTATAGCTCATATAAAAACATAGCATTGCAATTTCTGTTAAAATTTGTCAGTATTGGATAGAAGAGAACCAGTTCCTCCTGAAATATTCTGAAATGTGTTAAGGTTTTTTGATTAATATAATAGCTATGGCAGATTCTTTGAAATACCCTGACAGGAGTTATGTTTATCATATCATTCAGTCTATACTTACAAGGTCCATTTTATGGGATGTTGGGTTATAGTTGCACAAGTCATTTGGTGGACAAGCCCAACACTCTTTGACAAAGAGAGAAGATTCATACTTTTTGATAATAGAAGAAGGAATAACCTACCAAACTTTTTTAAGGGTTTGCCAAGTCAAGCATAAGCAAAAGGAAATGTGCGAATCGGGGTTGCACTGAGGCTTCTGTAATTAGGAGGGAAAGGTCTGGCACATATTCTGGGGAAATATATGGAGCAGGTGAGAAAGCCAGTGAAGGAACCAGGCTTGTAGTTCCTGCTGCCTTTCAAAAGTGAGAGTCCAAATTGCTTGGTCCCAAAGCAAATAACCAACCCATCCCTCAGTAATAGTTACTGCTCTGATCCCCCAACAAACATACAACTGAGTAGCACAAGTAAGAAGCTGCAAAAGCCTGTTTGAGTATCCTGTTAATCTCTAGCATGAGAAAAGGGAGACATTTTCTGTCTATACCATGTCAAATTTCTTTCAAAATATTTCTGTGATGACAACACTTAGGAAATTTCTTGATCAATGCATTTAAATCAGCTGTCAATATGAGAAACAGATAAAAACCGCTTACAGCTTGAGCAGTCTTTGTATCAACCAAGGCGAATCTTTGAAATTAATAATCTGATAAGAAATATATAATATTCCATACAACTGTTCAGGAAAATTTAAATGATAAAACCCAAGCAGTTTCTTTGAAACAAAAAATATTTATTCACCAAAGTATTGTCAACTGGAAGTAGTTAAATTGTGGTGAAGTGTAATAAACCTCCTCATCAGTAGCATTTGGCCAAATGCAAAAACCAACTGTGCTTGAACTACAGAAGCAATAATAGTATATACCAGATTCCAGAACATAGAGGCATTCACAATTTATTAATGAATTTAATATCTTTAGGCATTTTGGCTGTGTTAAAACAGTGCCTGGCAATGGACGGACTCTGGAGTTTGCATATTTGTACTGTTGGATGGGCTAGCAGAAAAATTTGAGCTGTTGAAATCCAAGTCTAAACATGGAGGTAAAGATAATATAACACTTAAAAGGTGTGGATTTGGAAAAAAAGTAATAAAATACATAACATCATGTGCTTTAGGCTTGGTTATTAAAGAAGTAAAGAATGTCTAGCTGTTGCACTAAAATGTACTTTGTAAAATCCCTATTCATCCTATGTAGGTGCAATTTCAGATTTTCTATCTAGCCTTAGTATGGAAAATATGGACATTTTGAGATGAATAGGTTAGATGATTCTCCATGGTTATATCTTAAAGATTTTGGCTTTACTTATATTTTTGAACCATGTCTCAGCAGATAAACATTTCTAATTTAAAGAGCAGAAGAAAACACTAATTATAAATCACAATGAATTGCTCTGACTCAAGCAGACATTTATTGTTTTGCAGGCACTCATATTTTTAAGCCTTTCCTTCATTATCTGGGATAAGAAAATGCTGAAATACTTTTATAGAGAAATATTTTCTATTTAGCCTTGCATAATTTTGTTGAATACATGTATATATCTTCTAAATTTATGGTTGAATTTTTAAGTTTTTATATATGTATATTCTGGCAAAGAAGGTCTTCCACATAACTCAATATTGTGATACTGTGAATGAGGTTGATGATAGTAGAATGTGTCTAAGAAGTTAAGAATATGAATATTTGTAGATGTACAACAGAAAGGATAAAAATTGTAAATTCTGCTATATCAAAACACATTTGTGTGGCTGTTGGTAGTTTATTTGTTAACATTACTCCTCATTTACAATAGTGTGAAATTGTGTGCCATCATTTGAATGGCATTTTTTTCTTGACAAAAATGCTTATTGTGATCTCAAAGACTAAAACCAAACAAATCTACTTTTGTGTACCATGTCATATGAGACTGATGTACTAGTTTTGTGCGGTTTCTTGTGAAAATAATAAAAAAAAAGTAATAAAGATGCATTAGCTAAATTTAACATCACTTTGCAAATTGTATATTTTACAAATGGTATAGTTTTAGGTTTGCCCAGAAATACAGATAAAAAAATAAAAAAGCTTTAACTATAATGCAATAGACAATTTTTATAATGTAGTGAACAAGTAGTTATTATTCAAAAAAGGACAAAACACTTTAGAAATATCTTTAGTTAAATATAAAAGCCTATAACAAGTCTAAAGACTTAGGAATGGAATTATTGTTATAATTAAGGAGGCCCATATCTAATTAACTGTTACCTAGACTCCTTTCTTTTGGCATCTCTCATGACAGAGGTCATATGTAAATGTACATGGCTGATTAAAACTGCAGTCAAGGAACAATCTGCAGTTTGACTTTAAGGGACTGCACTGCAGTATTCCAGTCAGAAATCTGTACATTTAATTATCTGGTGTATCAGTTACTAAATAGCAGTACAAGGAACTTGGATATAATTACTGTATTTATCTAATCTGTGAAGGATTTATGCTGTGGGATACTTTTCACATGTAGGGTTGTTTAAAGGATATGTCCATATGTCTTGACAGAGAAACTCACAGAACCCTTCCTGCCATTCT
The DNA here is from genome assembly GCF_001431845.1 of Calidris pugnax. NCBI lineage: Eukaryota > Metazoa > Chordata > Aves > Charadriiformes > Scolopacidae > Calidris > Calidris pugnax. The sequence continues at coordinate 2,877,247 of NW_015090926.1, forward strand.
CAGGGCACACATTTGTTACTTGGTTCACGTGATATATTAATTAGCTAATGCATCTTATAGATAGTGGGAGGAAAACATTCTACATTATTCTGTGAGCCCATTAAATAGGCCTTCTTCAAAGTTCTTGATTTTCAAAGCTAATTTGTTGAATCTCTCTCTCTTTCTTTTTTTTTTTTTAATTACTTGACTAGATTGGCTGTGTTTACTTTCGCCATTCCAGGCTTTTTATCTTGGATTTTTCTACTAATTTTCAGTCAGTGTTTGTAACCTCTTTAACAGCCTTTATTCCTCTACTCACCTGATCCATATAGCAGCATAGCACAGTAGAAAAAAGACCATCTCCTTGCCTGAATGAGCTAAATACTGCATCGGTTTCATGAGCTGAATGTGTGGGTATCTGAAAGGAGGAACATCAGGGAGATAGCTATATGCTCTGTAAACTGCTTTGGCTAAAAATTATAGCAATCAGGTAACATGAATTTTGTTACTCATTTAAATGGGGAAAAAAATGACTTTTCCATTTGATATTAATTTCATATATTCAATTTTCCATTGATAGATAGGACTATAACAGGTTAATGTTACTGCGGAGTGGTGGTATTAGCCTAGCCCCAAATCTCAGGTTAATTTTGAAAGGTTTTTAGGGTATCTTTTAATGTAGGATGGCCCATCTGGGTTCAGTAGTGTAGTGACTGCCATGGGCAAAATGCCCTGTGGCTCTGGACAGGCAGAGTAGCTCTCCATTTCTTCCAGGCAGTTGTTTGCTGGCTTTGTCCAATCTGATACCTTAGTGATGTGTTTACTATTTACAGGAGTGCTAATGTGTAACAATTTTATGTGAATATATAGAGATTCAGGGTGAATTCCTGACCAACCAAAATCACTAACATAATCCCCAATAATGCCAGGGAAGGAGAAGTCATTAATTCATAGTCTCTAGTAAAGGAAACATTCATTGTTAATAGGCCAATCTATGCTATTAGATTCAAAATGTCTGAAACAGGTGTGAATGCAAATTAATTTACAAATACTGTCTCCCTTCTAATTGCTATTTTAGAGGAATGTAAAAGTTGATTGTAAAAAGGCTCAAGGAAAAAATCTGTCCTTTCTTCAAATACTATAAAGTGAATACAGATCTTTTTAAAAACTCCTCAAACACAGAAGTCTGTGTAGCATGAAAGGAAATTAAATGAAACCCAGATCTACACAAACTTCATTGCTGCTGTGAAATCCTAAAAGATCTCTTGGATACTGTGTCCTTTGTGATCTCATTCTCTTCCATTGGTTCTGTGTCAAGTAAAACAACTAAATCTGTAAATAGAAATAGCTTTATTGTCAACTTACAAGTTCATTTTTCATCCCAAATCTAATGCATGAACCAACAGTATATGTGAATACGTGCAGGGTCTGCCAATCTAGCCTAGAGGGTCTAACTGTAGCTGTAATTTGGATACAGAATATATAATCAGAGGAAAGCATAATTCAGTAGATTGTGTATCTAAATGTAATTTCATTTCATACTTGTAACTGAGGCACTACCTAGCCAAAAACTTTATTGCCTGAAAATACTATTTTAGTTTTTTGACAATAGTCCAGGGTTTGTTTTTATATCTGCATAGAAACCCTTAGAGATAATCTCTATTTGCCAACCCTAGTAATTCCTTATTTGTTCAAAAAATCTCTCCTAAACCTTCAAACCCAGACACCAGTCAACATCACAAAATCCTACATAATGATCAGAAGAACATCCTGAAACCTCTGCTCAGCTGTGCGCAGGGATGAACAGAGAGCATAAATTTAGAAAGATTTCAGCTGATCATGAAACCACAAGCTTAGATAATGAGTTCAACTTTTATTAATCTCCTGCTACAGAGTTGTATGCTAGGATATATTCTTTAGTTTTCAAGCCATTACATTCCTGGCCTTATTTTGGGGGATGGAAGGAGAGGAATAGAAATAATCTATTTTCAAAATATGAGCTGTTACATCATGTGTGGACAGAATAGTATGTGTGATAGGAACATACGACTTAACCAATGCAGGTTAGTGGGAAGAAAAAGCCGATACCTAATAATCATAGTCTTAACCCCAATACTATTAATAATCTCAGTGCTGACATTATTAGTTTGCGTTTCCAAGTTTGCTTATACAGTAGCCCTAATCATTGAGATAAAATGGGATATGTTATTCCCAAACTATACCTGGCTTTAAGCTCCTTCTTCACAGCTGTAGAAGCGCAAGGATGCTTTTCTGTATCAGCTGGTTTAATAATGACACATAAAGCAAGATAATCTTGTTGTGTTTATTGCTTGGTTTTGGTTTTGTTTTGTTTGGGTTTTTGTTTGTGTTTTTTTGTTTTTTCCCTGTTACAGAGCTTACTACTACAAATTCTTCCTGTACTTTGATTTCTTCTGAAGCCCTGGATTTACCTGAGTTACTTGTGAAGCTAGCAGTGGCCCCTGTAGCATTTCTAGTCTGCTGCAACAGCCATGACTGCCTGGGTTGGGCCTATGTCATGGGAGTGCTAGAAACAAAGTTATTGTGAGCCCTCAGCCTGTCCAATTATGTTTGAAAAGACAGGATTTATTTAGGGTCAGTTTTCAGGCTGAACAGTTCATCAGTCAATAATTGCTCCGATTATTATACTAGCCAGTTTTATATTGGGATTTGATTGATTACAATATGTCCCTCAGTTACATTTTTCCATTAAGCAGCACTAATTACACTGTAGCTGCTCAAAACCAAGCAAAGTGTATCTACAGTGTCATTTAATGCAGTTAGATTTGCCTAAAATGTAACTTCAAAGCTGCCTGTATAACTAGTAAGGCATTGAATTAGTGCCAAATTAAAGTAACTTCTGTATTTTTTTTCATTGTCTTTGAGAATTGTCTTGGGAGTATTTTAGAAAATCAATGAGGTGATGTAAGAGGTTTCTGAAGTTGTGAGAGAAAAAATAAAAACTGTTAATATTGTTTCATATTGTCAAAATGTCTTACGTTCAGAAGCTAATTTGGAATGCTAAGACTTTACCCTGAATCCATTTTTTTAAAGGAAATTAGTTATTGTTTGATTACAGGACAGTGTAGCCTTACAGGAAACATCTGCTTTTAAGGATGTTCCTGGGAAGTATAACCTTAGATTACAGAAAATAATCGATCTGAATCAATTCTATCTAAGCACTCCTGCCACAGCATACTCATTCAATAATCTTTCTTGGACTTTTATAGATTGAAAACAAGTTTATTTGCCAAAATAGAGCAAAACAGTCAAAAGCATCTTTTTCAATTAACTTGCTCCTAATCCTGAGTAATGATGTGTTCAGAAATCTTTTCTTATTGATTATATTTATAGGTTCTCAAGGCTTCGCTCTTTGGTTAGTCATTTAAGTTTTGAAAAATAGTTTAGGTTTTGTTTCATTTAACTTTCTTGTATTAAATAACTGGGCTTATGAAAAATGTTTGGATATTTTGGGGGCTACTTGTTGGTTCATGCTTTAACATTTGTTGTGGCACATCATATCCATTTTAGTCTGCCAGTCATGTCTTGGGACAGATCATAATACGGTATGACAGTAATGTAACTGACATAGCCCATTCTGCTGTTTATTGCAATGCATATTTTACTGCAAAAACTTGCTTTTAAGAAGCAAAATAGCTGTTTCGCCACTCTGTATTTAACTGATATTCACTGGGTTAAACTTGTTGGTCTTTGTGGATAGTTACCTCTCTGAAGTAATGCAAATGCAATTAGGACTATTGCATTGCTATAGTTAGCAAAATTTGTGAATGAGCATTCATGTTAAGCAGATGTAGTGCTAAACATATTTTTTGTTTTAATATGAATAATGAATTTACTTCTTTCTTTTAAAAAATGTGATCATGTAGGATATTTTCCTTGTTTCTATTTAGAAATGTAAGAATTGTTTTTGATTGTATTCTTTGTATGTTTCCTTGGGATATTAGTGTCAATTATACAGAACATTATTGTGCATTTAATATTCCTAAATTTAAAAATTAAGACACATAGCATATTATGCACTGTATATTAATGCTTTATGTAAAACACAGCTAAGATGAATCAGTGAATCTAGGATAACTAATTCTTTGCTAATTATCCTCTGTTCTTCCTGAACAGAGGAATAGCATTACTTTGAGCATATATGCATACCAAATTTGTTCTAGAGATTGAATCTATTTTGTAGAAATATCAAATCTGATTCTCCTTCTGTTACATATAAATACTTATATACTGTGTTGAATCCTGGAATCACTTGAGGCACTGTAGTTTTGATGTTTAGCTCAAACTCCAGTGTGTTGGATACACCTTCAGCTGAAAGTATAATTAAGAAAAATATCTCTTTACTTTTAAAAAAAATGTAAGTTAAGGCCGTATCTTGCAAACATTAAGCAGCTCAAGGAGCAGCTTAATGCTATCACACTGACTCAGGAGTACCTTTTCCACTTGCTGGATGTGAGTTAAAATCCAGCCCAACTTTTGCACGAGTGGGTCTTGATCTTGCAAGCTAGTAAGTCTCTCAGATCTGGCTTATTTATGTGATTATATGATTATATGATGACAAAGTAGGTGATGCCAAACTGGATCCACAGTGTTTTGGTATTGTCTCTGCCACTGTGTAGCCAGTCTGGTTCTATTACGTCCCACAGCCATAGCAGCTGCAGCAAAATCATGTGAATCATTTGCAACATCTGGAACATTGACAGTCCAAATTGTTCAAAACCTGTAATGGTTGTTCAATTTCTAAATTAGTGCCACTTCAATTGCTCTCTATTCTGCCAAAGAATTTATATAACCTGGCTACTTTAATCCTTTTTTTTTTTGTGTGTGTCCAGTCTTTAAGCTACAGTGGAACTGAATTTGTTGTGTGTTGCTTTCCACATTTGTTAAACATTACAGTTTAAAGAACCCTCTAAGCTTCTGAATTTTGAATTATCATAAGGAGTTCAGGGATACCACTTCTGTTGCTGGTGGATACAAACTCTCTGAAAATATATTGCACTTTAGAGGGAGCCTTCACTCAAAAGTTCCCCAAAATGTATGCTAAATATGTGTGGCTTATGGTCCTCTTTAGGTACAAACTTAGAAAACTTTTATTAACAAAAGGCCATTACAATGAGCTTTTGGCAGTTTTTCGCTCTTTTTCAATATGCTCATTAAGTGCAGAACTCCCATGTAGACAAAGAAGGAGGATGAGGAAGACAAGGAAATGATTACCTAGGAATGACACTATTTTGCTGGTATTTCTAGCTCTTGAAGAGAGACATCGAGAGTCTTGATTTTCACATTACCATTTTCAACAGTTGATAATTCCTTAAGAAGTGGCTTAAAAACTCCTTTTGTCATATTATATTTTAATTTTAAGTTTAGAATGACTGGGAAAAAAAGAATAGCTTCTTGGTTCTGTTATGAGACTCCTGATTTTCTGTAACAACTACACATCAAAGATTCAAAAGATTTTCAGCATCTTCGTTTCCTCCCTATAATGTAGATCTTGTTCATATTGCCTCTGGTTTGGCAGCTGCGGAACGAGTTTAAAACAATATGATTTGTTTTAAAAGCCTGAATCCAAGCATTGCTCCTGCTTTTTCTGTGCCTTTATTTCACTGTTAAAATAACAGTGTTACAGGACAGCCCTTCATTCTCTGGCCTATTGTACTGAAAAATGAATGAGAGCCTTGATTACCTTACAGATAAATCTGGTTAACTGTTATATTAATTAAAATGCATGGTTTTCAGGCTATTCTGAACTATTTATATGTGATTTAATTCATATCAGCAGCTAATTTGTATTTAATGCAAACTAATGGGTTTTATGTAAATGGAGCATGTGGCAGTCTATTTAAAAAACAAATTATCTGTAGTTTCATTTCAGTTATTTTAATTAAATTTAGAGCATGTGTGCAGTGGGAAGGGATAAAGGATGTGTTATATATGAAGTGTTGATGATTAAAACCAATTTAAATATATAGAATAAGAAACAAGTGATTCTCTTAGCAGAAACACCAATTCATTTTCTCACATTTGCATTTGCTAAAAGAGTAGACATAAGAACAGGAAAGGCCATGTGTCTGGTGGTTTTGAACTGAAGAATACAAATAATTCTGTGTTACTTATAATAATACTGTGAAGATTAAATAGTTTACATTTATAAAATGCTTTGAAAATTATTAACAAATTGCATTCTGAACACACCTGACTATAGGAGTGTAGAAATTGGCAACTGTTTACATCAGGATTGATTTTGTTCCAAAAAAACCCCATAAGTCCCAGGAACTACCCTAAACCCACGGGATCCTACTATCGTTTGTTTCAACATCAGGTAAGAGATTATTTCAAGACCTATAGGGCAAATATAAATATTATTTAGCAGTTTTGAAACCAGAAGTATCGTATCACTATCTCATGTCCTGTTTGCCCAGATCTTCTGAGCCTGGCTGAATAAACAGATACCTTATTTTTTACTATTCTGACGAAATTTTGCTCACAACATCAGTTCAACTTCTGCATGATTTTGGATCTCACCCGCTTTTGACCAGTCTGACAGATTTTGCAGGAGTAATACTGTAATAAATGAAAATCTTTTCCAAACATTCTCTATCTTCACTGTTCCAAGGCTTTGGCAAGACACCCTCACTTATTGTTGTTCATATTAAATCTCATCTGTGGAGAAAAGCTGCAAAGGTTAGAATATCTTTTCAGGAGCTTATCCTGGATCTTCATCAAAGGTGGTATAGCCCCAACAGCTTGTACACAAAATGTCAGTCAGCTGCTAAACTTAATTAATGTTTTAGTGTCATCAAGGATGGAAATGCTAAGTCAAAACAATTGTTTGCTAATGTTAATCCTAGTTCCACTGATCATCTGACAGTTTCTCTAATTTCAAAAGGCAAAATGGGAGCTTTCACTTTTTTGCAAACACTGACTTTTAACGCCTAAACATCACAGAGTTTAGTCAGCTGAAATGGAAATCCATGCTTGGAAGTTTAAGTACTCTGACTTTGTTAGGAAGTAGAGAATCAAACAAAATCTCTTCAGGTACATTTTATTCCCAAAATTATTTATGCTAAAATAGGTTATTCTAATAAAAAGGTACTTAACACAGAGATGATAAAGCAATCTTGACAGCTAGGGATATATACCTAACTTTGCACACACAGACTTGACCAACATGTTGTGTATGCTGTTTGCAAGTCTTCAGCACGTAGCATAAACTCTTTCTTAATTCTCTTTACTTAATGAAACAAGACATAAACATATGAATTGATAAATAATGAAGGTTTAAACCCATTATCAAAATTCAACAATTGCCTCTGTGATCTACTGAAACAGGACTGACTTATTGGCATGTTAAACACTGGCTAAATGAAAAGGCTACAGATGCTATGAAATAAAAATAACCTGCCTGTTAGAAGGGTTACTTACAAAAATCAATGTTCATTTTCTGTCTCTCATATGTCAGCAGCAACCTTGCTTTGCCCATCAAGGGTGAGGTTATTTAAACATGATGCCAGAGTAATTGCACAGGTGACCTAGGTGATAAATAAGACAAAACTATGTGGTTGTTATCACTGAGATCTTGGGCAACATGTTGAAAAAGTCAAAGAAATAAACAGAAGCTATTAAAGCAAAAATCAGTTATTCTTCAATGACAGTTTCCTGAAGCACTGATTTTTGAGATCTCCCATATCTTGTTATCCTATCTAGACCTTCTACTATAAAATATAATTCACCAGGCTGGTCTTTGTACAGGATTCTCAGGTTTTATTTTTATTAAAAAAATGTCATAAAGCAATGTATGTTACCAGACCTCCAAATGCAGGAAACAATTTTAAAAATTGAGAAGAATTCTCTTATCTAATAATATATATATCTAATAATATATATCTCTCTAATAATATATCTATGACCCATGGTGCTTCTGCCAGACTCTACCTTCGAAGAGAAATTTGCCTTGATTGATTCTTGCCGTATCTCACTGACCATTTCTCACTCACTTCTGCCTGTCTTGTGAATCTTTTTATTTTTTTTTTGATGAGTTAGGAGATTCAGTTGGATGCATTGCAAAAAGACTGATCTGTTGATCCTAAATTGATGCCATACCCAAATGTTTATTTTGGATGATGGGATTTGTTGAAATCATGCATTAATTCATAGATTTGCCAGCCATACTGAGTTTGACTCCGTCTGCAGTTATATTTTTGGATTATTTTGTGCTGTCTCTGCTGTCTTGGTTCCAGACTGATATTTAGACATGGATGAGCAATAATTTACTTTCTTTCAGCTTATGTGTACTATGATCTTATCAGAATTTGTGAACATGTAGGACAAATCCTCACCTGCTGTTACACCACTAAGGTCACTGTTTTTACAGCTGGTATACCTCTGTATACCTGCAATGTCCCTTCACCTTTAGGCATTTTTTTTCTGTGTTAAATTGTTGTCCTCAGAAATCTGTGTCTAAGAATTAGATTTTTATGTGGACAGTTTGTGCATGTTGGCCCTAGAGAAACCATATGGTAAATCCATCTGTATGTTTTGTTCACATATATCTAAATATGTTCTTCAAATATATCGAACATATGCTTATAGTTTTTCAAATTTTTTTTTACTTTGTTTGTTTCAAGGCATTCACATATGCTTTTATATCTTTACTGGCCCATATAATAAGTAAGAGGTGGCAGCCTTGCAAGTATTTTTGCAGGCTTCATACTTTACCTATTTCAAATGTCCTCATTTCTGCTATTGGGAAAACCTGCTTTTATCCAGTGTGAGGTTTTTATGAAACTCAATAGCTTTCCTTAGTCTCTTACTTTAGATAATGCAGAAGAACTTTTATTATGGGCAACTGCCATTCTGGAGTCATGTCTATTAAAGGAGATCTTAAAATGAGCTGAACCCAGATGATGACATATATTTTATAAAAAGTTTTGGAATACTATTTTCAGAAACTAATATGTATTAGAATCATAGAATCATAGAATTATTTAGATTGGAAGAAACCCTTAAGATCATTGAGTCCAACCATTAACTTAACACTGCCAAATCCACCACTAAACCATGTCCCTAAGCGCCACATCTAAATGTCTTTTAAATACCTCCAGGGATGGTGACTCAACTGCTTCCCTGGGCAGCCTGTTCCAGTGCTTGATAGCCCTTTAGAAATTTTTCCCAATATCCTATCTAAGCCTCCACTGATGCAACTTGCTGCTCTTTCTTCTTGTCCTATCTCTTGTCAATTGGGAAAAGGGATCGACACCCACCTTTCTACAACCTCCATTCAGGCAGTTGTACCCCTCAGCCTCCTCTTCTCCAGACTAAACAACCCCAGTTCCCTCAGCCACCCCTCATAAGACTTGTTCTCTAGATCCTTCACCATCTTTGTTGCTCTTTGGACTGGCTGCAGACCCTCAATGTCTTTGTTGTAGTGAGAGGCCCAAAACTGAGCACAGTATTCAAGGTATCGGCTCACCATTGCTGAGTACAGGGAGACGATCACCTCCTGAGTCCTGCTGGTCACACTGTTTCTCATGCATTGGTCTCCTTGGCCACCTGGGCATGCTGCTGGATCATACTCAGCTGGCAGTCAACCAACATCCCCAGGTCTTTTTCTGCCTTCACCATCTTTGTTGCTCTTTGGACTGGCTGCAGACCCTCAATGTCTTTGTTGTAGTGAGAGGCCCAAAACTGAGCACAGTATTCAAGGTATCGGCTCACCATTGCTGAGTACAGGGAGACGATCACCTCCTGAGTCCTGCTGGTCACACTGTTTCTCATGCATTGGTCTCCTTGGCCACCTGGGCATGCTGCTGGATCATACTCAGCTGGCAGTCAACCAACATCCCCAGGTCTTTTTCTGCCAGGGAACTTTCCAGCCACTCTTTCCCAAGCATGTAGTGTGGTATGGGGTTGTTGCAATCCAGGTGCAGGACACAGCAATTGGCCTTGTTGAATCTCAATTGGCTCCATGCCATTTATCCAACATGTCCACATCCCTCTGTAGAATCTTTCTACCCTCAAGCGGATCGACACTCCAGCCCAAGTTCGTCTCATCTGCAAACTTACTGAGGGTGCACATAATCCCTTCATCCAGGCCATTGATAAAGATATTAAAGAGAACTGGCTCCAGTACTGCAACCTGGTAAATTCCACTTGTGACCAGACACCAACTGGATTTAATTCCATTCACCACCACTCGTTGGACCTGACCCTCCAGCCGGTTTTTTACCCAGTGAACAGTATGCCTCTCCAAGCCATGAGCAGCCATTCATGTAGCAAATGAACAAAACAAAAAACTATCTAAATAGGGATAGACGTATATGTTACCCTTCATTTAGTGTTCATAAACTAATTATAAAATAATGAGAAACTTCAAAGAAATGTGGAAAAAAAATGGATTCATTCTGATCTGTGTTACTAGAATAAAGACTAAATACTTTTTAAAGATAGGGCCCCTGAAGGGGAACTACCCAGTAGTTGAAGCACTGTCCTGGTTTAAGGACAAACCATAACAAGCACTAGTCAGAAATTAAAGCTGAGCTGGTTTTCATAGAATCATAGAATCATAGAATTTCCCAGGCCGGAAGGGACCTCCAAGGGTCATCTAGTCCGACCTCCCCGCAGTCAGCAGGGACACCCCCAACTAGACCAGGTTGCCCAGGGCCTCGTCGAGCCTCTCCTTGAATATCTCCAGGGACGGGGCCTCAACCACCTCCCTGGGCAACCTGTTCCAGTGCTCCACCACCCTCACAGTAAAGAACCCTCTCCTAATCTCCAGTCTAAATCTGTTCCCCTCCAGCTTGAAGCCATTTCCCCTCGTCCTGTCACTACAGGCCTTTCTAAACAGGCTCTCCCCAGCCTTCCTGTAGGCTCCCTTCAGGTACTGGAAGGCTGCTATTAGGTCTCCCCGGAGCCTCCTCTTCTCCAGGCTGAACAACCCCAGCTCCTTCAGCCTGTCCTTGTAGCAGAGGTGCTCCATCCCCCTGATCATCCTTGTGGCCCTCCTCTGGACCCTCTCCATCAGGTCTATATCCTTCTTATATTGAGGGCTCCAGACCTGCACACAATACTCCAGGTGAGGTCTCACCAGAGCAGAGTAAAGTGGCAGAATCACCTCTCTGGACCTGCTGGCAACGCTTCTTTTGATGCAGCCCAGGATGCGATTGGCCTTCTGGGCTGCAGCTGCACACTGCCTGCTCATGTCCAGCTTCTCGTCCACCAGAACCCCCAAGTCTCTTTCCTCAGGGCTGCTTTCCAACACCTCACCCCCTAGTTTGTATTGGTGGCGAGGATTGTTCCGGCCCAGGTGCAGAACCTTGCACTTGCTCTTGTTGAACCTCATGAGGTTCACCTGGGCCCACCTCTCCAGCCTGTCCAGGTCCCTTTGGATGACATCCCGTCCCTCTAGTGTATCGACAACACCACACAGCTTGGTATCATCCGCAAACTTGCTGATGGTGCCTTTAATCTCCCTGTCTATATCATTGATAAAAATGTTAAACAGCACCGGTCCCAGCACGGACCCTTGAGGAACACCACTTGTGACTGGTCTCCATCTGGACTTTGAGCCATTGAGTACTACCCTCTGGATGCGACCATCTAGCCAGTTCCTTATCCACTGAACAGTCCACCCATCAAATCCGTACCCCTCCAATTTGGCAATCAGGATGTTGTGGGGGACCGTGTCAAAGGCCTTACAGAAATCCAGATAGATCACATCCATAGGTTGCCCCTTGTCTACTGACCAAGTCACTTTATCATAGAAGGCCACTAGGTTAGTCAGGCAGGACCTGCCCCTAGTAAAGCCATGTTGGGTGTCCTGGATTACCTCCCTGTCCTTCATGTGCCCAAGCATGGCATCTAGGAGGATTTGTTCCATGATCTTCCCAGGCACAGAGGTGAGACTGACAGGTCGGTAGTTCCCAGGGTCCTCCTTTCTACCCTTTTTAAAAATGGGTGTGATGTTCCCCTTCTTCCAGTCTGCAGGGACTTCACCTGACTGCCATGATTTTTCAAATATCATGGAAAGTGGTTTGGCAACTACATCAGCTAGTTCCTTCAGGACTCTGGGATGTATCTCATCAGGTCCCATGGACTTGTATATCTTCAGGCTCCTGAGTTGATCTCGTACCTTGTCTTCACTTACAGTGGGAGGGACCTTGTCACCCTGGTCTCCAACTTTTTTGTCATCAACACAAGAACTAGGAGGAAGGGGGTTACCAGTGAAGACCGAGGCAAAGAAGTCATTGAGAACTTCTGCCTTCTCCTCATCTGTTGATACAAGTTCCCCACTGTTGCACATCAGGGGGGGTACATTTTCTTTAACCTTCCTTTTCTGGTTAACGTACCTGTAGAAGCCTTTCTTATTTTTCTTTACGTCCCTTGCCAAGTTCAGTTCTAGCTGTGCCTTGGCCTTCCTGACCTCATTCCTACACATCTTGGCAGCATCCCTATACTCTTCCCAGGATGCCTGTCCCTTCTTCCATTTCCTGTGTAGCCCCATCTTGCCCCTTAGTTTGACCAGGAGGTCTTGGCTCAACCATGGTGGTCTCTTGCCCTCCTTGCCCATTTTCCTACATGTGGGGATTGAGATCTTTTGTGCTCTATAGAGAGCATCCTTAAAAATCTGCCAGCTTTGTTCCGCTCCCTTGTCCCTGAGGGCTGTTTCCCATGGGGTCCTATTTACTAACTCCTTGAAAAGCTGGAAGTTTGCTTTCTTGAAATTTAGAGTCCTAACTGTGCTTCTGGTGAGCTTCAAACTCCTTAGGACAGTGAACTGCCCTAGGGCATGATCACTGCAGCCTAGGCTACCTTCAATTTTGATATCCCTGATGATTTCACTTGCATTTGTGATCAACAGATCCAACAATGCATTTCCTCGAGTAGGGCTGTTAATTTCTTGTTGCAGGAAGTTGTCATCTAGGCACTCTAAGAGCTTCCTGGATTGTGTGCAGCCAGCTGTGTTGCTTTTCCAGCAGATGTCGGGGTGGTTAAAGTCCCCCAGCAGGATGAGAGCCTGTGATCGTGATGCCTCCTCAAGCTGGAGTAAGAAGGCTCCGCCTGGTCAGGCGGCCTGTAGTAGACTCCTACCACAAGGCTCCCTTTGTTGTCCCAATCCCTAATTCCTACCCATAAACTTTCAACCTGGTCATGGCTACTCTTTAGCAACAACTCTTCACATTCTAGCCACTTCTTTACATAGAGGGCAACACCTCCACCCCTTCTTCCACTCCTGTCCCTTCTGAACAGCTTGTACCCATCGATGGCCACACTCCAGTCATAGGAGTCATCCCACCAAGTTTCCGTAATTGCTACTATGTCATAGCTTTCCTGTAGCAGGATAGCTTCCAGTTCCTCCTGCTTGTTGCCCATGCTGTGTGCATTAGTGTAGAGACATTTCAGCTGGTCTGCTGGCCACGTCACGTTCTTAGAGGGACACTCCACTGATCCCCCAAGATGCTTTGTGGCTGCAACCCTCCTGTCTCCTATTACCTCAGGGGCTCTTGGTCCATTATTTCTTGCTTCAAGTCCAATGGAGGGTGTCCTTAAGCTCGTCTCTAGTGCTCCTGTATTTAACCCCCTCCCCCTTCAAGCCTAGTTTAAAGCCCTTTTGACAAGCCATGCCAACTTATGTGCTAGGATCTTCCTGCCCTTCCGAGACAGATGTTCCCCATCTGTTACTAGCAGACCTTGTGCCGTATGAAGTTTGCCAAGGTTTTCTTATAGTTTCACTCCAGATATGAATGAAAATTTAGTGAGCAGCTGAAAGAATTGAAATATTCTCCAGCAAACCTGTGTACCCTTTGTAAACTGCAGGGCCAATAGTGGTTTTCCATGCCACCATGAGTTTTACCCCTCTGGTGTATCACATCCTTTGATGTCACAGAGGTGAGATCTAGGACTTCTTGTACTGGATCTGTACTGGAGTACTGGGTCATAAGTAAGGTTAACATTTCCATTCTGGGATGATTAGAGTTAACAATGAAATGAAAGAGTATGTTGATGTTGTATGTTATCTCATGGGAACTAAGAATGTGAAAATACATGCATATGAGCACCTTCTCTACAAATGTGATTGCTTTCCATTGGAATAGTAAATTAATTCAAACTTGTAGTGACTCTTCCACTTTCAAGAAACCCATGCAAACAACAGGGTAAGAGAATTGTTGGCTGTAGCAAGGCTTACCCAAGTCAGGTAAGTTTAAAATACAAACACATTATTTATTATCATGATTGTCATTATCTGGGCTACCAAGAGAGACAATGTTCACTGGGGAAGATATAACAGGTTGCTGGCAACATGCCTATGACTTACAGGTGTGGTTCATAATTCTGATTAGTAGTTCCAGCATTCCCTCTGAGAAAAAATATTAAACTGTACCTCTAGGGTGAAAATTTCTCACTTTGGTGTCCTTAGAATAAGATACTGGAGATGATAGGTAGGGTGGCACATTACTGGGGTGTCAAGAAAAGATGTATGATTAACTGAGATATTGTAATACATGAAGGCTAGCCATGAGACAGATCAATATAAAGAATTGGGTACAGAGCAAATGGATCCACAAAGTGATAGCAATTCCCAGCATGAAGGCAATGCCAAGGTAATTTTAAGATTTGCATTCCAGTTGAGTGGTTACAGACTCAGATTTCAGCCCAAAGTGTACGTAGAGATCAGCAGTAGAGGTGCAATTTTTGTGTCTGCAGATTATGTTTTTTTAAAAAGCCAACAAACTGGACTGAGTTTTTGAAAAATTACCAATTGAGATTCACTGATAAGCAGCACAGGCACATTTTACAATGCCTCTCTTAAGAGTGAAACTGTCACCGTGATTGAATTCCTTCTTCTGCATAATTTTGTTTCATGTGCTTTTGATTTTACTGTGTAATTAATGATTTCCACTAAATCGATATGCAATCCAAACTATTAAATATTCAACAAACTTTTTGTTTAAGACTAAAGGTACAATAGTCACTTAGCTCTGAAATAAGGGGAAACACAATCCAGAGATTTGCTTCTGTAAATATCAGCACAATTTACAATGAATATTTTTTTTCCTTTATATAAATAGTTTGTATTGAGAACTGTCTGGAGAGCAGAATATAATAATAATTCTTTGAAAAAAAAATTTCTGTCTTTGTCTAATGTAGATACATACTCTATTTCTTTTATGATTGTGCTGTGGTAATGCAAGTTGTGTAGCCCTTTTTGTTTTTAATAAAAAGATATTAGAACACAGAGGACTTCACTTTTTTACACAAAATTCTGAATCACAGTGTAATTGCAATCTTCAGTGTGATTCAGTGTGGACCTGTGCTAATGTCTGTTATACAGCTTTCTCAGTCATAAAAAGGGAAAAAAAAATATTATTCCTATTGCTGCATTCCTTTAGTTTGCTTGCTTATTCCCAAGTGCAAACATCTGAAGTCTCTGTTGTCTTTCACTCATATTCCAAAGAAATTAATACTTCTATACATTTTTTTAAGATATACATTAAACCTCTGCTAAAGTGGGTAAAACTCCCTTTATTCTGTTGAAGTGCATTTCTCAAGGTTTTCTCTTAGCATTAAAAATAGTTACCATTTGTAGAAAGAAGGGCAGGATATGATTTTCTAATGAGGATTTCTACACTAAGTATAACCACTGCCTTGTCTCACAAATTGAGTAGTTCATCTGTGAATACCTTTGCATAACCTTTGAAATAATTCTTGCCTGAAGGCCTTGCCTGTTGGTATCAAATAAGATAGAGGAGACTAGATCTAACTTTTCTTCTACAAGTAAAGCCAATGACAACAGTGTATTCCACTCTGGTATAAGAGAAATTTCTCTTATCTTTATTTCAATCTGATTAACTTTCTTCATTTAATCATTAGCTTTTATTGACAAAGAACCAAATATGCTCATTAGGTGTGGTAAGACAGAGTAGAATCAATTTATACATTAAATTAAAGGGTAGAGCCCCTAGATATTTAGACTAAAGATAAAGTAGTAACCTGTTAAATGCAAAGCCTTATTGATAGAGAATGGTAATTCCCTCTAGCAGGCACATGCTTTTAACAGATTTTCATTTAGGATAGTGTTATTGCCTCATAGAGCAATGTTTAGCTTAGCTAGAATATTGGTTTTTCTCAGCATTGACCAAGATTGGTATGAAGTATAATTATGAGTAGTATATAGATTTTAAAAGAAACTCACTATTTCTTAGTCAAGCCTTGGTCAAATCTGCTCTGTTAGGTGCATAAGTCTTAAGTGTACATACGCTGGCAGCTATAATGGAACATGAACTGCAATGGGAATTGGGAAGCTGGTAGAGAGATGTTTGAAAAGGATGAGAAATATGAACTTAAGAGCCAAACGGTGATACAAGGAGGCATTTTACGTTTGGGGTCACTTTTGCTTGTCACACTTAAACATTTAAGTGACTTGAAAGCTGTGTAAAAACACTAAATTCTTGGAAGCGATGCAGGTATTGTTTTGTATTACAATCCTTGAAGCATTTACCCCCTCTTTATGTTTGATATAGCTAGCTGATGTTGAGCTGAATACTGATCGATGATATGCTGCTACGATGTAGCTGTGTTTATGCAGTCAGTGCTTAATACCTTTTTTTTCACCTGACGTGATTCTCTCATTATGATCTCAGTGACTCTTCTGTGCTACTTTCCCCCAGAAACTGGGCAGAGGCAAATGTAAATCTAAAAGTCCTGGGGCACACAAATCACTGTGATCTATCTCTTATCAATTAGCCTTCACCATTTTCAAGGTCAGTGCTGTGAAGGTGGTCATTTCAAATGAGCTGCAGTGTTTGGAGTGATATTTGACATTTTGCTGACAATCAGCCTCAGTTTTGCAAGTCAAAGACCACCAAGTAGCTTTTGCAGACATTTTGACAACACTACCAGTAGGTAAATGATTACAGCTGCAGTGGGAGAACAGTGAGGAGGATGAGGACACTGACCAGCTGCTTAGATCAGTTTCTTGGATTGCTTTCTCTTAATGCAGCAATGTTTATGGGTTCGCAAAATAAGTGTTGAACAGGGCAAAAGGCTGTGCTATAAAACATCAACATGTACAACATTTCAGGATGGTTAGTAGAATATTTTTTGAGGGTTTTGTGTTGATTCTTCCACAGTGTCCTGGTACACGAGAACACAATAGCCTGAAAGTTTTAACATCACGAGCGTTGTCTTGTGAAATCTTTCATCTTCCATTGCAGCCACTCAATAGATAGTATGGGGCAAATTAACTGTTGGGGTGGTTGTGATGAAGACTATTGCATACTGGGTCTTTCAAAGCCTGCTAGATTTTCGAGATTATTATTGGCAGTACCTGAATGCGACAATTGATAAAATCCATATTGTTCACAGAATCACAGAATTTTAGAGGAATTGTTCTTCTTTGCACTATGCCAGGCTTCTGGTTTCAAAATCAGAATGAGATAGTTCTCTGTTGGGCTTCAGATGCTGTGACTGGATTATTAATATCCATGGACGTTCATGCAGAAGGGGTCATAAGAGCTTGGATATATATTTACATATGCACATATATTTGTGAAACAAAAGGAAATACGTAATGAAAGTTTTAGTCCATTACCATGTCAAGTGGTCTCCTGTGATAACCTGGGAGATGATTAGATATTACCCTGACTAATAAGTCATGTGCCACAAAAAGGTATCATTTTACTTTGCCTAGCAATGGAAGGTGACTTGGTGATATAGAAGGAGTCAAAAGGAGAGGTGTATCGTGATTACAGTACAGTCTGGGTAGTACCTTCCTTGAATAAAAGCTGTGGGCAGCCTGCTATGCAGCTTATGCAAGAGAAAGGGCAATTCTCATCAAAGGTTAGGACCTGACTTTAGAAGATCTGAGGTCCCATACACCAGAACCTCATATGCTGTGCCCTGTAGACACACCCTGCCCAGCTGAAGTATCTTCTTCAAAATAGTGATATCAGGATAAGTATGACATAGGAAGTTTTGTGTGTCTGTGATGAAGACAGAAATATTAATTAATTTATTTTTATTTTATTTTACAGCCAGAATTCAGTGGACATACAATTTTCCTAGTACTGTATGTAGTATTTTTGTACAGCTCCTGGAAATGTAACAAATTACTCCATGAAGTGGTGTAAATATTAACAATGTAATTCCTCTGTATGCAATAAGAATGCATTACACTTTCCATAACCTTATTTTTGTTGAAAATGCTGTTTCTAGGGACTAAACTTTCACTCATACCACATGGAATATCTTCATGTTATTGCTGGTGTTAATCATGAAAACTTTAAACTATGAGTACTGTTCATCGCAGTTGATTAGAATCACTCTTTTCATTAAAATGCAAATAATGTAATCCAAAAAGTCTTAGAGTTTGAAGTAAAAGTAATCCTGAATATGAGTGGTGATAATGAGACAGTGTTAAAAACAGTGAAAACAGCAATTTGAAAAACAAGATTCAAAATTATCAGCTTTGACTACCTCAAATTTATACAAGCTGTTAATAACATTGAGAGCCAGAAAGGCATTGATACAGCAGTATTAGCTCTTCAGAAACCGTCTCTCAAAAATTTCTTTTCCTGTGTCAGGATTTCTCAATACTGTTTTCATATTTCTTAAAGGAGGTGCAGCTGGCTTGGTGATGGGAAGTAGATCTTGCCATGTCAAAACAATCCACCTTCCAATGATAAACGTTGGTGTGTGCTATACTGATCCTAGTTCCACTTTCTGAAATATTTTTGTTTTTCCTACAAGTCCTTATTAAAGCACCTATCCTTGGTAGATAAGATCATTGAAGTTTGTAGTCAGAGGTGTTTGACTATGTAGTTCTAAGTGGGAAAAGAAGGTGTCTTAGAGTGCATTTTCTGGGAAATTTTTGGGCCTCTGTAAACTGCTTTTTGGACTTTTCTATGATCCTCACAGATTTGGGAGCTCCATGGCTGTCATGAAACTTTTCTTACCTTCAAGACTTATATTCTTGCCTGTGTTTCTGCCCTGAGAAATTCTGATCATCCCGGAGAGTCCAGCCTTGACTTTAGATACTTGCGTGTCTAAATAGGGCTCTTCCATACTGAGTATAGCTTATACATATACTTCATGGGATGTATGAAATAGGCTCGAGACATTAACTGACAAAGCATTCTGTGCCTGTGAGTCTGGACTGTTTCTGGTACCTGAGCTAGTATTCCTCCAGCTGGCTCAGAGTGATTTCCCATCCAAGTTGCCTGACATTGATAAAAGCAGATCGTGTGCATATTTAGAAAAGCTAAAGGGAATCCTGCAAGATGTGCATTGATATTACTCAGCTGAATGGTCCCAGCTGGCATTCTGCATGCCTGACAGGGCATCACCACTGATCTCGGAATAAGCATGAGACCAATTCTTCCTTCCAGTAGCTGAACCATAAAAATGTACAGTCTCCACAGCTTAGATATACTCAAAGTGTGTAGCAAAGTAAGTGTAATTTTCCGAACACTGTGCCATCAGGAGATAACCATATCTAGCACATCATGATTGTCAAGAATTTCTACGTATTTCTTAAGTTTAATTAATTTGAAAAGTGATCTAGAAATTAATGTAGTTGAAATTTCTCTGTTTGTCCCTTTGATATATCTGGAATATGCAGAGTGTTACACGTTTTGAAAAGTGCTTTGTAAAAAGTTAAGAGAACTAAACTTTCAGCAAAGCATGGGAAGAAAGCCAGCAAGTATGGATGAGAATACTGAGATGGATATAGGAACTAATACAGTACCTTCTGTGCCTTGCCCTCAGAAATTGCACACCTAAGATCTGATATTTCTTTATCAAATCTAGTGTCTGAATGGGAGAGAGTTTCTCTGCTGTGCATGCTAACAAATGAAGGATGTTGGTATAGTAGGGGAGGAGATGCAGCCTGAAAAGAAAATGGGGAGTTGTTATTTGGCTAAAACATCCAAATGTACTTAACAACACTGTGACTACAAATAGATTCCCACCCACCCGCCACTGGAAACAACTCTACAGCTCCCTACCAGCTTTTCTCACAACAATAAGTCCTATTCAGCTTTTCCTGGACAAGTAGGGATGGTCCAGTTCAGGTCTTCTGTTACAAAGAATAGGAGAAAGATGGCTTAAGACAAAGCTAGATAAGACTCTGGTGACTGTTTTTTTTTTCCGCTTATTGGTGCAGCATTGCAGGGGTTATGGGTGCTGACAAGAAGAATTGTAATAGCTCTTGATTTCCCTGTCAATTACTCTAAAACAGGACAAGCAGGTGAACTATGAAGCAGAAGTATGAAGGTAAGTATCAAAAAGCAGAAAGCAGAGCTGAACTGCTTAAGCTGTCTGCATCTTGGTAACAAGTGGTGTCCTTCAGTTGTCTGTACTGGGACCAGTACTGTTTAACATATTCATGAGCAACATAGATAGAGGGATCTAGTGCATCCTTAGCAAGTTTGCAAACACCAAGCTGAGTGATGCTATTGACAAAACCGAGAGATGGGATTTCATCCAGAGGGACCTGGACAAGCTCAAGAAGTGCGCCCATATGAACCTCATGAGGTTCAAAAAGGCAAAGCGCAAGGTCCTGCATGTGGGTCAGGAGGATTGCTGGTATCACAGAATCACGGAATCATGGAATTGTCAGAGTCGGAAGGGACCTCTAGAGATCATCTAGTCCAACTCCCTTGCTAAAGCAGGATTGCCAGAGCACGTTACTCAGGACTGCATCCAGGCAGGTCTTGAAGATCTCCAGAGAAGGGGACTCCACGACCTCCCTGGGCAGCCTGTTCCAGTGCTCCATCACCCTCACCGTAAAGAAGTTCTTCCTCATATTTGAGTGGAACTTCCTACGTTCCAGCTTGAGCCCGTTGCCCCTTGTCCTATCGCTGGAAACCACTGAAAAGAGTCCCGCTCCAACATCCTTCAACCCACCCTTTCGATACTTATAAATAATGTCTCCCCTCAGCCTTCACTTGTCCAGGCTAAAGAGTCCCAGCTCCTTGAGCCTTTTCTCGTAAGGGAGGTGCTCCAATTCCTTAATCATCTTGGTTGCCCTGTGTTGGACTCTCTCCAGTAGTTCCCTGTCCCTCTTGAACTGGGGGTTGCAGAACTGGATGCAGTATTCTAGTTGTGGCCTCACCAGTGCAGAGTAGAGGGGGAGAATGACCTCCCTCGACCTACTGGCCACACTCTTTCCTATGCAGCCCAGGATTCCATTAGCCCTCTTGGCAACAAGGGCGCATTGCTGGCACATGGAAAGTGTGCTATCCACCAGGACTCCCAGATCCTTCTCCTCAGTAGTGCTTCCCAGAAGATCCAGCCCTAACTTGTATTGATGCCTGGGGTTCTTCCTCCCCAGGTGCAGGACCCTACATTTGCCATTGTTGAACCTCATTCTGTTCTTCTCTGCCCACCTCTCCAGCCTGTTCAGGTTACGCTGGATGGCGGCACAGCCCCCTGGAGTGTCAGCCAGCCCTCCCAGTTTGGCATCATCAGCAAACTTGCTGAGGATACATTCTGTCCCCTCGTTCAGGTCATTGATGAGTATGTTGAACAGGACTGGACTGAGTATTGCCCCCTGGGGGACACTGCTGGTTACAGGCCTCCAACTTGACCCCACTCCATTAATTAGAACCCTCTGAGTCCTGTCACACAACCAGGACTCAATCCACCTCACTGCCCCCACACTTTCTTAATTTTCTAATGAGGATGTTATGGGAGAGACTGTCAAAAGCCTTGCTGAAGTCAAGGTCGATGACATCTGCTGCTCTCCCTTCGTCTAACCAACCAATTACAACATCAGAGAAGGCTATCAGATTGGTCAAGCATGATTTACCCCTGGTAAATCCGTGTTGACCAATACCAATAACTTCTTGATCTTCAACGTGTTTGGAGATGACGTCCAGCACGAGCCGCTCCTTTACTTTCCCTGGGACAGAGGTGAGACTAATTGGCCTGTAGTTCCCTGGGTCCTCCTTCTTGTCCTTTTTGTAGACTGGTGTGATACTTGCCTTCCTCCAGTCCTCAGGCACTTCTCCTGTTCTCCAAGATATCTCAAAAATGATAGAGAGTGGCTTAGCAATAACATCTGCAAGTTCTCTCAGCACTCGTGGGTGCATCCCATCAGGGCCCATGGACTTATGGATGTCTAGTTTGGCCAAGTTGTCTCTAACCCAGTCCTCCCCAACAGAGGGGAAGTCTTCCTCTCTTCAGACCCTCTCCCTTGTCTCCAGGGCCTGGGATTCATGAAGGGCAGCTTTGGCAGTGAAGACCGAAGCAAAGAAGGCATTCAGCAACTCCACCTTCTCTGTGTCTTCCACCACCAAGGTACCCACCTCATTCCTTAGCGGGCCCACATTTTCCCTAGCCTTCCTTTTTTCATTGATATCAATACAGGTTGGGGGATGAAGGGATTGAGAGCAGCCCTGAGGAGAAGGAGTTGGGACTATTGGTTGTTAAGAAGCTCAACATGACCCAGCAACATGTGCTTGCTGCCCAGAAAGCCAACTGCATCCTGGGCTGCATTAAAAGAAGTGTGGCAAGCAGGTTGAGGGAGGTGATTCTACCCTACTACTCCACTCTGGTGAGACCTCACCTGGAGTACTGTGTCCAGCTTTGGAGACCCCAACACAAGAATGATATGGGCCTGTTGCAGTACATTCAGAGGAGCTCAACAAAGATGATCAGAGGGCTGGAGCACCTCTGCTATGAGGACAGACTGGAAGAGTTGGGGTTGTTCAGCCTGGAGAAGTCTCTGGGGAGACCTCATAGCAGCCTTAAAGGGGTTAAAGGTCCACTACTTAAAGGGGCCTCTGAGAAAGAAGGGAACAGACTTTTTAATAGGACATTTAGTGGTAGGACAAGGGGTAATGGTTTTAATCTAAAAGAGGTTAGATTCAGACTAGATATAAGGGAGAAATTTTTTACAGTGAGGTTGATGAAATATTGGCACAGGTTGCCCAAAGTGGTGGAAGATGCCCCATCCCTGGAAACATTCAAGGTCATGTTGTGGGCTTGAGGCTCTGAGCAACCTGATCTAGTTGAAGATGTCCCTGGTCATTGCAGGGGACTTGGACTAGATGACCTTTAAAGGTCCCTTCCAACCCAAAGTATTCTATGATTTTGTGCTGTTGTTTTGTTTTGGTTTGGTTTGGTTTTTTTTTTCCCCCGCCGGTATAATATTCAACTGCATGAGAGTATAGAATACAGAGCTATACGGTCACATCAGCTGAAACACACTCCAGTATTATTCAGAAATAACCAGCTTCAAGCTAAATAGTTCAGGCCAGCTTGTCATTGTTGTAAAAGGCTGGCAATGTAATCCAATACTGGAAAGAACACAGAGGTAAGTAGAGTCCATTGTGATAGGATGCTAAACAGTAGGGAATACTAAGTTGAAGACTGTCAAAAAACAGGTACAATACAAATGAGCATTAGTACACATTCACTACAGATGCAGTGAACATGTTTTTCTTCTAAACAGAAGCTAAAAAACTTTCAAATTAGAGCAGTTATTGTTCTGCTCATTCACTTTACCATAAAAAATTTATAGTGAACACGATTAAAAGCTGGGACACTTTCCTCAAAGAGGGATATGATCTCCACCCTTGCAAACTGTCAAAACTTGACTGAACATAGTTGTGAGCAACCTGCTCTGACTAGACCTTTCTGAGCAAAAGTCGAATTAGGCAGCTGCTGGAGGCCACTTCCAAATTACATGTATCTGTAATTCTACTAAGAAATATATTGCACAAATAATGACTTGTATGAATGCATAGCATCTGAGCTTAGCTGAGTCCTAAGAGTTAAGGAAACTCTGCAGTACACTAATTGTGTTATTATCCCCTAGGGCTCAAAAGGACTATGTACTAAGGTGTTAAATTAGGCTGTAAGCCATAGATGGACTTTGGCATGGCAATGCAGGGTTTTGTTACCCTTAACACAGAATTATGCAATACATGTGGAAACCTTGGCCTCTGAAGATAGGATCTGTAGAGTTCAAAAAAAAAAAGGTGTCTGAAGAGGGTTGCACTAACCATAGAGAACAGCCTTGGTAGTTGCACTGAGCCCACTGGCACAGCATCTAGGACAGGTATGAGGTACAGAGCCTAGTCTGAGAGTCACAACGATGTTTAATCTCAAGATTAGTTTGTGGTCAGGCTGGCAGCAGCAGGACCTGTTTAGATTGGCAGACAGATGCTTCTAGAATCTCAACAATCATGAGCTGTATAACATGGCCTGTAACTGAAGTACCAGCTAACTCCATCTGCTGATTTATCCTTAACTAAACATCTGTAAACATCTGTAACATCTGTAAACATATGAGGAATATCTGAGATCCACTACGTTCTTAACAGATACAGATTATTATACTAAAGGGTTCTCATGGTTGTATTTTAAATATATTATTACCGATTAACTAGCAAATTTTAGTCCATTAATTATAATAAAATAATATAACTAGTGTCACAAAGAAAGAAACCCAGTGTGTGACAAACTCAGAACAGTAAAGGACACTACATTAACTTGACAGTGGTGAACGGGGAGGACACATTTTCTCTATAACTTTTGTTGGCTGATGGTGAAGTTAAAAGAGGTAATTTTCCTGCACTCTTATGTGGTGATCTTTCCCACCACCCTTACCATATGTCTCTTTCTCTCCCCTAGACACAGGATATATTCACAAGGCTGCCTTTCAATGTATTAAAATGTCATTTTTCAACCCTATCTGCCTCTCACTTCCCAGACCTGGACAGGCTGGAGAGTTGGGCCAAGAGAAACCTAATGAAATTTAACAAGGGCAAGTGTAGGGTTCTGCACCTGTGGAGAAATAACCCCAAGCACCAGTACAGGTTGGGGGCTGACCTGCTGGAGAGCAGCTCTGAGGAAAAAGACCTGGGAGCTCTTGCACACAACAGGATGACCATGGGCCAGCATTGTGGCCAAGAAGGCAAATGACATCCTGGGGTGCATCAAGAAGAGCGTGGCCAGCAGGTTGAGGGAGGTCATCCTGCCCCTCTACTCTGCCCTGGTGAGGCCCCTTCTGGAGTACTGTGTCCAGTTCTGGGCTCCCCAGTTCAAGAAGGACAGGGAACTGCTGGAGAGGGTACAGCAAAGGGCCACAAAGATGATTAAGGGCCTGAAGCATCTCTCCTATGAGGAGAGGCTGAGGGACTTGGGTCTTTTTAGTCTTGAGAAGAGAAGACTTAAGGGGGATCTAATCAGTGCTTACAAATACTTAAAGGGAGGGTACCAGGAGGACGGGGCTGGTCTTTTTTCAGTGGTGCCCAGTGACAAGAGGAAATGGGCACAAACTTGAGTATAAGAAGTTCCACCTAAATGTGAGAAGGAACTTCTTTACTGTGAGAGTGGTAGAGCCCTGGAACAAGCTTCCCAGAGAGGTGGTGGAGTCTCCTTCTTTGGAAACATTCAAAACCCGCTTGGACAAGTTCCTGTGCTACGTGTTGTACGTAGACCTGCTCTGGTGGGGGGGTTGGACTAGATGATCTCCAGAGGTCCATTCCAACCCCATATGATTCTAGGATTCTGTGATTCTACTTCCAGTTAAAATACATACTTATTCATATTCTTTCCCTGAAAAACTGCAGTGGTTTGGGCTGAATTGGCCAACGATGAGGAGACAGATGTTCTCCCCCACCTCTCACTCCAAGGAGAGGAGGAAGAGAGATAAAGAGATTTCTGACTTTAGGAGGAAATTAAACTACTTTAATGAAATGTTAATAATAAAATAAAAATAAAATAATGAAATAGATACAGTATATACAAAACTGTATCAAGCTCCCAGGATGATGTCACCAGCAGGCACTAGGGAAGTCCCAGACTCAACTCAGTGATGGACAGGAGCTGGATTCCAGAATGGAGTCAGGAATGTATGGGTTGGAATCAAAGGCAGACAAACAGACAGAGTTGTCCTCAGATGAAGAAAGAATGTCCTCAGGCCACTGAAGAAAGAAAGCTGACACTTTGATCCTTCAGCTTTTATACTGAGCATGCAACTCAGTGATGGACAGGAGCTGGATTCCAGAATGGAGTCAGGAATGTATGGGTTGGAATCAAAGGCAGACAAACAGACAGAGTTGTCCTCAGATGAAGAAAGAATGTCCTCAGGCCACTGAAGAAAGAAAGCTGACACTTTGATCCTTCAGCTTTTATACTGAGCATGATGCAGATGGGATGGAATATCTTGTTTGTGAGTTTGGGATCACCTGTCTTGTCTGGTTTTCCTCTCAGGTGTCACGCCTCTACACTCTTCCGTTTCCAACCCTCCAATGGGGCAAATAACTAAGTTTATTGACTTTGGTTCTCATAGCAATAAGTATAAGCAAGAGCCTCTCTGCATACTGTTCTTTGGCATTAACTCTAAACATAGGTCTTACCACCATGAGAATGAACAGTTTTCTGCACAATATGCTGTTAATTTCAGAGAGTTAGAAGAGGCTTAGCTAAGAAGTAAAATTATACTGAACAGAAAGTTAGTTCTGTTCTACCTCAAACCAAAGTTTGAGATAGAACAAACATGACAAAACCATATTCTGTATGAGTACAATAGATACCAATAATATCACCAAGTTTTCTGTTTCTTTTCCCCCTCTCTTGTCTTTACAGTTCATCAGTAATAACAGTTCTACTGTTCAGGACACATGGTTGAATGTAGGGGATTTTAAGTAATTAATTTTATAAATAAAAAATGGAGAACAGTTCTTCATACTAGCCTTTATTTTTGCATTGCTGGTTGTTTCATGGACTTTAAGGCATACTACTGTACAACCAATGACTCTATGCAAAGCTTTGCTACTTACGTGACACAGTTATGAATTCTCTTTTTTTATCTGTGTATGGGTATTAAGATTATTGGAGGAGTCTTGAGTTCAGAAAATAATTTGTGTGTTTAATGCATTTGCCTTCTCTGGATATTGCATGTTTATAAATTAGTCCTCCAACAGACTCCAGTGTATCTATTTTATATCATCCCAGCTATGAAGTAACATCCCTTCTATCCCAATCCACTATGTTATTTCATTCCAGTTCAAGTGCTCAGGTTTGTTCAAAGCACCTTCTTTGTTCCTCTGCTGGGCAGAAAATATCATATTCCTTATTCTTCCAGAAAGTTCTTCAGACTGCAAAAACAGCTTGAAAAGGAAATGGTTCAGGAATAGTTTTGTGCTCTTCACCAATTCATAAGGGGACAGCCAGAACACAGGAATAGCCAATGTTTTTATGTCACGTATGCTCAGGACACATCTCCCTTAGAGAGCTTGAGCCCAAGGGTGAGTCTATGCAAGTGCACAATCTGTGCTTTAATTCATGCACATCTCATAGTGTTCATTTGGATTTGTCCTATTTTGATACACATTTGAATATTCCTCTGAATTATTCAAAATAATAACCTATCAATGTTCCTGCAGTAGTGGTCACTTTTTCCCGCTGCTTTCTCTTGCGGTGTATCCATACTGCAGTGGAGCTGTAAGTATATGCATATCTGCTGCTTTCAAAAACATGAAAAGCTTCAGGTTTCTTTTCAGCTAAATTATCTTTGACTACCATAGAAGATTAAATCATTGGTATACATACTTACATACTCACATACTCAGCATAGTCAGCAGTCACTGAAATACGTCCTGTGTGTTTTGCGAGAGCTAAATAGCCAGGAATAAGTCACATTGCAGTTGGACCAGAGAAGTAATCAAATTTCTAATATGTAGCCCTAATATGTACTGTCGTGGGCAGGAAAGACAGGTGCATGAATTGTCATTGTTGAAGTAAGGTTGGGCATATGTTTTGCACACGACTAAAGGAATGGATAGTTTTAAAAGAATTGTATTCATGATTCGTGGCTGATGGGTAGGACACATCACACCAAATGTTTCAAAAATAACTGTTACTGCCATCTAAAACCCTGTTATTTGCAGGAAGGTCCACATACCTCTTGGGAATGTCAAGTATTGCTTAGAAGATAGATCTATCAATTATCTGCAATCTTTTCAGAAAAAACAACACTTCAATAAGAATCATATATATCCTTATGCTCCTTTTAAGCTAATTGGAAAAATTATAACTACTTTAGAAACTGCCCCAATACATTAATGAAGGTAGGTAGATGATGTTCATGATCCTTAAATACTTGGGAAAATTTGGTTTTAATAGAGAGAAAAAGTTGCACAAGACAAAGCAAACTAGTATTTGCGGCTAACCTGCCCCTTAGTGCTGTAGTTGACAATGAAAAATTCACCAAGAAAGCTCATAGTTTCCTGCCATCTTCAATTAGACTTGGAAAGAAGTTTCATCTCATCCAGTGCTTACCACCTTTTAGTTTATTTGATACCTGTGTGAATTTGTGTTCTTCTCCTCAAAGTGTCAACTGCATCAAAAAATGGGAACCATCTTAGATTTGAGAATCGATGTAGAATATTGATGGGTCATGAGGTACAAGACTGCACAAATAACAAGTTATTTCAGTCATTTGTGCATCAGACTAGGTTTCTGTTTTGTAACTCCAGCCAGCTGCTTTTCTGTTTTTAACTAAATAATAAGAGGAAAAAATGTTGTAATTTTCAAATCTTCTGACTAGCCCAGAAGTACACTTGTTTTCTGCTCTCAAAAGAATGATCTGTTGCTCCTGATGCTGTGTCTCACCCACCAGCATGTCTGCATGTGTGGCAGCATGTCATTGGCATAAAACAGTCACTCTTGTTTCTTGAGATGCAGTCACTCGGCATTAAGATCACCTGAAATATTTGGAAGGATTCAACTCTGAAAACTTGAAACTTGCTTTTGAAAATTGCTTTATAAAGGCTTTAATTTATTGAGTTCTTGCTCATCCACTGCTTTGGAATGTGGGTGCATCTAACAGTCTCTGAAAACATACATGCCATAACAATGATAAAACCACCATTTTTGTCCCTGGTATGACAGTAAGATGCTACTAATGATGAGTTGAAAATAGATATATCAAGAATTAGCTAGTAAGAGATCCTAAATTAGGACCTTGTTGCAACAAGAAGAATGCGTTGAGATTCATGAACTCTTTAGAGAACTGTGTGGTTGCTCCTTCTATGTAACCCTCATGACTGGGAATGAAGGCATGTAAAGCTGTTTTTACTCCTTTTAGCTCCTGTGGTAATTTTCACAGCATTCATATTCTTTAATCAGGTTATATGAGCTGTAATTCACCTAGGAATATTTCTGATCGAGCAGTCTTTCTGTGTTTAGTATTTATAAGTATTTTTAATACATTTTAATTTGTGCAGTATGCTACCTATTGTTCACAGGCATTTATGCCTATTTAATTTCCAGTTCATGGTGTCAAAAGCCGATCTTTTAATGCATATGATTTGCATTTTTTGTGTGAGCAGTAGTCAGAAGTGCAACTTTCTCTAATCTTCACCTTTATATCAGTCAAAATTAAATGCCTGGAAAGATGACACTTTTCTGCAACTTTTCTTGGTCAAAACAATTTTGCTTGAATCTTACTTTTTCTCCTTGCTTCATATTTAATTTAAACTTATTATTCCAAATGATAAACAGCAGAGCTCTATACAAAGATGGAATTAGTGCTTTGAAATATCTATTGGTATCCTGTACATACAAGATCAAAAGAAGGCAGGCTTAAATAAGATAAAGATTTGGGGAAGTAAATTCATGAAAAAAGGCTATTTAAAGAGGAATGTTGCACAGGCTAATAACATGCACAGTAAGGTGTAAGGTTAGACCTGTGAAGCTGGCATGTTTATGAACACGTTCTGAGCTGGAAAAGCTTTTGGTAAAGACAAGCAAATAACAGCTTCAAAAATTCCACTTTTCTTCAGAACTCCAAACTTAGTAATGCTGCAAGAATCCAAAGATTAAAGAAACTAATGTTGTGTGAATCGGACACTCAGCTGGCATAGATCAAGATTGATCTGTTTAAAACAATGGGACTACTGAGCTACATGTTGCCCTCATCTTTTTCCCTGTCTGTGCTTGAGAAGTGTCTGGGAAAAGTGGGAGGGGAAAGAACATTCCCAGCTTGACAGAAATTCATGAAGGCCATCATAATCTCCTCTAACCCATGAAGGAAAAAGGTTGACATCTTTATTTATGAAGTTGTTATTTTCCTTTAACCATTCCCCCTTCATATGACTGCACATTATATAAAGGAAGGTGTGTCATGACATTTTCTGAAAATAAAGCAAATGAAAGTGGGCTTGCTCGTAAAGTGACAGGAAAAATCTAGGGGAAGAAAGCTAATAAACTGTTTCAGGGCTTTGTGTATAGCACTCTGGCCATCTGTTGATCAGCGTTCTCAAGAGCTGCCTAATCTGTTGTCTTTTCCTGAATGAAGATGGTTATTGACAGCTAGATACCTGAGACATGTTTTCTTTAACTTTTTCATAAAGAAGTCCAAAAGTGAGCAGTGCTCTTTTTTAGACAATATAAGTAAGTACTTTGACGGCAAGTTTTTGATAATGGCCAGCCTGAATTTTCATTTTGAAATTACCACTAGTATCTCCATGAACATAAAGAGCAAGCTTGTTCCTTTCTTCTTTGTGCCAGTCTGCTCATTTTCCATTGTCAATATTTTTCTTTTTGAGAATGAACAAATCTTAATTCTCAGTGTTTCATCGCAAGACAAGAAAACCTGACCATTCTTTTTGGTGTCCACTAGACAGGTATCTTTCTGTAAAGGCATTCTTTCAGACAGGGCACAGAATTATGTATGAGAGATTACTTTGTAAATTCTGCAAGCTTATAGACCTTATTTACTTGCTCTTTTTCCAAAAAATTACTTTACTGAGGTATTGAGCTTGTGATTCACTACACCCCTTCATATAAAATAGCTGTCTATAAGTTTGTCGTAATCATTCCAATCGTCCCCAGTGAATTAAATTTTTTTTTTATTTAATAGTTTTCCAGTTTGATAGGACAGTTTTGAATTCTGTTAATGTCTTACAACTTACTTGCAGTCCCTTCCAACTTCTTGTTACTGCAAATTTAGTGTAGAGAGGAGGTCTTGATGAGAATTTCAAGGTTTGAAGCAGGAGGGAAAACTGTTCTGTATTTATTTTGTTAAAAATAAATTGCCTTCAGAGGAAAACTGCTCGAAACTGTGAGAGTACAAGGCAATTTATGTAAGGTTTCACAATGTTTTGTAAAAAAAAGGAGAAGGAACGGAAAGATAAAAATAGTGGACTTCAAGAATGCAAATGTAAGTAAGGTCAGAAAAAGAGTAGGTAAAATTCTACAAGTAGAAAAATTTCCTCAGGAAAAAAGAAAAATATTGCTTTCTTATAAGGAAGCAATTCTAAGGACAAGAAGTTAAATTACCCCAGAATGTAGAAATGTGAAAAAGGGTATTAGTCAACACCTTGACTAAATTTGGCTAAAGAGAGAAAAATACAAAATATAGAATTTGGGCCAGATTATGAAGGATGAACACAAAAGGAAAATCAGAAAGACTAAAGCACAAAATAAAGTTGTTTTCCAAGACTTTTTTAGACTGTCCAGCAAGCCTCTTTTAAACAGAATAGTTTAAAATCTGTCATTCAACTGCATGCTCTGGATGTGGTCTGAACTGGATATCTATCACCATACTGTCTCTAGTCTTCCCTCTCATCATGTCTTTCAACAGGTCGGTTTCTTTTGGCTAAACCAACCTTCAGAATTTTGCTGTAGTCAGATGAGTTGCACGAAGCCTGGGGCTTTTGTGTTTTAGACAAATAAAACTGGCATAAGGGAAAAAACTATTCTTAGAAGTGGATGAAGGGCATATTTCAGGTGAAGAATATTTGTTTTCTCAGGTCTCGCACAAATGAGTTTCTGTTCCAAAAAAGGAGTATTCTCTATGATACACCAATAATTATTACTCATTTATCAAGATTTTGTATGTTGATTCTATATTAATATGCAAAGACATATAGCTCTATATTCACAGTCCTTTTTGTCAAGTACATTTAATTTTTTTGTGTTTGATTTTTTTTGTATGTGGAAAATTAAGAGAATGGCATTCATGCTTCAGATATACTTCTTGGAAAGGTGACAGTCAAGGTATAACGGTTGTAAACTGTTTTGTAGACTTAAAATAGAAATGGAAATGAATCTTTCAAGTAAGGTAAGAGAGTGAAAATTAAAGATTCTGCAATGGAAGTTTCAGAATTCTGGCAGGGTTGTGTGGTTTTTTGTTTTGTTTTGTTTTGTTTGTGTGTAGTGAGTGAGTCGTAGCAAGAGCTTATAGGAAGAGTGAATAACATAAAGTTTCTTAGGTACTACTCATGTTCCTCCTTGTTTATTATATTAATCAAAGCTAAACCCAAACATCTGTCTTAGTTAAACTCAAAGCCTATTTTGAAATAGGGAGTATTTGTCTTACAGTAGATGTATTTTTCTTTTGTTGTTTACCAAAAGAGCAGGGAAAAAAATCAGATGTTATTAGTACTGTTAAAATGTTCTAAAAGCTTGAGGGAGCAGATATCAGTTTACAAATGTGAGATTTCTCATACTGCTGAAATAATGGAAAAGCAAGTTGTGAACCTTTTACTTTATGACTGCTTGTGGTAATCCACAAATAATAATTTCTATTAATAAGACATATAATGTTTCTCAACATGTGTCCTGATCTGCAACTATTACATCAATAAACATATCTAATCAGTTTAATGCGCTTTAGGGTGAGACAAGCAGTGAATACCAATACAGAAATAACAAGAAAGAAGTTTCTCATATTTTTTTCTGTGGTAGGGCAAGCCTGGGCATCCATCTGTGGCCTATTCTCTTAAGGAATACTGATTGAAAAATTTTCTGAAAAGATATTCTTCACATTAAGAAAAAAATATTATTTCACTTACTTTTGAGAGACATTTTATTTAAAAAAAAAAATACCTTAATGTCTTCTTTATTTAACTGTAAGACGTTAATGTCTCATATTAAGCTATTTTTAAAACTTGGCAATGCTTAATAAATAACAATTAGACTGATTTTTCTTCAGAGGAAATTGACTTGTTTGGGGTCCTATACCAAAGTTTAGAAAACCTTTGATTTTCAGGTAGTTTTTACTGTACACTCAACTATTTTGTGCTCTTTCTTCTTTGTACTGTCATGAAAATTTGTCATCAACTTTCTCTTTGTCGTGGTTTGGCCTCAGACAGCACCAAAGGACCACGTGCAGCTTCTTGGACAGAACAGAGCCCCCACGGCCCCGGGGGCGGGAGGAGAAAATCGAAATAAAAAGGCAAAACTCGTGGGTTGAGACAAAGGCAATTTTTAACAGAACAGGAAAAAGAGCAAGAAATAATAACAACAACAATAAGAGAGGGATATACAACCGTGATTATGACACCGCCACTTGCCGAGTGCACCCTGGACGCCCCCAACTGCTCTCCTCTCCCGGGGGTCACCGGTCACCGCCTCCTCCCCCCCCAACTTCTTGTCCCCCCCCTTCCCCGGGCTAGCTCCGGCTACCCCTTGGGCATGGCTCACATGGGATGGAATATTTGTGTCCCTGCTAGGTCCTGGGGAGAATTAATCCCATCCCTGCCAGACCCAGGACACTCTTCTACCTCTTCATTTGTTATTTACTCCCCCCCGCCTCAATATGGGATATCTCCCTTTCCAAAACATACTTAATGTTTACCCTATCTTGAGAACTGCTGTATCATTGTAATTTGAAATGACCTTTTATAGGCTGACGGAAAACTGAAGACACTGACTACAAATGAGTAGGAATGCTGTTATTGGAGAAGGTTGTCTATTCTTAATTTCTTTAAAATTAAATCAACTTACTTTTTGTTTCATTACCTTGAATACTCCACATTCAGCTGAGGGGATAAAGTGTGCATAAACATCAGCAGCAGATTCTGATAAACACTGCTGTGATTTCTCTTTTGTAGAGTAAAGTGAGGAGATCCTGCAGTGCATTGAATTTATGGACTGTTTGAACATATAGATATAGCCTTAATTTTATGTCTTGGATAGGAAAAACCACACACTTTCAATCATATCAAAGAGAGAAATATTCCTTTAATAAAGATGTGTGAACTATTGAAAGACTCTAGAACAAATTTTAATCTCTGTTTATTTCAAATACATTTAATTAGATTTTGTAGTCTTGCAGAGCGACATTAAAACAGAGAAAAGAGAAATGGAAAAGACCAATAAGGTCACCTAGTTTGTCTCTCAAGGGGTCAGTAAAGGATTTTTCCCTACAGTGTAAAATAATCATTTTATCTAATTATGCAACTCCTAAGAACGACCAATCAATTCAATCTCTCAATTAACAAAGCATTCCCGAGTCTTTTTCAATAAATAAGGATGGTCTGGTTCCTAAGTAAGCCAGCTACTACAGTTGAAGGAAAAAAAATGAAATCTATGAGCATTAAAATAAGATTGTTAAACAAACTTCTGACAAAAATCTTTCTTTGAACTTCTTTACTGTTCTTTGTATGTTCCAGGACAGGATTCCATGAAGTACTACAGTACATAGTAATCAAGTGTATTAGGGTAAAGGGTTGTGAATCAAGTAAACAACTGAGAACTAGCATTTTTTCCAACTACTGAATGGGCTTTGTAAATTTTATCTCTGATGACAAGAACGCTCAGTTTTGGACAGTTTGATTTTTAGCTTCTCCAAGTTGCCACTTATCAAAACAAGTTTTGTATTTCTCAGCACACACTTTTAGTAAATATTTCACAGCAGATTGAAGGACAATATGAATTAAGTAAGTACACTTTGTGCCAATCACGAATCATCTGTTGTCTTAACAGAATGTTATTAAATGTTCTGTCGGGCTATTGCTTTCCAGCTGAGGTATACTCTACCTGCTTATATTTCAGCTGGCAGCTTTGTTTTCCTTTAGTAATATTCCATCATGAATATTAGCTTCTCGGTTAAAACAGAATAGAGAAGTTAACGTAAGAGAGTTAGTATAGGAGAACCTATGTTAACTTTATTGTCTAAAGCTGAAGTATATATACATTGAATAAATATATATATGTATATATACATAGATATACACTCATAATACAGATATATGTATATATGAATTATGCATACATGCCTGGATGTATTCTTGCAAGTATTTGAGATTCTCTTTCGTTGCAGATCTGTCACTTTCCCACCTCTTTTTTTGATATTGGATGGCAGTTTAACCAACTCTATTGCTTTACCAAAGGTGTTACTTTTTATTGCGACTTGATGAAATTTTCTCTTCTAATCAGTTCTTTTCTTCATGATTGCTTTCCATTTTAACATGAGCTCACTGAAAGTTTTCCAGCCATCTGGACTGATAATCTTTATCCTTAGTCTTTAAATAAACCTGTATGTTCTTTCCTACTAATGTAATTAGGAGTTTTGTCTAAGTAAAGTAATTCCTTCAATATTTACATTATTTCCACAATGAATCCTCATTGTGGTGTCTATATGTAGCCTGCTAATGTTTATAATGTAACTTTACAAACAGTACCCAAGTCTAGGTAATACTTAACATACGGAATCTCAGGAGATCTTTCATTTTTGGCAACTGATATTGTACCTGCTTCTGAGAGCCTTAATCTATGTCTTTACCCTTTGTCTGTTTGCTCACCTATGAAAAGATTAGCTCTTGTAATTGTTTACATTCTCTGTATCTTGTATGTAGATGGTTGAAGAATTCCTGGCAGTCTGACAAGAACTGGGCATGTCAACTGGTGCTGAATTAAGCAGACTTCTGTTTCATTTTGAAGATCACCACAGCACAGATACTTCAAAAATGAAGTATTTATGTGCATTTCCCTCCATAAAGATTCTGAAGATTGTGTAATATGATTTGTTTGGTTGTTGTGTTACGTTTTGTTTTGTTTTGTTTTGTTTTGTTTTTTAAATAGAATGTTAAGGGTTTAAAAATTTCCTCCACTTGTCAGTGAGTGAGCTGTGGCAACTAATTGCCACTGCTGCCAACAGCCATCACTGCTAGTTTTGGCAATTACTAAATTGACAGATTCCTAATTAATTATAAAAATAGATTTTTTTTCTGCCTGTTTCTTCATTGTAGAATAGGGTTGTGATTGGTTAAAAGAAGAAAATCTAACTAGGAGTACTCAATTAAAAATAAGCATTGGAGACACCTATGTGGATGATGCAATTTAGAATAGCCTTCAGGATTATTTATGTTGTATATCTAAAACAGACAGACATGCTGGAATGCTGGAGATGGGTTAAATTCACTAACCCTTGCAGAACTTCACCATCTGGAAGCTAGGAGGCTTTGAGTCTTTCGCTTCCAAACTTCATGGGATTTTCTCTTTCACCTATGCTATAAAGCCAGAAAAGTTTCAGAGCATCTTTCTCCTACACGTCAAGTTAACAAATTTTTTACAGTTAATAATTGCTTTTGACTGTAAACATTTGAATCTTGTATTCTGTTTTTAATACATAGAGTCCATAACTATACTGTCTTTGGCTAAACTTACACTATTAAATTAAACACTGCCATAGAATGTTCCCGGGGCACTGTTAGAATAGTCATTAGCATGGTTTACAAATGGCACTTTTTCAAACAATTTACTGGCATGATTCAGCAAGTAGTGAGGTAAGGGCAATTCCCAAGAATAAAATTTAATGA
Organism: Calidris pugnax; assembly: GCF_001431845.1. Taxonomy (NCBI): domain Eukaryota; kingdom Metazoa; phylum Chordata; class Aves; order Charadriiformes; family Scolopacidae; genus Calidris; species Calidris pugnax. Next base: position 2,913,825 of record NW_015090926.1, read on the forward strand.
AGTCACCCAGTTTTGAAGGCTGACAGAGTCAGATGCTATGCTTAGATGTGCAGAAATAAAATGGAATTAGAGCGGTCTGTACCTACCAAGAGAAGATCTAGTGACAATGTTCTTTGCGAAAATGAGAGGATTCATTTTTAATTTTTACAATTTTTGTCTATGACCATAGTTTCTTCCTTCAATTACCTATTGGTTTAAATCCTGACAAATCTGTTATATTCTCTTTCCTAATTAGGTTAGGACATATTACTTTATATTTCTTGGCTATTGCAGTTCAAGTTGCTAATATATTTTTTAAGTGGGTCTATGATCTGTAGGATTAAGATGTAAGCATATTCACAAATGTCCTTTTTTCTGGCTGACACTTTCATTGTCAGTAAAATTATTGTTTGCTACTGCCTTCCAGAATGAGTGGCAAGGGTCAATTTAAAGAGTGGGGTTTGAACTGCATGAGTGATAAAACAATTATATCCTCAAAGACTCATTATCTTTCCATCATAGCATTAACTTTTCATAAATTATGTAAATTTCATATTGGGCATGTGAACTACATGTCAGTCAGTTTTCCAAGTTTTTAAATACAAGGAGATATACTATGATGTACTATAATATTAAACTATTTTACAAATGACAATATTTCTCCTGCAGTATCCTTTTACCTATTGCAGTTTTAAGTTATATGGAAGTCCCTGGTATTAACAGTAAAATGCAGTAATCATGCTGATTAGAACTCTTTCCAAACCAGAAGAAATGTTTCCAGTACACAAATTTTAAACCTTGCCTACCATCTGTAGTGCAAATGCTATAATGAGTCTTTTGTTGACTTGGAATGCCTATTGTGATAAAGTAGTGATCATTATTTGCACAGATCATTTAATATCTGTGCTAAAATGTAAGCCTATTGCTCCCAAAGCACATCCAAAAGCATATTCACATTAAAGGAAAAGTGCAGAAATGAAGAATCTGCACAGAAATCCATGTACAAAAAAAGACAATTTGATTTCTCCAGTTTAAAAAAGTCATCTTGATGAGCTGGTAAAATATTAGTTATGCTAGATTATAGGAACTGAGAACTGTTTTGCTAATTAAGATATTCAGTTAGGAAGATCTGTTCACCTGTAGTTTGGAGATATGCCTTATATTCATTGAGACAGTCGTTAAATGTCAATTTGTTGAGACTCAAATATCTGTAGTCTTCAACATTGTAAAGGTATAGGATTTATTTTTGGTTTTGTTTCCATTTAATTACAGCACAGTAAGAAAGAAAAAAAAATAGCTTTTTGGCTTTAAGGAAAACTTGGTATTTTATTATATTTTTTTTTATATATATATACATATATAGGTAAAATCTACTTGTAGAATAAAACCAACCAACCCATCAAAAACCAATCACCTCTAACCCTGCAAAATATACACTGAATGGAAGAAATACATGGTTTTTCAGTGTTCTTGCCTTGGTTGAATTTTGTTGCAAGAAAGGAAAGTCAGCAGTGGATAAATGTTGACAAAAAACAGGAACTCTCTAAAGATTGGAACTTAGCTACTGACAGCAAGACTAAAATGAAACACAAGACGGAAAGACACAATGTGTGTTGTTAAGTATAACTCAGTATATGTAGGCCACACCTTCCCTCCGTTTAAATGATCTCTTCCTTGAATGTTTTTTGTTACAAGAATTAGGAAATTAGCTGAAGTGTGACTTTTGAGAGTTGGAAGTAGGAAACTATGGAAAGGTAGCACAAAATGCTGGATTAGAATTCCGGTTGGGAAACCCATGATGTTGGCTACCATATATGTAATTCTTACTAATCTCTGAGGTACATATGCATGTAAGTTTAATAAGAAGTTTATATTTGCTTTGAATGGAAGGTCTATAAATTATGGAATCTCCAGAGCACCTGCAATAAAACTGTTTTATAAATCTGAAGCCAACACCTTTACCTAATTGCTTTCTGAAATTTAAAAGCTCCACATTATTATTATTTTTTCAAAAGCCTTTTACATACTCAGTATATATACTCATTTACGTTGTCTCAGTATAGTTGTTGTGCAGGCGTGATGAAGTCTATTCTTGTATTACTCCCAGTCCAAACAGGAAATAGGTAAGGATTTATGAGACCCTGGGAACTCTATCTTTACTCTGGAAGTTCAAGAAGTACCACCCAGAAAAGCACTTTTTGGTACTAAAATGATGCGATACTCACAATATTTCAGTGAACCTTTGTTATCTCAACTGATATCAATCTCTTCTTCAAGCTCAAGAATTTGGATTCAAGTGCTAAAGGGAAAAAGGAAGGTAGGGGGTAAAAAAAAAAGGTGTTTCAAAACAGAGGTAAAATGTTTAGAATTTTTTATAAACAAAACTAGGGCATAACCTGGAAGATAACAAAAGAAAAATAGTTTCAAGAACTGTTCAATTCTAGGTCAGATAAGAAGAGCTTGTTGATAAATCAAAAATCATGTTTCAGTGGTATGTTTTGAAATAAATAGATTTATTCTTTCAAAGAAAAGACATTTACAGTGAGTCAGGAAGTTTTTCCACAATGTGGTATCAGGACAGATTGTACAGTACAAGCAGAGAGAGCTGACTGAGATGTAATTATACGCTAGAAGTGTGACTTTTAATATCTTTTATATTTTAAACTAATGTTAACTCTCTTTAGAAAGCTGCCATTTGAAACAAGTCTTACAGGTGGGAGAAGGGCCACTTTTGCACTACAAAATTGTTGTGTTAGTTAGGCTTGATAGTTAGGTCTAGTATTTCCACAGTGAAGTTAACAGTATTCCCATACTGTACCAAGTTGTGTAGAGATATTGAAATAATGGGTCTGAAATAAAATAAGCTCAATCTTGCATATAGTGCTATTATTAACATATTATTTTTCCATATTATTCTTTCCTTATGTCATTAATTTATAAAGTATGATTTATTTTGCCTTTGTCACTCTTTTCCGGTGAACACTCTTGTGTTCAGTGTATCTGTATTTGATTTAGTCTGCAGACTTCAGATTACACAAAATAATCCCCACAAGAGAATTAACACTCTAAAGGTACATCAGAGAAGCCATAAATACCCCTCATTGCAGTGATTTCAGTACTAAATGAACATCTTTTCCAGTTAAGATTTTCTACCAGGTGTAACTTGGAAGGCAGGAAAAGAAGGACAGAAGAGAGAAAACACAGAAGACTAAGAAAAAAGTATTGTCTTGAAACTGAATTTAATCTATTCGAAAAAGTCAGGTGAAGGAGACTGTGAATGAATATTTTAATATTGGGCCTTTCCCAGGGCAACTAAAGTCAGGAGGAAGAAGATAAAGAAAGATTTACTGGGAATAAATAACTCTTCAGTAGTTGATGCAGATGAGCAGTTTTTGGAAATGGATAGATCTATCAAGCCTGTAAAATGTTTTGTGAGAGAAAGAGTTGTATGAAAAACTTATTAGACTGGTGAGTAACACAACATTCAGATACTGATTGCTACCAAACTCTTTAGCAAGCATTTTAAATTATACTGATGGAGAACTAATCTGTTCACAATAGGGAAAAACATAATTTTGATTTATTTATGGTGGACTGAAATGGTATTTATAGACATACTATAAGAAGTTTCAGAAATTCACCTGTATATTAAATTTTCCAAAGACAGTAGCATTAAGCTTCTGTAGTTCAATGTTTAATTTAGCAAAGGTTACATTGATTGACACAGATGAAAAAAAAATACTGGTAAGCCCTGTTTGCTTAATAAGTAGACTTTCATACATTTGATGAATTTATATTTATGATTTTAGATGGCAGAAACTCATTTTCATTAAATTTGTTTACCATAGTTATGGAAGGACTGTCACAATACCCATTAAGTTTGATCCATTTGTGTGCTTTTCCACTTGTCTCTGCCTCCCAGAATTTTCATTCCAGCCACGAGTGCTGGTGTTCCTTAGTTGTACATCTGGTACAGTGTTTCTGACAGCAACATCACTCCGCAGGGACTGAATGTGCCATCTGTATGACATTCTTAACATCTAATGGTTTAAGAGCTAGAGACTCATAACTGCCTGAAAAACTACATTTTCCAGGATGCTATGTTGTTGCCCTCTGATCCATATTTTACTGACGAAGTATGCATTACACAATGTTACAGATCTGTGGTTCTTTCTTTGTAAGTAAGAGAAAGGAGGAGAGGAGACACCTCTGACTTCAGCATCCAGGGTGCCCTTATTATGTCTGGCTGCAGGCAAAAGTAAAGGAGAGAAAGATTCAGAAAAACTTTGCCAAATAATACTTAGGAGGTACTAATCTCCTCAGTTGAAGAGATGATTCTAATAGAAATGTAATGTGAAATCATCTTGTGAAAGGAAGAGTGTACAAACAGATGTTTAGCACTGTATATAAAACATGCAAGTGTTGCCTTAAGCTAGAGTACTTAAAGGAATGAACTGGCATTTCCCAAAATACATTAGATTCCAAATGAAAGTCATAATAAAATATGCATTAGTAGAAATGAAGATTTTTGCAATACTTTTGCACTTGCCTGAACTTCAGTGTGATTATGAAGTACTGAAGATGTAAAACGACATAAGTCAAGCTGAGCCTGGTGAAACAGCATGGGAAAGATTTTCTTCATAACTGTAACTCCTTTTTTTGTAGGACAAAGAGAAAACATTGTTTATGAGGCTCCAGTCTGATATGAGGGAAAATATCGGGTAGTTGGCAGACCACTTGAAGTCTAGCCAGAAGACAAAATTGTTGCTGGAAGGTACGAAGCTTTCAGGTGGCCTCTCAGGTTTTTTTGCCTGTTTTCTTCTCCTGAATTCCTGCTGTTCATTAAGAACCAGTTTCTCTTCATTGCTTGTGTTAAGGTTTATAGATACATAATTGCTTCAGAAAAAGGCATACATTTGAAGTGCCCATGGTTTATGACATTTCCTTAACATCCAAGAGGAAACTTTATAAAGTTAGTAATGCAGTTTACATAGAAAATTATTTTATTTTATTTTTCTAATGACTCTGCCTGTGGCTTATTTTCTCCTCCAGCCTTTTTAGGCAATAAAACAAGGAACATTTCATTTAAAAATGTATGGCTCAGATGTTTGTGACTTTGTTCCATGGAGAGCAATTTACAAATAATAATAGAACCAACTGACAAATGTATTTCTCTACAGAACATCCCAGCTAGTGGAAAATTTTTTGATGTGATGATTTGCTAGTCAATGTTACTATTATTACACAGGTATTAGTGTAAGCAAAACAGAAAATGAGATATTTAATTAACTTGAGATATTCAATGTCAAAGTTGTCAGTTCAGGTTCTAAATAATTGTAATTCAGTATAAAAATGAAGAGTTTTAGAGTCTATCTGAGACTTTGTTTACACCAAAGTAAATCCATTTAGGGAATTACATACTGTAACATTTGTGTAGGTAAACAAATTTTAATGTTATTATTGATGTTAAGTCTACATTAAAACTTGGTATTAGTGTAACAACTGTACTTACCATTTGTCTAGATCATTTGTTTTGGTTTTTCTTTTCAACTTTTGTGTCAGATCACTTTTACTCCTCAGTGTATCAGTTTTCTGGTGTAATCTTGAAATGGGTTTTCAAAATCAGTCAGTGATTCTGAGTACTTTGCTTTTTTTGGACCAAACTAACATGCTAGAAGAGAGAAGAAATTCAGTGTTCAATGTTCAGTCTGCGAAAAAGACTCATTTAAAGTTTCTTAAACTGTACACATGAAAATAAAATCACTGTAGCTTACTAATCAGATTTCAGAATCTTTTTTTTTTTTCCCTTGGTTTTGTATACACTTGGTAAACACTGATGTCACCAGAAGGACTATTAGAAAGAAAATAATAACTAATAACCAGATCAATTTATTCTTCCTTCTTTAGCAGAAACCTTGTAAAGCTGAATGCTTGAAATGTATATGTGATAAACTGTTAGATTAGTTTCTTTGGTGGCAAAATTCATGTTGATGCTGTGATTCCATCTTCTTTGTTATTGTTTCTCTGTGGTGTGGAGGTTAAATCTTTCCTATTCAGAATAAGCCATTGCTGTCATTAGAAGTTTATTGTTGCTGTTGTCCAAAGGAACTGGAGATGTAGAGGTATAACTGTTACTAGAGAAATGAAATTATTGCATTGGCTGAGCAAAGACAAAAGTGTTTATTCACCCTCTTTATGTGAAGGGCAGCCTAGAAGTCATGGTCTGGCTGTCTTTCTGCTGCATATATAAAGTGTCAATATGTCATACACCCTTTTGCCAATGTGAAAAGGCTGGTTTTTGTAATGGCAGGAGTAGAAGGAAAATTACTGATGTTGTAATTTGATGAGGTTAATATTAGCATGATACACTTTGATTAGCCTAGAATGGGTTAAAATATGAGGAAATCCAAAGACATTAATTTTTGATAAGCCTTCTAATGCAGAGTATCCAATAGTCAGAAAAGATTCTGATTCCAATAGTCATGGAATAGATTACTTCTGATACCTGACATCTTCTCAACATCTGAAGAGAGCTTTATTGTCAAAACAACAGCACTGATTTTGATGCAGAAGGATTACACAATATTTATCAGTGGTAATAGTGCACTAAATGACATTCTTCAGTGTAACAGGTGGCCTGGTACTGATTGAGTTGGTTGCACGTCAGAAACAATACAAAAGTGACAATGCATGCCAGAATTAGTAGAGATACCATCAAGTGCAATACTGTCTCATGGAAGATAAAGCTCTCTCCAAGGATTGATTTAACACTGGTCACAGGAAGTGCATTTTTCTAGCTACGTATATCTTCACCTTTGGATTTAGCTGTGTCATGTTTGGTTTGATTCTGTGTCACTGTGTCATAGGCACACCCAAGGAAATATTTGGATTTATAAACATCAGGATATTTGGAAGATGATTCCAGCCATCTTGACTCACCTAGTAAGTGTGTGCTGACTTGCACTGGGAAAACAAGCTTAGAATATTTTCTATCCTTTGTGCAACAAAGGCAAGGAAATAAGCATTTATTATGTTTCTATGTCATTACCATAGTGCAGGAAGTTGAGAAAATTATAATAAATTCTAGCTGATGTTTTTATGATCATATTTTAGGTGTGGCTTCTAGAGATTGTATAGTGAAGAGGGAGAAAATATTCACTACGAGATAAGTCTCTGTAGTCTGTCCTCTAGGTTGGTTGAGTGACCTAGAAGGAAGAGTAACGGATCTCAGATATCTGTTATCTAAAATGTAACTTCTGGTTCCTTATGGCAGATGGAAGACACAACAGAAAAGTGGACTCAGCATGACTACGTAAGAGAAACATTTATTTCCTTGCTAATTTGGACATATTCCTATTCAGGTTGATACTACTCTTTCAGGATGTATCTTCTATGTCATTTTACCAATAAGTGACAAAAATGGAAATACTTCTCTATAAAATCGTTCCCCTACTTCTTCACATCCCCATTGCTTTCTGGGTTCTGTTGGAATATTATACTTCCAGAAAAGTTTTTCCTTTTTTCCTTGAAACTGGCACTCCACGTATTTGTTGTCAGTTCACCAAAAGGTCTTTGAATGATAATTTGATGTTCAGGACCTGAGGTTCATGATAAATCCTTCTGGAACTAGCATTCCAGTGCCAGCTTCCTGGTAGAAATTTCATCCTTGTCTTCAAAAACCGCTAACTAACAAATTATTCAACATCATGTTGCAAGTATCATGTGCAATGTGCATAAAGCAATGCACAAGAAAGAAACAAGAAGGTATATTAAAGTTGGGAGGGTGAAAGAGCAGGTGAGAAAAAATCTGGACATTCATTCCTTGATTTCAGTATGCAATTAGTCTTGCATTGGTGGATCTGATTGTTGGTATTGTTGTTTGTTTGTATTTTATAGATTAGCATCAGACTTCTTGAGTTAAAAATGCAATAGAATATTTCATCTATTGATTTTTAGTGAGTTCATTATCTATGTTTCTAAATTCCACTTCTATGCCCAATGAAATTAATCCCAAAATTTTCATGTGTGATTGATTTCACACACATGGGTGACGAGAAGGTCACATATGAAATTTCCAGAATGAAGCCCTGATGGATTGTACTGTTGGGTTTGCTCTTTATCTCAAGAAGGTAGACCTTGAGTGACAAAATGTTGACAATCAGTGATTTGAGATGCAATCCATTAAAATGGAGAATAAAGAGGACCTTTTGAGCAGGTGGTAGAATAGTCTGATCTGAAAGTCCAACCTAGATAACAACAAAACAACAACAAATGTTGTTATGTATGCAAAGTTTATATTTAGGTATGGTAGGGTCCTTGATTTTTTTTTCCCGTGGTAATGACATTATGGGAAAACACAGCCTGTACAAATCGCTGGAGGTATGTTAAGAATGAATTTGGTTTTCCTCAAATTGTGTTCATGAAGTTTTCTTCCTATCTTGTCATATCTAAAATCTAGTCAAAATAATACTGAAACAAACAAGCTTTCAAATGTTATTTTTTATTAAGCCAGTGTCTGCATATGTGTATATAGTCTACTCTACAAAATATCTCTGACACCAAGAAATTCAAAGGGAATCTGTTTTTGTAGAAGTAAATCTAATCAGCATTCCTCTGTACATATATATCAACAATAGGTAGTGATTCTGCTTACATATCTGTGAAAAATGATGGATCATTATTATCTTACATTATTTAAAAAAATGCCTTACATTGGTTAGGAGAAAATGACTCACAACTTTGATTCTTCACCATGTTCTATGTCAGCTACTGAAGTCCTTATGACATGGTTGCTTATCCTTACAATGGCATATAAAAGTAGTAAGAGACAACTTAAACCCCATGTAGGGTTAAAGGTGGGAGTAAAGGGTGGGTGTAAGGGTGGCCAATATGTACCTTAAAAAAGAAAGGAAGAAATCAACTCAGAGGAGTTTGTAGCAGGGTTATAGAGGCAAAATATCTTTCCCTTGCTATTAACTTTATCTCCTCCATGTAGGACTGCAGGTGCCTAACATCTAACATCCCAGCCAAGCAGACCAGAGAGTGTTCTCCTGAGAACAAGTCCTTAGTTACTCCTGAGAAAAACCCTTTGCCAAGCTCCAGAAGCGGACACCTTCAAGACACCTTCCAGTGCTCTGATAGAAGAAAATGCATTGGGCACTGTATGCATCAATGTATCCAAAGACCGATTTTCCATTAAAAGTGAATAAGTGTTGAAGCACTGCAATTTATTTTTCCTGAGGAAAAATCTGATGCATTTGAAAAGCTCTGGTCATGTTCTGTTAAGGGCAATTATTATTAGAGCTGCCTATGTCTGACAGTTACTTAGATAAAAGTTTCTTTTACTTGGGGCATTACACATTGAAAATAAAAATAATAAAAATTCAGTTCCTTTCTTTTGTTGAAGTCCAAAATTTTGGTGGGGAATACAGTCAAAATGATACATATTTGGCAAACTTCAATGAGTTTCTGTGCTTAAGTGTCATATCTTAGGTACTGCTACTTCCTTCACGTTTTTGTTAATAGGGATTCTAGAATTAAAGGGCATGTTATTCCTGTAAGTGTTCATCCTCTGATACTATTTCCCTCTTTAGTTTTACTATATTCTTCTAAGGTAATCAGAGGAAAGGATTTCAGATAGGCATAAGCAACAAGAGAAGATGGACTTAGATACGTAACTCCTCAGCAAAAAAACCCTAAAAACCAAAAAAACGAAAAGCCCTCAAAACACTGTTGGAACAAAAAGGGAACATTTTTATCTGTCCTTTCCACTTTCTCCCTTCCGAACACATTTATTTTTCTCATAAAATACTAATGATGAGACATATTGGATTGAAAAGTTGGAACAGTTCGGGAAAAGGTAGGCTCACAAGCAAGCTAAAGTAGCTTTTTATGTTGTTATTAAAACCATAAGTATGACCATTAGTAAATATCATACAATGAAATATCAGACACTGTGACTTAATTAATCTGCCAGGGAAAGATTTAAAATTCTTTTGTATTTGGCTGTGGTGTGTGCATGTGTGAACTCTAAGTGCTGCTACAAACTGCAGCTGACTCACAGGATGATTTATTTGGAAGAGTAGAGTGAGTTTTTCATATATTTGAAACACAAGAAGGAAATTCACAACAAGGCTACCCCAGCTATTTCTATCCCCCGATTTGCCCGTTAAAGAACAGTTTGTTTTGTAATAGAAAAAAGGAGATATCAAGATGACCTATCAAATTGTCATCTGGTGTGCGTGTCCTGGTACTTGCAGTAACATGGCCCCAAATGATACTACAAACACAAGGTTAGCCTGTCAGAAAAGATAGCATGAAGAACAGGACTTCCCTTGTGATTGAAAAGCCAGATAAGTAATTAATTTGCTGCCTATTATCCATTGCATTTTGGGCACTTAGCCATGGTATGTTCTCTAAAACTATCTGATAGCATAATTACAATGGCAAATAGTTGGAAACTACCTTTTATCTTTACAGTTCAATGTACAGAGAATTGCTCTGTGAAGTGCAGTCCCTACCAACACAGTGTGATATATATTTAGGTTTAATTTCTAAGGTATTTTTTACTCAAACTTTCCAGGAATGTTGACTACCTATAAATGATCACCAGAGCATAAAAAGAACTAGTTCAACAATGCTATAGTTGTGTATAATGCAAGTAATTCAGGTTAATGAGTCTCATTTTCTTGTTGCTTTGTTTGTATTGGATTGCCTCATGAAATTTTGTAATTAATAATAAAAATAGAAACAATGAAGAAAATTTCTTTCCAATACCCAATAGTGTTTGTACAGCATATTTCAGTTTTTGAAAAAGACAATTGCCTAGTCTTCATTTTAAACACTATTTTTTTTTTCATCTCTTCATAGTTTAAACCCAGCAGGCAGCTAGGACTATGCAGCTGCTTGCACAGTTGCCCAAGCAATTGCCTCCCCTTATTCCCCCAGAAGGGTAGAGAGAAGAGGGAGAAAAAAAGGGGAAAGTGAAAAAAAAAAATTTGGGTTGAGATCAAGACAGCTTAATAGATCAATTAACAGAAAAAACCCAAACAATTATTAATAATCATAATGGTAAATGACTACACAAGATAAAGTAATACAACACAGGTCACTCTCACCACCCGGTGAATTGGTTGACCAGCTCATTCCAAGCAGTGCTTGCAGATTCCTGCCCCTCGGCCAACCCCCATTTACACATCGAGCATGACATCTATGGTATGGAGTCACTGGCCATTCCATTGTTTTGTCTATGCTCCTTCTCAGCTTCTATAGGAAGCTGAAAAAAATCCTTTAATAGTATAAACATCACCTAGCAACAACTAAAACAAGATGCATTATTGACATTTCTTTCATACTAAATCTGAAACATGGCAGCCACTAGAAAGAAAATTAACTCTATCCCAGGTGAAACCAGGACACATCTGTAGGTCAATAAATTAATCTTCCTAATTGTTTTGTCTCTCTTGCAGATAGCTGGAATGACAGCTACTGTACAATACAAAGAGGTCTGTCAGACCTGTATTGAAATACAGATTTTTACAAATTTTTACAAAAATTTTTACAAATTTTACAAAAAATTACAATTTTTACAAAAAAAGAAGACATTGAACAAAAAATCCTCTCATTAAAGAAGAACTATTTTAATACTAGGTTAAAAAATCTTCAGTTGCAAGGAGTTTTTATTTTATTTTAGCATAACAAAAAAAAAATTTCTCCTTATTGTATTTCATTTAGAAAAGCAATTAACATTTTACTGTTCCTACTGTTGAGCTCAGTTTGCAAGTTCTTCTTGCAAACAGTCTTCTTGCAAACAGTTTCTGAATAGGAATACTTCTGTAGTACTAGTTACAATGAAGAATAAGAGGCAAGCCAATACAGCTAGGTTCTGCACATGAAATCTATGAAATAATTAATTTCCCTGGTAGTACCATATTGCAAATAACAGTACATAACCACAGACTACTGAGTATAACAAAAAACACACAAAACAATTGACACTGTCATGTCCCAGATCCTCTGCTTGTCATAACTTTATATCATAATATTCATGCAGTTTTGTAGAGAAAATGAGCTGAGGTTTGCCTAGTAGCTTCATGTATTTTCATCCTCTTCCATCCTGCAAAAGACCAATGCTATTTGGTATGGACACAAGTTCACAGCAAGGAGTAAACATGCTTTGGAGGACTGTCATGCAGCTGCGATTCACTCGTAACAGGCTAAGTGATCTAGTGAAGAGGAACAGCAAGATGCAGTGTCTGTCATACTGTCTCCGTGTTAATGGATAGTTTATATTTGTCAATGCGAAGCAGAGGTGTCTAGTAGGAATAGTTTGGCTATTGGTGTTTAGTCAGGTCTTCACAAAACCTCTGCTAGTGGCCTGTGCATCTCCAAGGGAAGATATCCCAAACTTTACATTGTTCTCCTATTTCAGCATTAGTCATTAGGTCATTGAAAAGAGGCAGAGAAGCAGAGAATGGAAAACAGTAATCTTGGTCTTGAGAACACTGGTGTGTTTTATGACAAGATTTCAGTTTAAGTACATATGCTAACTTCAATGGACAGGATGCTTACATGAACGCATGGTTTGCAGAATGATGGTCTTTCTTGGAAATCAAAATCATAGAGCTTATTTTTATTAAATCAAATGAAAAAATCAAATGCATGGAATGTTGTTTAATTAAAAGAAGTGAAAATTGCATTGTATTTGTTCCGTGTTTCCACAAGTCCAATTATTAATCTATCAATAACAGAAACCGACAGTGGTCGGATAATTACAGTGGGTAAAACAGTAGAAAACTGGAAAAAATGTACCATCAAACCAGAAAATTAGAAGGTAAAGTGTTACAAAGAACAAAACCTTTGTTTGTAGGAAAGGCAGATATTAAAAAAAAAATAGTTATATCAGGTATTCACAGCCCTATTTTTGGTACAGAACAACAATGTTAAATGAAGAGAGGGATTTTTTTGGAGGGGGTGTCCTTTGGTCATGTTGGTCATCTATAGAACAAGAAAGGCCAAAGCATGAGGGAAATGAACTCCAGGTACCTCTCTGAGATAGTGTCTGGTAAGAAAGTGGGATTCAGCAACAATCACAGCATGTTTCCCTCTTTTCCTGTGGTAAACGTGTTCCCCTTCTATGCTGGAGCTCCAGAGGTGGCAAGCAAGTGATGTTCTGAAATTACCTTCTGCTGCTGACACTACCATCCGTCATCTATGGTCCCTAACAAGTTTTTTGCCTGAAGAAGCATTGTTTATCCTATTCTTTTTTAGGATTCTTTTTGTTCATGCTGAAGGTTTCTTGTAGCATCTCTACTCGCATGTTTGACTGTAGATGTAGGAATATGTATGGAGACATGGAGGTTTGTTATGTGCTTGTAATTTGTATACCAATATTTCTATCTTTAGTAAAACATCAAGCAACAGCTATGAATGTGTCAAGAAGTCTAAGAGATACTTATTCACTCTTTCTTTGTATAAATACATAAGGCACAGTAATGCAAAATATGATCCATCCAGGCTACCTATATAAACTTACAGGTCAGAAATAGACTACTATGAAATTGTAGTGATAGCAATGAAATGCTTTTTGTTGAAAAATATGTGTTGATTATGATACACAGTGGATATAGGACTTTGCTAGTATTCTACTGTGGAAGAGTTGACTTCTGAAATTAACTAAATGCAATAATATATACAATGACTAAATCAAGATTAAAAAAATGATAACATTTATGTTATCATATCAGCCTTACCAAGGTAGAAATTTTATCACATCAAGAAATTATCATCTTGAATAAGAATATTTCATATTTCTTTAATCATCTTTCAGAACAAAGCCATTCTGAACAGCATAACCTAGCAGCAGTGAATTACAGCTGTAGGGCTTCATTTTCAGAAATGAACCTTCACCTGGCTGCAATGCCAAATAAAAGGCAAATTTTGTTTGTGTATGACTTTTTAAACTAAGCTGAAGGTACAGCTTCCTCTGTAGATTTGCATGCTGAAAACAAAAAAAGTACAGGAAAGTACAGGAAAGGAGACATTTACCCTAGAGGCACTGGTACAATGAGAGATTTTAGAGTAACAGAAAAAACACAGCTCTTCAGAACATCTATGTCCTGTTCAAAAGGAAAGTATTACATTAATGATCAGTTGTATACCCCTTGAGGAAGTGTTTGGGGGTAAAGCAGCTAGCCAAGCTAAGAGTGAACAGATGTATGGAATTTCTCTTATAGCTGACTGCTTAAAGCAGAAGGTGAAAATAAGTTTTCACTGCAGCTTCAGAATGCATGAAGGTACTTTACTTTTGGTTTTGCTGGTTTTCTGATTCCATTTATTGCACTGTTTAGATCTATCAGTATCCACTTTGGGAACATGAAGGAGATTAATGTTAGTTGCCTCAAAGTTAGCATTTTGATTTGGAACAGTAGTGCAGTTTGAAGTGAATCTCTCAATTTTTTCCAGTTACAGAGAGCTGGTTCAATTCACAGAACTTTGGAGTGCAAGAAGTAGTTTTTTCCTAAAAAAAATGAAGCTGCAAACTTCACTCCAGGTGTGCACCAGATGTGTTCCAACTTTTTACAGGAATTTGAGTGTTCAGCTTTTTTGTTTTTTTTTTAAGAACATGGCTACACTTATAAAGTGTGCTGTACCAGGAGACCAGACTAAATGTATCTGAAGAAAAGGCCCTGAGCTGCAAATACTGCAGTTGTCGAGGCCAAGCACCAGCTGCTTCAACCTACCGATCAGCTCCAATTTCACTGAATTAATGTAGACATAACATAGACATACCCCAGGATTACTCAGGACAGTTCTAGGCAATCAAACAAATCAAGAAATGAACTGTAGATTGATGTACAGTTAAAATTTCTGCCATCAATAACATCCCAAGTATTCTGGTATTTGAGACTATATGTCTAGGATGGGCAGATTTGCTCCTTGTAATTGCAAAATGAATTTGAAGATCACAGATCAGAGATATACAAATGAAATCAAGTCTCACTGAGTGTCTGGAGAATATATTAAAAATGTCAGTATCATTACTTTATGGATGACATAAACCTTATTGGTTTATGATAAATTCACTACCACATTTTAGGTGGTATTTCAGTTTTAGAGTGGTGGTCCTGGAGAATAAAAGACTATTTTCACCACCAGAAGTCTCAGTTCAGTGAGTGAGTTTGTAAGCTTCCAATGGGCAACACATGCCTAAATTTGGTAATTTTAGGGGTAAGATGTTAATTTGGCTGTTTAATTATTCAAAATTTGGCGCTTGGCAGTGTCAAATGCATTTATGTTTTGTGAAGTGGATTAGTGTCTCCTGAAAAGAGGACTGAGACCACCAAATCCATTTTATTTCAAATGGGAAGCAGTCATCAGATGGTAACAATTTTGAAAACTGCCAATGAATTTGAAAAGATTTCTGTCTGCTAAACTGTCTGATATTATTAACCTTTTGAGCAATTCAGTCTCAGAAGTGCCTTTATTTTACTGTTAACAATAATAATTCTGCACCAAGTTAGAGTTTCGTATTTTTGTTAGCTTAAGTCATATACATTTCCAGGTTTTAATTTTCATTATGAAAGGTCTTTTTTCCTTTTAGAAAACATGTTGAAGTACCACTATAAAAGAAATAGTGTCACAAAAAAGAATAGATTATTGTCCTAAATTCAAGAACTAACATCCTTCTTATAGGTATGATGAGGGATGATATAATGCCCTTATTATTTTCTGTGCAATTTTTTTCTCTGTTTTCAAGAAATGGTTTTAAGTCAGGGGCAAGGGCTGGAAAGAGAGCTCTGCCTATGAACTTGTTGTCAACAGCAGAAATAATAGTGGAGTCTTTCCGAAATGAAAAATGTTGTAATTTGTTCCACAGTAATGGGGAGAAATGTAAGATATGATTATGACACAGCCTTCACAGATTGAATTAGTGACAGATTAATGAAGAGAGAAAGAAATGTATTGTGGGAATCATGAACCCATGACAGCTATGTCATCCTTTTTGGGAAATTCACAAATGAAGTCTCCCTATGAGATTTGAATAAGAGTGTGATTAGCTCAGCATTGCTTTTTTTCTCCCACTATAGACTTCAGTTTTAATAATAATTAAAGAATAATGCCTGAATCCCATCTGAATGGCTTTTAAGGTTTAACTTGCTGAAGCTATTCACAGAACTGAACTTGTAAAGAAGACTGAACAGATCTACACAACTAATTGTGGAGTATTACACTGAAACTTCATCTCCCCTATCAATACCAATTAAGTCTGCTCAAAGTACATCCCATATAATTTTAATAGGGACAGAATTTTTAATCTGGTCAGGTATTTCTCTGTGTGTATGAATGCACTTTTGCTAGTAAGACTTAGGGGTTTGTTCAGGATCCTGACTGACAAAGGTTTCCACAGATGATGTTTAGCCATAAGAATAGTAAATATTGTGTTCTTTGCTACACTGATTTTATCTCATTAGCATAAATTAAAAATAAAGCATAACAAGACAATGTTGCTTAATGGGGGTGTACAGAAATACTATTACAGGCATCTGGCAATTGGTGGAAGATGATGATAAGAGATCAATGAATGAGAGCTGCGTATAAGCAACGTTGGACCTCTTTTTGTGATGGGAGTTTCAGTGAAGTTAATTTTCCCAGCAGAGCTTAGTACTTTGCATTCTAGATCTGAGGAGATTTTTTAGGCACTCGTCTTCAAAGAAAAACTAGTGCCTAAACAAGTATCAGGATATTATTCAGAAAATTTGTGCATATAAAGGTGAAAGAAAATGCCTACTTTAGAGATTTTTAAATTAGGTGAGTAAAATATGGGACTGAAATACTCTATTTTTGCAAATTCTAACCAACTAATATCCCAGTATTCTTGGCTGATTTCAGTTAACTGCTGAAATGCTGCAAACTTGCTGTACTGTTTTAGTATTTGCCATTCCTACCACATACAGGCGCCAGCACATCCTGAAGGGAAAGATATGCTCTCTCCATCAATTTCATTTTTGTATCCCATCATGATGTGGCCAATAAGGCTGACAAACAGTATCAAGATTTTATGTTGCTTGTCTAGTAGGAGCTGGGTAGAAAATAGTTCAAATTCTACAGTGGTACCTGTACATCTACAGCAGAAAGCAGTGGAATGGTGTTAAATGTTCAGAAGTTACACACAGACAAAAGTATTATTTTGTACCTGCACGATCTACAAATACTGTTAACTTATGTAATCAGATAATCATTTTTGCATGATGTTTCATTATTTGGATGACTACAGTGATGGAAACTGACTGGTATATGACAATGTGTCATGCTGACTCTTCTCATAACATTGGACATGGATGGTTTTTGAAGCATATATTGTTTTAATAAAAAAAATCTTTATTTGTGTGCTAGAAATTCTAAATTTTCATTGAAATCAGAGATGAAAATATTTTAGAAAAATGAAGTATGACAAACTGCATCATTTTAATGTATATGAAAGTAGCCAGCGTGTTTTATTTGGTGACTTTTATAACCAATGCTGAAAACTTTGGGTGAGTCTCTGCTAAGATAAATCCACTAGCACTGAGTCCCTTATTTCAGAAACCCTGTTGTGTTTAGAAATTAAAGCTTGTGTTGTATTTTTAGGGAACAGTGATATAATCAGTGGGAATGTGCTAATGTTGGCTTGGATTAACTCTGTAATGTTAATAATATTGTAAAAGTATTTTTGTAATTTCTGTGAAATTTTATCTAGTTATTAGGTAATGTTCCACTTACAAAATTTTTAGACAATTTAAAAATTATGCTCAGATAGTATTCTGATGAAGAATTGACTGTTCAAACCATCCTTGATGATGTAGTATAAACTTTTAGAACACCTTAAACATTCAAGATAGTCTAAGTGCTTAAACTACTTTATGATGGCATAAGTGCTTAAATTGCCTAAAATCCTCAGAGTAGGGTATGGCTTTAAGGCACATTAAGTCCTCTGGTGCCATAACTACCTAAACCACCTCAGATTTTTCAAATGGCATAAACTTTCAGATCATCCTAAATAATTTTGGGGTGGCATAAGTGCTTAAACTGTTCTATGGAGGTGTAAATGTTGAAATTACTAGTAGACTGCTTTGGAAAGTATTTGCTTTTGAATTGATGTAGCTTCTTAGAGACTGCTTGGTCATGAAAAGAATCCTAAGGATCTAATCCTGAAAATGCATTATATGTAGTACTGCATTCAGATCTCAGCTAGAAATTATTTGGTTATATTGCAAGGTGCTACAGACACTTGTTGAAGTGCATCCCTAAAAAAAACTTCCAGAAATGCACATTATGCCTCTGTGTTTGCCTCTTATTGCAGCTGCCAGTCTTCACTGAACAGCTAAAATTATGTAAGGTAATGATGCCTGACCTTATGCATGACTATATCAGTTTCTCTTGCTGTATGATCACTTTCCATCCCCATGTGCAGGGAATTACATTACACATTCACCCAGAACCCACAGGTCAACATAGAAGTGAGGAGAGGTTCGTGGTGAATGAAGAAAGAAGGGTGAGTGTCTTGTGCTCCCTTTCCACAAGATGTTAGGTAGCCTACCCACTTCTCTGCTATCTGGTGTGAGTTAAGAGTCATACCATGGCTCCTCAAAATATGTCTGCAGTGGTGGTAACTGCCAATCCTCCCTTGACTTAGCAGGACTCCATGATTACTCTTGTGTTGTGTCATTGCAGAAGAGCTGTACACAAAGGGAAATGAACCCTTGAGGCCCTCTTTCTTCTTTCAACATGTCTTCTTGTAACAAAGCACAGCTTGTCAGAAGCAGTGTCTAAGTGTGGATGAGGTAGCTGTAATAAAAAAAAGAATATGTATGGTTTTTACAAGAGTGCATTGTGAAAGAACTAAGTCAATAGGACATACCTGTTTAGTCTATCTGCGGGACTTCTTCCATTCCATGCTTTTTGGCTCAATTATGAGCTCACAAATGAGCAATTGGACCTTTTATCTTTAAACGGGAACAAGGTAAACATTTACAGTAATAGCTTTAAACTTCTTAAGTATCAATCCACAGTATAAGCTTCAATATGACTTTGTGTAAAAGCACTTTGGCTAGGTCAAGAACAGGATACAGGAATCAGTCTAAGAGAATGATACTAAGAATCCCATGTAATGCTGAAACCCATGGAGGTTTCTGCAGCAAAGTACAAGAATGATTTACTCTTTCCTGAGTCAGAGTCTTTTCATGGTTGTCCTTGCCAACACCCAACATGCATCTAAATTTGATCAAATTTTAAAGTAAGCCTTTTTCTATCTCACACACCCAGTCTAAGAGGCTGCTATAGGAAAGTTTAGCCACCCTGACAGCCATATGCAAATCCTAGTGGTTTTCTCACATACATTCTAAACCAAGCAGGAGGTGGGATCTTTCATATAAACAAAACTGCTTCATAAAAATAGGCACAGCACTAGTTTTACCAGTGCTGTTTGAAGGAAACAGGTTAGAAAGACAAGTTGATTTGGAAGTATCAGACATGAACGCAAATTCACTGAAAGAATACAAGTTATGATTTTTCCTTCCTAAATATCATGATTAAGATCTTAAAAAAAAAAAAAAAAAAAAAAAAAAGAATCAAACAGCTCCCTTTTCTGATGCAATTTTGAGGTGTCACTCCCTCTTATTTCTGAAACCTAGGTTTAAACCAAAAGCCAGCTAACTAAAAGTAAGGCATTGTGATTTGGAGGATTTCTGTACCTGTATCTTTTTCTGGATGTTATGTCTCTAGGCATCTGTTCTGTCCTGCTAGCTCAGGTTTTATCTGGTGTTTCAAGTATAATTTCCTTCATGTTCCCTGTTTCCTGCTAGCAGGTGTATTCTAGCTTGTAAGAGATTGGGTTTGCAGAAAAATACAAATAAAGCATGACAAAAAATGACAGAACTCAAAATATATCCTACAGACATTTTAGGGCAGCTGGCTGAACCATATTCAAATAAAGCCTACCAACACAATGTAGGAAATATACCTCTAGTCATGTAAAATGGATCTAGTGAAGTTTTCCTGCCCCAGAGAAATATAAAGACAGAAACAGGGAACACTCCAGAATTGGTACTACAGTGTGTAGGGACCTCCTATATGTACTGTCATATATGTACAGATGGAGCATTTCCTTATTAAAGATCACATACTTCCATACAAGCTGAGTTTGAAGCAAGTTTTATTCACATCATGTATGCTAGTGCATAATTTCTAAATACATAGTTATATACTAGCAACTGTATTTTATATGTGTGTAACTGAAACTGGTAAAGTTCAGAACCTACATCAGGAGAGACAGACCCATTATGAGTTAAACAGTTCCTTGATTTTAACAGCAGTTGCTCTGCATTCTTGGTTACATTTACCTTTGTTGAAGGATTCAGGACTTCATTATTTGTCCTTGGTTCTGTTACCAAATGCAAATGATTCTGCAGTAAGTGAGATGCCCTTGGTTATGATTATTACAGCACTCCACTAGGCATTAAAGTTCCTTTCCTCTTCATATGCCATATGGATGACTTTGTCTCCATAACGATAAACTTGATTCAGTAAAGTAACAATCCCAGCCATTATGAATAATTCTGGAGGTGACTTTAAACTTCTGCAAAAGGGAGCTAAAAATTTATTTGGATTGCAAGCTCTTATCTGGGGCTGGATTCTACTAGGCAGTATTGTTATTTTAAGTGAAGTAGGGTGAAAATGTCTTGGCTCATAAAAGGGGACTACTTTTGAGCTTTATTTTGGTCATTTGATAAAACATATACTAACTGATAAGAGTACGAAGTTGTATAAAGCTCAGTTAATTTCTGCTCTGTAGACAGATGGGGTTATTGTAATTGACTGTAAGAAGGGTGAGAAAATAGCAGCCCTTAATTGCTTCTCCTCAGGAGCAACTCAGAGAGGTATTGCAACTCAGAAACAACTAGACTGCACTAGTATCAAATGATCACCAATTCCTGCCAGCTCTTCATGACCCAGTTCTGGTTGGTAAATGGGAATTTAAAGGCAAAATAGTGACTATTGCATGTAGCTGGCAAAACAACCATGCTCCTTATCAATCCTGTTACTGATCTGCTGCCTACAAAGCTGGAAGAGGGGGAATACTTTTTCTCCATGTACTTACATTAGTTTGGGATTTTCCTTCCTCTTAATTTTAAGTTTTCAAATTGACATCTTGACAGATCACCCTAGCTTTACACAGACTTAGTAACAGAAAATGTAATTCAATTAATATATTAGTGTGGATTGATCTCAAATCTGTACTACACCATTAGATGTACCAGAAACTTGCAGATAAAACAATGAATATACCAGTTAGATAACAGCACTGTTTAGATTTTTCATGTGTACTATTTTACTTAGTTTGTACTATAAGGAAAAAAATATGACAAATTATATAGGGAGTCAAGGAAGCTGGCTTTTATTCTAGACAACAAGTACCAGTATATTAGCAACAATTTAGAGGATTAAAAAGATATTGTTTATATATTGGTGAGTGGGTGCTATTCAGTTCCCTTCAGTTAAACTGGGGAGATCTTGCTTGAATTGTTGATTTTCCAGATGGCTGAATAAAATGGTTTTAGTTTGAACAAATTTAATTTGTTGAGAAATTTTAGCAAAAGAAAATAATGTTTTGGTAGAAATAAACATTTCTTTTTGTCTGGGGGTATTTATAAAATAAGAAAATAAAGTCCAACTCTTAAAATGCCACACTTTTTAAAAAAAATTTCCAAACTGACTATGTAGTAAGTTCGGGGAGACCACCTTAACTTTCATCCAAATGAATTTAATGAAAGCTCTGTGATCTTTTCAAGGGAGGCTCAGTCTCCTTGAGGTTATAATCAGCCTTATCCTACCAAAATAATTTTAAAAGTGGTGATATGAATGGTTTATACAAGTGAGTCTTTTTTTTTCCTGGATTAAGATATCCCTGTATAGTGCCCAAAATTTCAGGTCAACCAAAAGCTTAATATTTTTTTTTGACAGGAAAAGACATTTATTTCCCTAACTCAGTAAATCATAACCCATCCAAACTCATTAGAAAAACTGGTGTTCCTTCAGTTATTGAAATTTCTCAAACGATAAAAATTAAATCTTGGTCAACCTTAGCAAAAATACACTGAGGGTACAATTTTCAGTACAAATGGTGGACAATAACTGATTGGCAGCGTAAGGGACTAGTTAGAAGCTAAACTAAGCAGTGATGAGAGAGAAAACAACATGGGAGCACCTCAGTGAACTCCAGCCTGGAGTACCGGGTAAAGCTCAGTATGCATCAAGAAGGAAACTGTGCTAACACCAGTGCTGTTTCAACACCTGTGAGGAAGTCCTGTTGTGAAGAAAGAGATGTGATAAGGCCTCATGCTCTTGCTTTTTGCCTGCTCTGCAAACATGTGAGAATAACATATTCCCCTCTGGTTAGCTCCTTTAATCACCTGGTGTTCAGGGTGTTTGTGTGTTGCTCCAAACAGTTCACTCATGCAGCTCAGAAAAATAATGAGGGAAACAGGAGCATGGCAGGAGGACAAACCAACTGTAGCTAAAATTTATTGTGTGTATTAGTTACTCTTCTGACCTTCATTACAAGGCTAAAAAAAAGTGTTCACAGTTTAACTGCAACATAATTGAGCTCCAGTACAAATGGTGTTATTTGCAGCTATATTGCAGTTATATCACGAAAGTGGCTGCTTCATTAAAATTCATAAAAAGTTTGAGTGTGGGAATCGTAATTTTGTAAAACTTGTGAGTAACACCCTGTGCAGCTGTGAAAGTTGAGTATACTTTTATGAAACTGGTCACACAATTTAGGGAATAGGTACATCTCTGCCAACAGCAATAGAAATTGTATGAGAATAGCCAAAGAACATCCCTGGACAGTTCAGTTCAGACTTCAGAAGTAGTGCCCAAACTGTCTGAGCTTCCTCCTGTAAACTCATGATTAGAATTGGGGTTTCTGTCAGCTCTGACAAAAGGTCATTCAAAATTTCAGATGAAGTTGCAAATTCCCTGAACAACTATCAATCAGCATGGCCTATCCTATTAAGTTATCTTTTTTTTTTTTTTTTTCATTTTGAGTAACCATTTAAATTTGCACATGAATGTGAGTTGTAATATATGTTATGTATATATGTTGTAAATTATGTGCTATGGTTACAAAGTGTTCTTTCCATTCATCACTGCAGGGGAGCAGCAGCATCTGCCAACCAAGAAGGATTGAAATCCTCTATATTAATCTTATTGTTTTAATAAAACTGCTAAGTTGATGCAGAGGAGAAGACTATTATTGGAATAGTTCTCATGTTCTAGGGAACATGTCCCCAAGGAGTTGTCTGCTCAACATGGGATAGAGAGCTTCTCCCAAAGTAGCAAAAGCAACAAAGAAAAAGGAACAGCAGGCAAAGCAGACATTTTGCACTGAATTCAAACTGCAGTGTCACTGAAATCAGGACCTTTAAGCGTACTGCAGGAACACATTGTTTATTTTTTATGTCCCAGAGATTCATGAGTCTCTTAAACATAATTAGCATCCTGTTTCTGAAGTCCAGCACAATCTCCACAGGAGCTTGAAGTGTGTTAATTTTAGATCTGCATGTCTTGCTGTTTTTTAGACTTAACCTCCGTATGTTATAACATTCACATTCACAGTACATTGCTAGTGTCATTTTCCCATTTTCTTTTGAGTTTTATGGTATATTGGGGTTTGCATTTAATAACTAGTTATATACTGAGGGGGATTGATGTGGTTTATGCTTTATGAGTTTCAGTGGATTATTAAGGATGAATTCATGTGGGGGTGGATGAGTTCCTCTGTCTATATATATTTAATTTTTCTTACTTGAGGACTCTTTACAGAGTGATATGGTTGTAAAACCTGGGAAGAATTCATCATACCTTCACTGATGGGGTGAATTGGCTCCCAATTCCTGTCTACATTTTCTAACTCTGCTCAGATGTGCAAATCTTAAAATATAATGTATTCATTTTCTGAACATAAGCCTTTATTTATCTGGTGTTTTCTCAGTTATGTTTCTTTGGTTTTGCTTTTGGTTTTACTTACGCAAGGAATGTTTCTCTTTTTATATTGTACTGAATCTCTACATTTAATACTGCTACCACACCAGAGGGTCTGCAAGGAATCTCACCAGTGCTTCCTGTAGCATTAAAGTCACTTTTCAGTCTGTAATGTATGTAGTGACACTTAATAAAGGTTTGTAGCATTTTCAGGAGACATATTTACAGGATATGCTGTACAAATACGTACTTGTATTGATGAGATTGGTACAGTAACACCTGTCCGCTATGTTGTGAAAGAAAATGAGAACACTAGGCAAATAATATGATTCATTGACATTTAAAGTCTTAATGCATTTTAAGTTTTAGATAGTTCACAGTCCAAGGCACAGATTTAAGGCTTTCCCGCTTCTGGCACCTCAGAAAGAAATGAGAGTAGGATTAAGTAAACCTCTACACAAAGCTAAGACCCTCTAAGGCCTTGTCCAAATTTTCAAGGGAACTTCCTTGCTAGCAATAAGAAGGTGTGGGCAGTGTGTTTGTGCCGGCTTTCTCTAGCTAGCAGGAACACCAACTAAAGTGAAGAATCAGAAAGGTGTCACTATGCACCTGCAAGCAGAAAATGGAGCCAGGGATTCTGGATGAATTAGTTTTCTGAATACCAGAACATGGAGAAACACACTTCGCTGGACTAAGCCAGTGAAAAGCATTCGTTTTGCTGTATAGATTTTATATGATGTGTCAAGAGACAAAGGATTGATATTGCCAACAGCAGATACATTCTTTTACTGTTCACCAGCCCTGAAGTGGAAATTTCTTGCTCCAGCCTTTTTTGTAGCCTGTTACCTTAATACAGCTAGACAGGCTGGGCTGTGGCTTTACCTTTCGAAGACTAATTTCAGCAGATGGATCCCCATGAGGCCAGTGAACCTAGATGAAAATTGCTACTAATAAAGCAAACCCTGTAAAATTCACCCTTTTTCTGTTACAATACAGTGCTATAAGTTCACTTTCCACCACATACATTTAGTGAAATATTGCCACAAGCCAACACACTGCAGCTTATTGTATTATTGAAAAGCTCATTGAAAAAGCTGTTAAACACAGTCCAAGCCATTACAATAGGCTACCGAATTATTCTCTTAAATTGGAGCAGGCTCACAGTACATTTTATTGCAGAGGATACACTAAGTCATAAGAGAACCTGTCACCAACACTTTTCTTTTACATTAGCACTATCATAGAGTTTTCTTAAATAAATAAAGGAGAATTGGGGGAAGGTTTCAAGAAACTGGAGACAAAACCTTTGTTCGAACACGTCTGATGATTAACATACTCAAAGCCTTGTAAACAGGATTATTCTTCAAGCTAAATGACGTATTTAATAGCTTGTGTTTCTTTTTCCATCCAGTTGAAATAAAAATTTAACCAAATATATTTTGCTCAACAGAACACAGATAAAAATCACTTTGCATGAGAATATCACTCATATTAAAAAAGGAGTTTCAATTATTACTTTAGTATGCCTAATCTGAACTATTTCACAATTATAAATGAGTTTGTTTCTATAGTAATTAATGTTTCCAACTCCTACAGTCCATTTTCTGTCTGCATGAATT
This sequence comes from Calidris pugnax, assembly GCF_001431845.1. NCBI lineage: Eukaryota > Metazoa > Chordata > Aves > Charadriiformes > Scolopacidae > Calidris > Calidris pugnax. The sequence goes on from NW_015090926.1 coordinate 2,939,447, forward strand.
TTCATGAATCTCTGGTGATTTTATCTTGGGATAGACAATAAGATTTTTTAAACAGTGAAGGCAATTCCCTTTAACACTCTCTTCCATTATGAGCTTTTCACACACTTCTTCTGGAGTCCTTTCTGACTCAAGAAAGGATGAAATGAAAGAATAAAAAAGGTAAAGAAAAGATAAAAATCAGAATCTCAGATGACAGCAATGATACTGACTACCATATGACTGAGTGATTTTTATTTCTATAATGGATCATGAGGTGATCTGTGAAAGCACACACCCAGTAATATATTTTACCTGTTTCCTCCAGTGCATTTGTTCTCATGTTTACAATAATGATTCTATGGCTTACCAGCAGAAATTCAATATTTACCATCAACTGCCACATCACAGCAGCTGAGATTACTTGTTTCCACTTATGATTAAAGGGGAGATATCTGTGGCATCTTTGTGGTAATGAGGATGTCTCTATTATTACATGGAAAAAATGCAAAGTATCATCCTTCACTATACTGCTGCAGAGAGTTTTCATTCATAACTGTGTAATACTGTTGAAATAAGGGGAAAGTCTGGGCATGTCTTTCAAAATGAATTTCTATACTCGTGGTAATACTGTTCACACATAATAAGTAACTAGGCTTGGTAGACTTCTTCCACAATTATTGTGGGTTTAGGTTCTATTGCTGTGAGTTTGTTGTACTTCCTTCAAATTCTCTTTCCATTACACTTCTGGTGAACATTAGTGTATTACTCTTTGAACTTTAATATTCGCTTAGTCAACCGCTCTCTTTCAGAACCACACCAGAAAGGCTTTTTTCAATTTAATTTCTTTGCAGGCTAATTTCCATGGGACTTCCTGCACATTCTCAGTACTTAACAGAGGTCTGCACTGTTTTGCAGAGAATGGGAGGTTCTTCCAGTTCTAGCCACTAATTATGTTGTTTACAAGAATATCCATCATTCCAGATGTCAGAAGTATGGAGCATACACAAAAACATGAGGGGTACCTACATGAGCTGGTATAGACAAACAGCAATGCAATACTGGATTGATGATATGTCTGTGCTGTCAATTAGTGTTACAAAAAAGTTTGACAGATAGATTAAATGTGCCTTGATTTTAAAACAGAGTTTCTGTTCTTTCAAGTAGAAGAAGAATCTTTAAAATAAGGAAGATTCAGCAGTCTGTTATCCCCAGATTGATTACCAACTAAAGGATTTCCATGGTTATTTTACACCTTATTGCCTGAAATATTGAGTGCATGGCCTTGACAGCAAATAAAAGTATTATAGAAGGAAATACTTCAAACTCTGTTGACACCATCCCATATTCATACCAGATTTCTGTATTCTAAAATAGATGCAATTCAATTGCTAACTCTTAGGTACCAGTGGTTTTTTTTAGTAGTAAAGTATGAAGAAAACAAGCAATCTTTCCCACTAGGTTGGGAGTTGATCTCAAAGACATATTGGAAACATTTTTTATTTTGTTGTTTATGTATCAATATTTTTCATAAATTATAGTTATAAAACATCCCAGTCTTTAACTTGAAATTTCCAAAGGTGGACTTCCTGGGATAAAGTAGACAAATTAGGCAATTCTGACATTAGGAACAAAAAAAAAAAAACCCAACAATTATCATTGAAATATTCTTTTTGCCATGATTTGATCTCTTGGAAACATGAGAGGTTTTGTGTGTAAATCATAACCTCTTAGAAAGTGGTGGAGATTAGGGGATAAATTGATGGGAAGTTTAGTGAAACCTCTTTCTCTCTCAAGATTTTAAACATTGAATTATTTATGCTCTCTCAATATCTCATGCATCTCATGCTTCCATCTCATATTCCTTGGTTTTTGATCTCCTTTTAATTATATTTATGTTTCCCCTAAAAATGATGACTTTTGTGTACCATTACAAAGGATTTTTCATAACTAATAATTTAGAACTGTTAAGCCATAACCTACCACAATTACAGATAGTAAGATTTTTAGAGCTCAGAAGCTGAGCTTTTAATTATATTGGCTTAGCAAAAAGCCAGCTTCTGGAAATGTTTTATCCTAAAGCAGACAAGTTATTTTAGTTTAAGGAGCTGAGATTCAGGTTTCATTTGTATGACTGGGGAACTTAATAGGTTTATAGAACAGCATTTGAATTCTTCCAGTGTAATTTTATGCTGCTATAATTTCGTTGGATGCAAAGTATTTAGAAATCTCAATAGAAAAGAAGGAATGAGTCCATCATTCTTACATGCTTGCTGACCTGGTAAGCAAATACCTGTACAGGTTTACATATACACATATACACACACACATACCCAAAGGAGTAATGAGCTAGTATCATTTTGAGTTTGCAGACTGGCATATGAAATCTGGTCTGGTGTTCCGTACAATAGACTAAAATAACTATGCAAGTCGAAGTGTAGTTTGGATTGGTTGCCTCATTGTCATAGTGAGTGCACAGTTTAATCCACATGAACCTCAAGTCAAAGCTAGAACTGCTGTTAAACATTCTGAACTGCCAGTTTAAATTTTACAAACAAGGAAAACGCATACTTGGCTAATACTATAAAGATTCCTTATTTCATTGCAATGGCAAAAAAGTTTATTCTAGGATATGTGGTTATGATAAAATAGTCACAGTCCTGGATATCATGGACTCAGAGTATTCCAATTCATGACAACCTCTCTCTTATTCTAAATCTTTTATTGCCTAGATAATGAAAACCATACTAAGTTGGATATAACTGACAAAGAAACTAACCTCTTGCTTAAACATTTTAAATGGCTTTCCTCTTCTTTTGTTTTCTCTTTGTATCCTGTTTCTAATTTTTATTGATAGATTTAAGTCTGCACAAACAAAGACATTGTCCACAGGAAAAAAAAAAAACACTTCAAACGCTTGCCTGACTTAGTGGTACAACTTTTCCCTTTGCTGTCATGAGATAAACTGAGAAAGTAACATTATTATATGCTGATATTTTGGGAAATTTGATACTCCTATGTTACGCAGTTTTTCTCTTATTCTATGTTGTTATTCACTTAGTTTGTAAATTGTTGCACCCCAGTTAATATCCAACTCTGTAAATTCCACAAATCCCTAATTTTCCTTCTAACACCACCATGATTTCAATGAATTTGAGGACTTCATCAGGATATTTTATTATTCAGTGTGGAAGATCGTGGCTCACTTCCACAGCAGACATGATGTACTCAAACCTCTGAGCTGAGACAGTAAAAACATGAGCTTGTTTGATGCTTGGGGCCCTCTGATTCTGGAGCCAGATTTCCTTAGGGGACAGTGAAAGACAAGAAATAAGAAGGAATAAGGAGCATGATCTTCGGACAGTTTGTTCTCAGGATCCCCAGCAAAGTTCTTGGCTAAATTAAATTCCTAATTTTGAATCAAATCCTTAGCTATATTAGCATTTTGTCTTTTACTTTCATCTTATTGGATAGTAAGAGTAAGAGCTGATTTCAAGCCTAACCAGGGCACTAAAACTAGAAGAGAACTATGTCTGAAAAAAGAGACTAGGTTTAGGCTTCTTCACTTCAGTATTTATGTGAAGTTATTACACAGAATATTTGAAAATATGTTGGCTTTGTCCTTTAGCAATTGAACTAACTCAATCCTTTTTTTTCTATATTGGGATGTAAGGTAAGGTACTGTAGGGTAAGGTTCTGTGCCTCCTTATGGTATGCATGATTAAAGGAGAGTTCTTGTCTCAAAAGTAACTTGGCAAAAATTGTTAATTTCTTTAATGAACTACATTAATTAACGAATCACAAGAAAGTGATTTCTTAATCACATTTAGACCATCATTCTGCATAAAATGTGCTAATTAACAGTAAAATACATATCTTTGTGTTTGTCAGCACAGAGAGGTCTCTGTGAGATCTGACTGTGACTTTCATATTGAAAAGAGTCCTAAATTCAGTGTTCATTGACATGAATCTAGTCCATGGTTTAAAAGATATGACTCAGCTGTACAGCATAACTATGAAAGCACCTCTGATGCTGTAGGGCAGGGAAGTAGTGAAGTGGGAACAGAAGCTGAAACTGGAACTATGAATTAGTGCTGAGAAGATTGAAGTCAGAAACAAGAATGAGGATTTAGGCATAAGCAGTTGCTGAAGCAAGCAAAGTCAGAGCTGTGCCAAGAACTTCATACAGAAGAAAGGATCTCCACACCCTTGAGTGGATCACAAGGGACCAGGGTCAGGAGCCCGCACATATGCCAGTGTGGATATGCCTTTGAGTCACTGGGGCATTCCAGCCATCTCAAATCCTGCTCCAAAACTGTGTGCTCCTGTCATCTTTGTCTGTCCTGCACAGATGTCTTGGTAATTTAGATAATCTCAAAAGCTAGTAGTTATCTGTCTCTCTGGCCTTGGTTACTTCTACATGAAGGAAGAAAAGAAGGAGGAGCTCCTTTGTGAGACACAGTGAAGGTGGGGTGTCTTTGATCATAGTCACTGGTAACATGTGGCTGACTCCCATCAATTCAGTGCAATGGTATGCTCTAATGTTTTGTAAAGATAAAGAACTAATTAAATCCAGTGACACAGTAAATCATACAATGGGGCAAATCACTCCTGGAGAAGCTCAGTGCCAAATGGCTAGATGGCTTCTTGTAACTGAACTTGCTCAGTTAAATCTTGCATTTCTCTGAACTACAAAGCCTTGCATAGTTAAATATGCCCTTAAACTTTGTAGAGGTTAGGTAAATTTAACTGAAGCTAACTGCACCTGAAGGTTAATTAGCAACCCTGTTGAGAACAGAATAGACTTCATCTCACCTTCCCATCAAGGGTTCAATAATTCTCAAAAAAAAAAAGGTACGAATTTTCCTTATTTGTCAGGAAAATTAATAGACTATAAATCAGAATTCGTGCAAAGAAAGATTAAGCTGCAGAGGGGATTTTTATAAGGATGATTCAAGAAATCAGTCTGCTGAGTTAGAAATTCTTGTGTTTATTTCATAGAAGAATTACTATATTGGCTCTTATGTTGCACTTGCTGGAATCAAATTCTGTTAATTAATCCATTTTTATCTCAGAAAGATGCCTCAGATGTTTAAAACTTTTTTTTTTTCCTTTCTATTTTATTTTTTTTTTTTAAATTGCCACTTTTTCTGTAGGAGGTTCAAAGCTTATCTCCTGGATATGAAAATCTAATTAGCAGCTCAAACTGTAAATTTGGAGTTTAGAATATGACTGATAGGTTGTGAACAAGCATTGTTTGATGGCCCAAAAGAGAAAAGTAAGAAAACAAAACCCTGGAAAAAATTTATTGGAAAGTTTTAGGTAATAAGGTGAGCTGTGGGAACTGTGATAGCTCCCACAGATGCTGACAGGCATCTGTGTGCAGGAAAAAAGTAGACCTAAATCTTGATTAAATAACTCAGATATATTATTAATTTTCTTCTAAAATATATATATATAAACTAGTTATTTAGCTAATCTATACTAAGTAACATTTGTTATTTTTAATTCTTTATGTAGTTGGCAGCCTGGAAAACAACAGTATCTTGAGTGTTCTATGCATGAATTCCACAAAGGAGAGGATATTTCATTTGTATGGCTTGAAATTTTTAACATTTGAGACTATCCTTGTGAAACCACAGACAATTTACCATCATTAGAAAGATTTCTTTCTGTGTTAAAGTCTTGATGATACTTTTCAACACAGTTCATTGTTAAGTAGAATGATACCTCAAATATACATTCACTAAAGAGTCTTTGGAGGCTGTATTAAAGAGATGAAAGTCTGTTCAGCAAGGGAGTAGTAGTGTTTAATAAGTAAAGAAGCAGAACAATATCTTGATATATTTGGAATAAATAAAACCAAGCACTATAATGCACACAGAAGCCAAATGTAAATAAACTTGTTTCACACTACACAGTTATCTGAAGGCATTTCTCTCCTGATTAATGAGAAACAGATTAATATTTGTCAACAAAGCATCAAATTCCCATATCGACTGCTTCAATTGCTGTTCTTTTACTTCATATTAGTAGGGATTTTTCTAATGTATTTCTCAATATGTGGAAGCGTCTCTCCAAATGAGCCATAGCATCAGTTACAAGGGTCTCATAGGATTTACTCCACAGAAGAACACAGAGTCTTTCAGGCTGAAAAGAGGCAGAAATTTTTAGGTTACGAATGTACTGAAGCACTAAACTCTGGTTTCTACAGAATGGCATGTGGAGTATTTCATCTAACAAATTCCTTATCATTGCAAGTAAGAGACCGGAATGTCCACATTTTTTTCTTTATCTCTTTCTGAACTACCTACTTGTTTCTTAGACTTTTGGCCATTTCTATTAATGTTCCTACAGAAGCTGGAAAACCTTTTCAGGCTGAGGAGGGGGAGCAGTGAGAAAGCACATTGCATTGATTTTAACCATGAGAAGTCCTCTCTCTTCCTTCAGTTCCCCAGTTTATTAATTGCACATTCTCCAGCTTTTATTCTAAATGAGACACTGTTGAAGTGTTCAGAAATGGTGGATAGGTTAATTTACAAGCACAGGCAAGACATTCTAAGACACAACATTCACCCCACATGCTTTCTGCCACTTTAACAGCCAAGAATAAGTAAGGTGGCAGTTGTGCCAGATTCATGGGGTTTGAGCGATATAATCTGTTGATTTGGGCTTATGTGGCAAGGTTTTGGGAGTAGCAGTTTACAGGGGTAGCTTCTGTGAGAAGATGCTGGAAGCTTCCCCAATGTCTGATAGCAAATGCCAGCCGGCTCCAAGACTGACCCACTGGCCAAGACTGAGCTAATCAGTGACGGTGGTAGAAAAATTTAAGATGTGGTAAAAACTGCTGGTGCAACTGCAGCCAGGAGAGGAGTGTGAATATGTGAGAGAAACAACTCTGCAGACACCAAGGGCACTGAAGGAGGGAGAGGAGGTGGTCCTGAATCTTATGGTTAAGACCATGGTGAGGGTCCCTCTGCAGCCCGTGGAGGTCCATGGTGGAGCAGATATCCTACCTGCAGCCTGTGGAGGACCCCACGCTGGTGCAGATGAATGTGCCCTGAAGGAGGTGACCCCATGGAGAGCCTGTGCTGGAACAGGGTCCTGGCAGGACCTGTCATCCTGTGGAGAGGAGCCCATGCTGGAGCAGTCTGTTCCTGAAGAACTGTACCCCATGGAAAGGACCCACACTGGAGCACTTCATGAAGAACTGCAGCCTGGGGGAAGGATGACATTGGACAAGTACATGAAGGACCCACTGCCACGGGTGGGACCCCACACTGGATCAGGGGAAGAGTGTGAGCAGGAAAGAGGGGCAGATGCAAGGTGTGATCAAGTGACTGCAACCCCAATTCCTCATTCCCCAGTGCTCCTCAGGCACAGGAGGTAGAAGAGCTGGGAGTGAAAATGAGTCTGGGAAGAAGGAGGGTGTTGAGGAGGGTGAAAGGTGTTTTAAGATTTGGTTTCTATTCCTCATTATCCTCCTCTGACTTCTGGCAAAATAATTAAATTAATTTCCCTGAGTTGAGTCTGTTTTGCCTATGACAGTAATTGGTGACACTAATCTCCCTGTCCTTATCTCAAACCCTGAGCCTTTCATTATATTTTCTCTCCCCTTTACAGTTGAGAAGGGGAGTGATAGAGCAGCTTTGTGGGCTAGCCAAGGTAAAGGCATCACACTTGTAGATGGACATTTAATCTAAGTCTGTTTATGATGGGATGAAAGTGGATGTGGCAACTGGATCATCATGTTGAACACAGCTTTGAGATTTCCCAAGGCAGTTCCTCATTATGGCATAGTTTTAGCCTTTTGCACTACATTTCAGAGCAGGTGCTTGTTCATTTCCTGTCCCTCTGTAGTACAACACAGCAGTTTTATTACCAAGTGGGGTCTTGAAAGTCTTCAAGCAAATGAAAGTAAGTTAGGCATTATTGCTCCACTTAAAGAAATATTTTGACTGAAGGTCTAAATAACGAACCATATTTAATCAACACAGATTAGACTCTAAGAAATGTTACAGGTATTGGTGTGTAGTAGAGGAGGATTTTGAATACTGATGTATGCAATTGAGCACCTGAAGAAGGAAATAGGGATGTAAGGAAGAAAATAGGCATGGTCCTAACAACAAGAAAACTCTATTCTGAAAAACAATACCCTAGTTGTAAACATATAAATATTCTGCAAAAACAATAATGTGGAAAAGCCTTTCCTCCATTTTACTGCTGTATCCTGTGGAAAACACAAAAGAGAAAATGCTCTAGAAGTTTTCATTTTACCAGCTTCCTTTGAAGAACACCACATAAAATTTAGCTTTGCTTCAATGTCATTTGCATTAAATTTTCATGAAGGTAATTCAATTCATGTTGCATTCTGCTTTGTGATAATAGTTCCCGTCTGCTCCCCCCCACCCCCTCTTTTTTTAGAGGCCTAACAAGTATTTGTTTACCAGCATCATATTTTCTGAACTGCTTCAAGTTCTTTTTGCCTCAACCACAGGAGAGTCTTCCTAGGAGCTTGACACTGAATATCCAGAGATTATTAATTGTATTCAGACCAGCATTTAGTCTAAGGCTGCTATAGTATTACCGCGTGGAATTTCCCATACTTAAATTATGTTGAAATATCCAATTAGTGTATTGTAGGCAGGCACGAATTTTATTGTAGTTAAACATTTGCTGACAAGCTGGCCTTTCAGTTAAGCTTTCTGCATTGAGAGAAGAAATTTGATCTCATCTAGCTTTCTTTGGAGAAAATTCTTAAAATGCTTTCCCATTAGATCTACTCCCTCTCTAAGTAGCCTTTATGTGCAAACAAGAAGAATCCTTTATACGATCCAATCTTATCGTTTGCGTGTACCACATTTGAAAAGAATGTATATTATTGGCATTCACCATTCAAAGCAAAAAACTCTTGAAGGGAAAATGGAAGATGTGGTTCAAATTTAATACATACATATTTCTAAATGAAGGTTATATAGTGGTCTTATGCTAAATTAAGTCTTGAGGGAATAACACTACAACACATTTTCCTTTTTTCAATCATATATTAAATATTTTAATATCTGTATTATAAATATTTTACCATCCATGCTATTTAAGTCCAAGTGTTTTCCTGAGCAAGGTTTGTCATGGAAAATTAAAAGAAAGCTGCAGCACTTTTTCCTGTTTTCTTTAGGTAATTTGCCCAGCCAGATCTTTTTTTTTTTTTTTTTTCAGTGTGGCTGATCATCAGGAAAGCAGTTATATTCTTGCTTTGGAATTTAAGTTGCCAAATATTGATTAGACAGCAAGAGGTATTTCATAGCTGGTATTTTCTCTTTCTTGTATCGCTGGAAGCAGCTATCTGAAACACATTTATACAGTGAATAGTCTAACCCTGTGGTTGGCATGGTTTTTAATTTTGTTAATTTGAATGGGTTTCTTTAAATTATTAAATAAAGATGGACTTTGGACTAGAATAATTCTGTATAATAGCTTCTCTGTGAAGACATTGGGGAGAAGTCTGTCTTGTAAGACTAAGCAGGTCAATAGAGTGAAATATCTACTGAAGTCTAGGGTTTGAGAAACAACCAGAGAGCAACAACTCAGGTAAGTCTATGCTCTCCATCTTCAATTTATTTAAAAAAAAAAAAAGAAAGAAATATATTTTTGCTGTTATAATTTTTCTCTCATGTCCTGTTTAACCTGGAAACAATGTAAATCAATGGATTTGGTTTATTTTCATAGCTGGTTTATGAATATATGACATGGTTTAACAATCGGCAGCTAGGGCAATGCAAATGTTTGCTCACACCCAACTCCTCATGCTTTTACCCTCATAAACATGGGGAAAAAAGGAAAAAAGAAAGGGGGGAAAGAGAATAAAAAATCACTGATCCACTCTCCATCATTTATGAAAGGTCATGGAGAACAGGAGAAGTGCCTCAGGACTGGAGGAAGGCAAATCTCACACCCTTACTAAAAGGGCAAGAAGGAGGACCCAGGGAACTACAGGCCAATTATTCTCACCTCTGTCCCTGGGAAAATAATAGAATGACTTGCTCTGGATAGCATCTCCAAATATATTGAAGACAAAGAAGTTATTGGAAGTGGTTATCCCGGATTTAGCAAGGGTAAATCATGCTTGACCAATCTTCTATGGTGTTATAACTAGATGGCTGGATGAGGGGAGAGCAGCAGATGTCATCTACCTTGACATCAACAAGGCTCTTGACACTGTCTCCCACAACATCCTCATTAGAAAATTAAAGAAGTGTGGGCTAGGTGAAGGGGCAGTGAGGTGGATTGAGTCCTGGATGTGTAATGACAACTCAGAGGGTTGTCATTAATGGAGCAGGGTGAAGTTGGAAGCCTGTAACCAGCGGCGTTCCCCAGGGGTCAATACTCGGCCCAGTCTTGTCCAACATATTCATCAATGACCTGGACGAGAGGACAGAGTGTATCCTCAGCAAATTCACTGATGATGCCAAACTGAGAGGGCTGGCTGACACTCCAGAGGGCTGTACCGCCATCCAGCATGACCTGGACAGGCTGGAGAGGTGGGCAGAGAAGAACCTAATGAGGTTCAACAAGGGCGAATGTAAGGTCCTGCACCTGGGGAGGAAGAACCCCAGGCACCAATACGGGTTAGGGCTGGATCTTCTGGGAAGTGCTACAGAGGAAAAGGATCTGAGAGTCCTGGTGGATGGCAGGCTCTCCATGAGCCAGCAATGTGCCCTTGTCACCAAGAGGGCCAATGGAATCCTGGGCTGCATAAGGAGAAGTATGACCAGTAGGTCGAGGGAGGTCATTCTCCCCCTCTACTCTGCACTGGTGAGGCCACAACTGGAATACTGTGTCCAGTTCTGGGTTCCCCAGTTCAAGAGGGACAGGGAAATGCTGGAACTACTGGAGAGAGTCCAGTGTAGGGCAACCAATATGATTAAGGAACTGGAGCACCTCCCTTCCAAGGAAAGGCTCAAGGAGCTGGGACTCTTTAGCCTGGAGAAGAGAAGACTGAGGGGAGACCCTATCTATGTTTACAAGTTCCTAAAGGGTGAGTTGAAGGATGATGGAGCCAGATTCTTTTCAGTGGTTTCCAGCGATAGGACGAGGGGCAACAGGCACAAGTTGGAACATAGGAAGTTCCACTCAAAAATGAGGAAGAAATTCTTTACAGTGAGGGTGACAGAGCCCTGGAACAGGCTGCCCAGGGAGGTTGTGGAGATCTTCAAGACCTGCCTGGATGCAGTCCTGAGTAATGTGCTCTGGGCAATCCTGCTTTAGCAGGGGAGTTGGACTAGAGGATCTCTAGAGGTCTCTTCCAACTCTGTTGAATCTGTAATGGGTTGAGATAAAGACAACGTAATAGAAACAATAACAGAAAATGAAAAATAGCAATAATAATAACAATAATAATAATGACATGGGTTACTCTCACTGCCCAGTGAATTGGCTCCATCCACAGTCATGACTGTCAATTTCCACCCTGTAACTAACCCCTATTTATATACTGAGCAAGACATCTATGTTATGGAATATTTCATTGACCATTGTGTAGTTCTATTTATGCTTCTATGGGAAGCTGAAAATGTCCTTGGATAGTGTAAACATCACTTAGCAACAACTAAAACCAACAGATATTATTGAATTGCTTTCACAGAAATCACTAGGAAGAATATTAACACTTTCACAGTTGAAACCAGGATGATATAACAGGATGCTACTTGCTTGTGCATGTGTATGCTTCAACAAACTGTATCCTTGATAGAAAATGTCATATTTCTCAGTATGAATAGGTTTTATTTGGTGTCTTTGTGTTCACTAAACCTAACATAGTGCAAAGATTTATTATTTAAATTTTATGTTTTAAAATAGAGCTCAGTGTTACACAGAATGAATCACAGAATGTTGTGGGGTCGGAGGTGACCTCTGGAGATCATCTTGTCCAACCCCCTTGCCAGAACAGGTCCACGTAGAGCAGGTCACAGAGGAATGTGTCCAGGTGGGTTTTGAATGTCTCCAGAGATGGAGAGTCCACCACCTCTCTAGGAAGACTGTTCCAGTGCTCTGCCACCCTCAAAGGAAAGAAGTTCCTCCTCATGTACAAATGGAACTTTCTATATTCAATTTTGTTCCTGTTTCCTCTTGTCCTGCCACTGGGCACTGCTGAAAAAAGACTGGCCCCATCCTCTTGACACCCACCCTTTAAGTATTTATAGGCATTGATCAGACCCTCCTCTCTATTCTCTTCTCCAAACTAAAAAGACCCAAGTCCCTCAGCCTGTCTTCATAAGAATGTAGTCCCCTAATCACCTTCATAGCCCTTTGCTGTACCCTCTCCAGCAGTTCCCTATCCTTCTTGAACTGGTGAGCCCAGAACTGGACACATACTCCAGATGCAGCCTCACCAGGGCAGAACAGAGGGCGAGGATGACCTCCCTCAACCACTGACCACACTCTCTTTGATGCACCCCAGGATGCCACTGGCCTTCTTGGCCACAAGAGCACATTGCTGGCTCATAGTTGTCCTGTTATCCACTAGGACTCCCAGATCTTTTTCCACAGAGCTGCTTTCCAGCAGGTCAGCCCCTAGCCTGTACTGGTGCAGGGGGTTATTCCTCCCCAGGATGGAGGTCTCTTATTGCAGGTATCGTATTTTATTTTATTCTTCTCTTATGATATAGTTTTACTCTAGGTCTGTTCTTGGTTTTGTGAGATATTGTAGACAAATTTCAGTTCTTGCCTTTCCTGTCACTGAAAACTCCTGAGACATGGTAGGTTTTTTTTTTTTTTTCATTTTTCAGTGAATGAGAAAATTGAATTTATCTGGTCTCCAGACTGCTCAAAAAAATCCTTTGTTCAGTACATGTTCTTCTATCTGTAGTCAGATTTAGATCAGATTTGAGGTTAAATACAGAAAACTACATTGTAATAGATTTAGATTTTGGTTCCTGCTAACTCCAACATATGCCAATGACAGCAGAGTACAATGGGTAATGATGCTCTTGCAAGTCATTCTCCTCCCTAGAGAATTAATGTGCAAGTATGAGCACTGTTAGGAGAGATTTTAGGCATAATCCTTTGCATTTAATTGTGAGCTTATTTTATTCCTAATTTTATGTTGTTAACAAATCCACAATCTTAGCCACAACACAATTATTTTATTACGTGGAGTTGACATGAAATTGCCTGTTTTGTTTATATTTTTAAATGCCAGTGAAGAGAAAGAGTGGAATTGCATATTTTTAAAGACCTTCCTTATTCTCAGACACATAATTTCTAGTCTTATTGACCTTAAGTATCTAGGAGAAGAGCTGGGCACAATATTGCTATTTCATACTTTCCATTCCGAGGATACTGGTCCTTTATTTTGGAGGAAATTGCCTTATTTTATATTTTATTGATTACTCAGGATGATTGTTAAAATGCTGCATCAGTACCCACTTACACTATCTATTATCAGGGAGCTCCAGATTTTCTCTGTTGCTTTATGATTGCTTCAATATGGGATCACGTTCCAATGATGACAAAGTCCCTCCAGTAAGTGACTGCAAACTGGTGTGGTTAAGAATCCTCATGTTTATGAGACTTTCTTCTCTGAGCACTGCGAATTTTGTAAAGCCCCATGTGGTTTCTTGTTTACTGAAAATAAATTCAACATGAACAGAAAGGGGAGAAATTAGCCACTGCTGTTTTTTTTTTGTTAGATCACAAATACAGACCCACGCTAAGCAACCTCTCTGGCTCCAGTAGATGAATAATGTGAAACTATACATCTTACATCTTCATAATTCTTCAAATTTTTATTTTCAAAGAATGCTTCGGGTGTAGGGAAGAACTATTGTACCCATTTTATAGGCAGGCAGCTGAAATTCAGAGGGTCAAATCTGTGAGGAGAGCCGAAAAGGAGGCATTTAACCCCCCTGTCAAAGAACCGGCAAAGATATTCCAACCTTTCATTTAAGATGAATGCTTATGTTTAAGTGCCAGAAACAAAATTTCTACTGATTTCATGTACAAAGTCAGACTACTGTTGAGCAATGGAAATTTCAGCAAATTTTGTACTTTAAGACCTGTCAGAGTCTCTAGCAAAATATAGTAGCAAAAGAAGATGCATCACCTGTTTTACCCAGGAGTGTAATTAGATTGGCTTTAAGAAACAAGTTCTAATCTGCTCTGATTTGAAACAGAATTTTACTGTTTTCTTGTTTGTTGGGAAAGCTAGTTTCATCTCCTGGTCCAAGTCTAAAGGATGTCTCTTCCATCCCAGACTAAATAATGGAACCATCGGAGCATTCAGCAGAACGACCAGGTTTGTAAGTCACGTACAGGAGGGGTGTATACAGAAACAGTTCAAACAGATATGTTGTGACACTATTTACTAAGCAGAGCCCTGAAATCCAAGTGATACCTGATTTAAACATCATCCAGGTAAGAAATGGAAGACAGAGCTGCAGAGTGTTATGATTCGGGAGGGTTTAGTTAATGGTCCGCTTCAGAAACTTAAGTGATATGACAGTCCACAGGGCTGCAGGACTGTATGTGTCTGTAGATTTAGACGTCAATTGAGCAGTACTTAATAACTCTCAGTAGCATCTCAGTGCTTGTGTTCCGTACCAAGGTAAGACTGAATTTAGCTGCAAGTCCTTTGCCAGAATAGGAAAGAGCTTTCTTTCCTGTTTCTATACTGTTCCCACTATTGAGTTCTCTGGTTCGTCTCCTTTTTATAGTTATTACACCTTAAGAAGATGTAGGCCTACTGTTTACAGTAGCCAATAAGCCCTATTCTCTTATATACTTATACTTGCAAGAGGCATTATTATCTAGACAATATTTTTGTGTCATACTTTTAATTGTCGTTTCGTGTACTTTTTTTGTCACCTGCTAATTTACAGCTAAAAATGTAAATACTCTAAGAGGTTTCAGAACTATTAACCCAGACTGTTCTTGTTTTACTTATCTTAATATTTTAATAATTTTACCAATATTTATTGATAAAGTGCCTGTTATAACACCTAGAAAAACATGATCCTGAACCCAGGACTGAAGTCCTGAGATGACAGTTTAATATATTTTAAAATAACAAAACTACTACTGACTTTATTGCATATTTATTCTGTGTCAAGTTATTTTCTATATGGTCTAATTCCTAAGGAAAAAAAATATATTTTCCCTATGTCATTTGTCATAGAGCAGCCCTGACAAGAGGTCCCTCTGGTGATAGGGTATATTGGGCCTTTGATTGCTACCAGCTGTGCACAGTACCCTTTGTTGCAGTTTTTGTGTAGATGCTCTCTGTTTGATTTTTCAGGGGTGCAGTGAGTAAAAATCTGTGCTGACTGGAATTTGCTTTTAGAGAAGATAATTTTTATGAAAACTTGAAAAGAAAACCACATTTTTCTATTGTATTCTAAAGAAAATAAATGTGGCACTATACCTAAACTATTTGTGTCACTGATACACCCTGAGACCAAAGGGACTAATATCATGCTTTATAGTGTGACAAATGATGTTAAGGTTGGGATTCCCCTGTGGCAAGAGAGATGGCTGCAAGAGCATTCAGAGAAGGCAGAGTAATTCTGCACTCTGGATGATACATGTGTGCATGGAAAAAAAATCTGTTTTAAGTACCTAGTGCATTTTCTACCTTTGTGATTTTGTCATCTTTGTGCTCATTTATACTTTGGTGTTGAGGGTCCTTATTCTAAAAAAAGTTTGGCCTCTAGCAAATCTCCTGAGACAACTGAAATTTTGGCATGGTTACCTCTCAAGCAGAAATTAAGGATGTATTGTAGATCAGGTCTAGAATAGTCACTTGAAGAACTTTGGTGAGCTCAAGAAAGTAAACAGAATCTTAGAAAGTTGAGAGAAAAATAAACCTCCTGTTTACACCAGACACACCATAACAGCATTCATTTAAAAAAAACACCAAAACCCCACAATCTTTTCTTAGATTTATTAATTTATTTTCAAAGTAAATTATTTAGGATGGGCAAAAGGTGATCATCTCTTTGCTCTTACTGCCAATTGATCTCATGATGTCACTGATTGCCAATACTTCAGTCAGGATTTGGTGGGATTTGGACCCACGCAGTATAAAAATGAGTATTTTAAAAAGAGTTTAAAAATGGCAGTCACTAGTCAGAAAATATTGTAAATAATTTAGGATAGTTTCCTGAGAGAATTGAAATAAAAAGATGACGTTCTTGAGCGGAAAATTCTCTTGCCTTAAAATTCTGATCAGCACAACGAACAAGATAAAACCATGGAAATTAGAAAAATATTAATTTGAATCCTTTCTTGCAAAACTATTGTGTACAGATTATTCTGCTGAATGTCCCTCATTTTCAGTACAGGGTACTATTTCTTACTATTGACTCTTCTGAGAAAATTTGTTATGCAATGTTGTAAGACATGAAAGGAATATTGTTTCAGGATAATAGAATATTAGTTCCTCCAAGTGCGATGAAAACAATGGCTCATGCGAAGTGAGTCCATACTTTTGAGAAAAGCATGAAACAGGAACAGGAAAAACTCATTCTTGGATATCTTTGCCATTTTCAAATGAATTGCAACAACATGTTTGTTACTCAATATAGACAAACACTTTTTCTATGTGATAAAGTGACTATTAAATGAAGTATGCATTTGTGTTCTTTAGGGATGTTCTTAGAATTTTGAAATAGGAAGGTTGGAAGTACAGACAGACAGAGAATCAATCACTCTGCATCTGTTTTGAAATAATGGATAAATGTATTTATTTTGATAAATTCATTGAATCCATTTGACAAAGCTAATATATCCCCTCCCTCCTTTTTATAAATTGTTCTTAGAGAGTTTACACTTTTTTGAATTTATTTATAACTAGGTATTATTTTCATGAAAGTTTCAACAATCATATTTGTTCTGTACATACTTTGTAATAATCAGAAGAGAAATTACAAAATCAAGGGATGATGGCTAGTATAAGCTTGATATATTCCCATAGGTTATTCTTTCTATTCCCTCAGTAGACATGAGGTTTGAAAATAGTTTTCTAATTTAAATAGTTGTACTTATAAGGTCATCCCTCAAAACTTACAATTATTACTTTCATATATGTTTTTGCCAGATTACTGGTTTGTTAGAATTTTGATTAAAAATGTATACATTTGGCCTGGTTTTATATGTAGATTAAAAAAAAACAACCAACAAACCAAAACCAGAAGAAGCTTCAGAAAGCTTGCTTTTATTATTTCATATTATTTATTATGCTTCAATTTGAAACTGTAGATATGAAATAGATTTAATGCTATGCTTTGATTCTGTAATTGTTTGCCAGTCTGCTTAGCAAGGAGAAATTTTTTTCCTGTGATTAATAGGCAAAAGATAGTCTTACTGTAATTATGTATATTTGTATCCTTTGCTAACTATTTGTTTATTCCCCATTTTGGTGGAACTTTTTTTTTGGGAAGTTTATTATATTGTCTGTGTTTAAGAGGAAAAGTTTTCCAGTTCACTGTAACAGCTCCTGGCTAGACTGAAGACTCTGATATTTTTTATGCTGTACGTGGTATAGGTATGACTACTGTAATTCTTAAGAAATTAAGATTATGAGGGTAACATTTATATACTCATTGAACTATCAAACAGATTTTACTCCTGATGAACTGAAAGAAAGGTTTCAAATGCATTTTTTATTTTCACTTACAAAACAAAATACGGAGTGTAACTTGTTTAAGCTATGACTTTTGTAGCATCACAGCACCACATGTAGAAGTAGACTATGATGTTAGAAGAGTTACCGTAAAATAAACCAACAAAGCATATATTTGTTTGCCAGGGTGTTTATCATGTCCTAGATCAGGAATTACTCTAGTGGTCCAAGGACTGGTATTAGTCAACTAGGGAAAAAGCAAAACCTGTTTTTCTAAGACAGGGTAGGAGAAGGGGAATATTCTCGCTATAAGCAGAAAGCCTCTAACATTTATGTTACATTCCCATTTTCAAAATTCACACAAGTTAGAAATGAAGTTTAGGAAAGTCAGCACTCAAATCAATAGCAGAAGAGTGCAAATCTGGTTCTGAACTTGGCAAGGCTCCTACTCTTGCGAAAAAGACCAGTCATACAAGATGCTGTTTCTGTATAGAGGATGCCTGGATTTCTTCAGTAGTGGGGCAGAAGAGGTTCTTAATCAGACTTTTGCCTCTGCATGAAACAAACGTTCGCTCGACTGCATCTTCCCCAGTGATTTTGCAAGGTCTCCCTGAAAGTGAATATGGAGTTTATTTTAGGGAGGAAAAGGAGGAGAATTAGGTTTCCCTCCCTGCATACACAAATATTTCATGTTTGATATAAATATTCAAATAATTATGGGTAGAAATGCCTTTTGGAAAACAAGTGGGTCTTGCATACTCTGTGTGAGTGGTATAACAATTACCCAACTATATAACACACAATAATTATCGATGATCTTTCCTCTGCTGTGTTTTGAACACACTCCCGTTTCCTGAATGCTCTCTGGTAATGCCCTGCTGTTGATGGAGATGGAGATTTTGATGGAGAAATAATTAATACATATAATGTAATATATTTGGTCATGAGCAAGACACCTAGTAACTTCAGAAATGACTCTAACACAGAAATGGTCCCAACACATTTGACACAGAAGCAAACAGTTTAAGGGAACTTTTTTGGGAAGTTTACATTCCTAGAGATTTCTGGTAGCAATTCAGTGTGGGATAAAAACTGACATGAAACTAACATGTTACATGGAACTGACATGTGCCTAAAATGAAGAACCAGAGGCAGGCAGGAGATAATGGCAATGAGAACTATCAGTCACCATGTGCATTAACAGACAACTTCACAGTCCTGCACCTTGGTTAATGTTTGCCCTTTAGCAATCTTAGTCCTTTCGGGAAGAAAATTTCTATACATATTCTGAAAAATTTATAGTACTGTGTAGCTGAATCTAGAGATATTTTTGTAGTATTGAAAAAGTGTGTAAAGCTATAAAAAGATTTGTTGGAACTTCAGGAAATAGCTTCTAATTATAATTATGCCAACAATGCTATTAACTCCTATACCATTATCTACGAAGAAGCTTGTATTGCAATATTCTGTTGCAAACCAAAGTATCTTGGCAAAATGATTCATTCTTCATTTTCCCCCTCTTTTTCTCCCCTGTCTCCACCACCCCACTCCCAGCACTCCCACTTTAATATCTCATTATAGGATGCCCAGAATGCAATTTGTAGTGACTCCCTGGTAGTGTTTCCACTCACAGAATTTCTGGTAAATACTTTTTAATGTCTTTCCTGCCCTTGCAAAGGTATGAGAATAACTGTCTTTCCCTAGTGGCTGATCCAGATTAGGCATTACCAAGTCTCTCATGTCTATCAGCTAAGCAGTTAAACAGGAAAAGCTGATATTCCAAGCTAAGATGATGCTAAACCCAGTCTTTGGAAGCTTTCCAGGCAAATAGGGAACTCCTTTCACACAGAAGGGATGTAGATTGTCGGAGAGCATATGGTTTCTTTCTCTAAATCTCATTCAGTGTGAAAACAGCAGGAATTTTTATCCTTTGGCTGTCATATATGTTCATGTGCACATACTATAATAAAAAATGCTATCCTTGAGATTCCTCATTTGTTGTTATCTTTGTCTTATGTGTGAATAGCTACACTTGCATGTGCATTGCATTTTTATTTTCCTTCTTCCCCATATAAATGAACCCATTGTAGTTGTTATAAATAACAGTCTTGCTTAGCTGGTTGATATGTGTGTTGATTATTAGTAATTAAGCATTTGATTGTTACTCAGCAGCAGTATGGGATTTGGTTAGTTTAATCCTTTATTGTACAATTATCGTTTGAAAATTCAATAAAATGTTAGTATAAAAAGGTAGTAATACTAAAGAGAATCTGGTGGATATTCAACACTATATAACTGTAGGTTGAGAAACAATGCAGCAGTGCTGATTATCTGATTTATAGTGAAAGGCGGCTTGTGGAGTTAATCTTAGGTCTATGAAACAAGAGATTAGCAAAACAACTTGATTGTTTTTACTGTTAGTTATGAATTTCATTTTGACAAAAATGGCCTGCGCTAAGGGAGTCATGATTCAGCTCTGGCCTTTTACCTGAAAGGGGAAAAGTAGCATGCAGACATGTAAAACAATTAAACAATTTTGCTCCTTTGCAGAGCAGAAATGGGTAATTCAGCATTGTGATGAATACAGCTGGGTTTTTTTTTCAACAACAGCGTCACGTGAAAAGTGGCAGGTTACCTTAAAGGGTACATGTGATTTGTACAGCTGTCAAAGCAGTGAATGTACTTATACTCTTTACCAGAAGAAGATTTTTTTTCTTAGATAAATATACCTGTAATAACTACTGTATATTTAGTGTGTAATTGTACGAGCACTACTTGCATTGTCTTTTGTGAGCACAAATTCAGCCTCTCCTTTGGTCACCATGGAGAACCTCTTTGTAATAGTACAAAGCAACTCTATGGTGTGAGTTATGGGGGATGGAAGTAGGATAGAAGATAAACAAGCAGTTTATTTATGGGCCTTGCTGCTACTGCTATTCCACATGCCATTTGATCTGTGTATGATCTTTCCCCTACTGACCCATATGCCATATGTGTATTGGTGGATTTGGAGATTTCAGCAATATGCGGGAAAGCCTCCTTAAGCAATGAAAATATTTTCCTAATCAGGGAGGTAATTTACTGCAAACCTTTCTCTGAATAGTGAGTTTTTCCTTCATCAAGCTGGTCACCTCCTGTTTGCATGCAGGTGATGATAGGAGAAAAATTAACCTCTGAAGAGCTCTAGCAAATGAGTGTGCACAGAGTGGTACTGAATCTGCTATGATACTATGAAAATACTGAAAAGTGGCGTGGAATCTAGATTGGCACCTTTCATGGCACTCAATCTCCGATACTTTCCTGAAAGAGTTATGTTCTGCGTTATTCTACTGTATGAGTCCCTTTTACAGCCCAGCTTCACATTGTAACAACCACCTTTGTTTTTTTAGTGGTTTCTTTCCAGACATAGAAGGAAAGATTAACATTCATGAAGCCTTCATTGAAATACATGTTGGTATAAACCCTACAATTATTAAGAAATCTGTCAGCAAACATGATTTTAATATTTTAGATGTTCTAGCTTGCATTCTGACAAAGGACATCAGAAACCTGCCCAATCTGACATGCTTCCAATATTACCCTGTGCATAGTGGGAAAATTTGCATTGAGTGTCCATGTACAGTACCTTTCTTGTACATAAATAAAACAGCTTCACCTTTTGTGTCCTTCACTTGCTTGTGCAGCATATTAATCACTTTAAAATGTTCCAAAATCTGATTTGTCTTCACATATAGGGGTAAAAAAATCAGAAACAAGTGTACCAACAGGTTTTGTGTTAATTCTTCTGGAACCTCACACGTAGGACCTCAAACTTTGATGGCCTCTTAAGAACTGTAGAAAGGAATATTCTTTGAAAATCTTATGTTGCAGGCAATTTTACATAAGTTAAAGCTAGGTTTCAGAGTCAAATGGTCTCTCTCCTAACTAGAAATACCTTTTCGTGCCAGAGATTCGTTTACCTAGGGAAAAATACAAAAGCTGTGGTAACAGCATTTTCACATGCACTTAAAGATTGTGTTAGCACTTTTATTTTTAAAAGGTTTTTAACTTGGCTATAAAATAAAAATTGCTTCATGACAACATTTGTTTTTCACAATTAAAATTAAATATAGTGACATATTGAGTAGAAGGGTAAGAGCGGGAATGAAGGGAGGGGGAAGCACTGAGGGGAAATAAAGAAATTTTCCTCCAGTCATGTTTTTTTGCCCTTTAATAGCTGAAAAAGAGCTATTTCAAACAACAAGAAGGTACCTATTTGTACAATGGTTTCATTATAACATTCTGGGAAACAAAAATGTGTTTCACTTTGATAAAAGAGCACATGCAGTGGCTGATTTCTGAAGACTGTCTTTTATTCTTAAAGGAGGTTTACCTTTGGTCTTGGTGTTGTTCAATGGAAAGTTGCATTTGTGCAAAGAGATTGGAAAAGATGTGAGAGAATTGGGTAGACAGTCCAAAGAAGGTTTAGAAAGCATGAATATGAGATAAATTAGGAAAAATAAAATATAAACATTAATTGAGAGAGAATAATAAAAATGAAAAGAACCTTAATGTTTGCTGTAAAAAAAAAGATGAAACCAGTAAGAAATAGTGGAGATATTGATATCCAAGTATCCAAATGTGACGAATTCACATATAGAAAACCATCAAAAAAATCTGCAAGAAAAAAAGTGCATATGAAAGCCAGAAATAAGATAAAGGCTATGTGGTGTTTTCATTTTAATAGTCTCTCTAGAAAACATTAGAGCTCTGACAGTTATTGCTAGAATAACAAATACACTCATTATTCTAGAACTAACAAAAACCAAAAACTTTTTCCTAGCCTGAGTCTGGGACCTGGAAAAAATCATCAGAAGCATTTGGGTTTTCCTGATGCCAAGCTCCTGCTAGACAGATTTCAGTTTCCAAAGGTCTCCATGTGCAGCGCAGTGCACTGCTGGCTACTCCAATGTATTATGAGAAAACTGGCAGATGTCTGGAAGAGCTACAAGTCTAGCTCTCAATCTCACCTTGAGAAAATACACACTTTTTGTTTCCTTTTCTCTGATACATACATTCTACAACCCCTCACCTTTAAATTGTATTAATTTGAGTCCCTCTGGTAAAAGATGAGGGGATCTCATATTTCATAAAAGAATATAGTCATTTTCAGTTGAGTTGGAGAACACTGATGGATCAGAGGATGACATTGGTGATACTTATCAGGTTGAGGTGCATTTAAATAATATTAGCAGAAAATAAAATTTAAAAGAGTGAGAATAGGAAGGACAAGGGAGATTTTTTAAGAAAATACCAGAGAGAAGTTAAAAAAATTTGTTTATCAAATTGTGTGAAAGCAAATTCTATATCAATGTCTAAGTGTAAGAAAATTTAGAGTAAAATTATGTTATCATTGAAAGCTTTTAAACAATATTTTTTTAAAATAAAATGCAGTACAGTAGATGCCAAAAACCATAGATTGATTCATCATAATATGATGCATACCATTCTGTAGGAAGAAAATCTTGTAATGCTCAAACACTTTTTCTCCTGAAAAAGTGAGTGACATGCTTGTAAATGCTAAAGTAGGAATAAATTGATCTTCTTCAGTTTATTTATTTATCATTTATTATTTAGATAATTTTCTCCACTTTCAGCACCATTTAATCAAATACAGTATCATCTGTGCTATCATGATATTCTTTCTGGTTGAACTTAGCGGTCATGTATGATGCTGGATACTGTACAAGGTGTTGGTTTAGTAGAGAAATTCACAGACCCAACATATTTAAGCTGTGAATTACCCACTTTTACT
Organism: Calidris pugnax; assembly: GCF_001431845.1. NCBI lineage: Eukaryota > Metazoa > Chordata > Aves > Charadriiformes > Scolopacidae > Calidris > Calidris pugnax. The sequence continues at coordinate 2,962,834 of NW_015090926.1, forward strand.
ATGACTAAATATGTTTTGAGACAATCATGTAGTGGTTTCTTTAAAAACCCTGTCCATTAATGTTTTTTCCTGAATCAAACATATGTCCTATCAACATTCATCATACATGTATATATGTAGGCACAGACTAAGAAATGACTTAGAGAGCAGACTAAAAATATAGATCTTGAAACGAAAGCTTTCAATAGGCTTTATTACTTTACCATTGTTATATGCAAACTTTCTTCTGCAAATCCTTATGCAGCAAAAAAATTTTGGTACCAAAATGGAAGTAAGTAGATGCAACAGATTAAATTCTTCGCATAACTAAGGGTTTGTAGGAATGGAGCTAAATCCAAAATTATTATTTGTTCCAAATGTATCTCTTGTTTTGTATCCCTCACTTTGTATTTAAATGACCATTTGCCTTGTTTTAATCGAATTATAAATTACATAATTATGACTGGAGAAAGAGTTATAATTTCAGCACTATTTCATCTGAAATTTGAAGATGTTGAAAACATTAAATGTTAAAGAATAAAGCTTTAGCTGCTAATCAGTAATACCTGAAGAGCCTGATACCATACAACAGAAATGTCATACTTTTCTATTCTACCAAAATTAAGAGGAAACTAGGCATGCTAGACTGAGCAGAAGATGAAATCAAAAAGAATGCACAAAGTAAAACATTATATTACTTTGCATAGAAAGGTAACAAAGCATTTGGCATTGGGTTTCATTTTGATCATCCAACAAGGCCATGATTATAACTGTTAAACCAGATAACTAAAAGTTTTGGCAAGACTGTGAGCAAAGTTGATTTTTGTTTTGAGGATTTGTTTGTATGCAAGACAGATGAGAATCACTGGTTTTACAATCTTTACAGAGAAAGTTTGGTCTTCTATTTGAGAAACTTGAAAACATGCTTTGGGTAATTCATACAAATAAGTAAGTAAAAAGAAAGGGGTTCATTTTATCATGTCTCTTTAAAGGCTCTTGCCTTGTCTTTTCACTGGAAACCTAGTGTTAGTAATGCAGGCAGCCTGCTGTGGCCAGAACAGTAGTTTCATAAAACAGGGTAGTGGTAATGATGTCTGTGAACCCCATGGAGATAGCTTGAAACTTCTGACAGTAGCTTAATGAAATTAGGACTTTCTTTTTTGCTTGGAAATCTTTTTATTTCACTAATTGGACTGTATTTTACAGTGATGTAATACATGGTTAAAACTTACATCTGTGTTGTGTCAATTTTAGTTTAATCTCTATGTTCTTGATCTGTTTATTTACTGAGAACAATTACCCTTTTAGGTCATGTTATATATTCTCACTAGCTCAAATGGCCCTTGGAAGTTAAAATAATTAAGTATTCTATCATATTGACAACAAGCCTTACCTGATAAAAATCTGAGCATTAACTAAAAGGTAGAGTTTGTTCTACAGGAAAGGTTGGTATGTGTCACTGACTACCACAAATGGTTTTACGAGAAGCTAATTGTTCCATTTGTCTTAACTCAAATAATTAGAAGACCTGGCCGCTGGTCTGCCCACTGTGCAGTATTTTTTTGTCCACTGCAAGCTGCAGTGTAACAATAAATGAGATTTGGAGCGGATCTTCATGCCACAAATAAAGTTAGTGCATCCAGATTTGGAAAATGACAGCAGTAATATTCCCTTAGTAAAGCTGGAGCTTAGCCCTGCTATACTTATTAAAAAGCCTATTCATACAAATTAAATCCATTCCATATCCTGGCCTCTGATGACAGCTCCATTTTTTTTCTTGTCTGGTTTGAATTACCTCAAGTCTGTACCCAGAAAGAATTTATCCCTTTCAAGAGAATTCTCCAAGCCTATAATAAATTCACATGGGTCGTCCCATCAATGTGGTGAATTTGCATTATTATTTCATTATGAGAAGGAAAGAAAGAGGATTAGATCTCTTGCAGCATTGGCAGTGCCTAATTCAACCTGAACACATGATTAAAGCTGGCATTTATGACTTTAACTGTCAAAGAAAACTAATTGTAAACTGAGAGCTGTGGATAATTATGGCCTTTGCTGTTAAACCATTTTTCTCCTATTTATCACAGGACAAACTACAGATAACACTACTGTTTGCATTTAGCTTTAGGTTACTTGGAGCCTACTTATGTAAATGAAATTTGATCTAGATTCTCAAATTGATGGCTCTATGTAAACTTAGTTTCAATCATGCTGTAAAAACTATGAAAAAAGGTGGTACTTATGCTGCTATATCCATGACACTGAATTTTGTGTTGTCTCAGTCATAAGTACCCTTCATTTTTAGTGTCTGTCTGGTTAATATGTTTCACATGAAAGCTACTGAATAAGTAAGTTATTTAAGCTACCTTCTCACAGGAGATATTTTACTTTGTCTTTTACTATCATTCATATATTGCTTGCATAGATTTGTTATCTCATTGAGCTGTATACATCACAGTTTAATAAAACACCTGTAGATTATAGAGAAGGGAGTCTCTGAGACGCTGGAATAATAGTTGTGATAATAGCATGTTTAATGTGTTTTCTTGGAAAAAAAGTACAGGAATAGTTTAGGGCTTTTGTCTTCATATTGCTTCTCCCCCCTACTCCTCCTCTCCTGCCTCTTTTTTTTTTTTGTTTTCTCCTTGTAATGGATTCCAAATCCATTCTCCCTTGTAATGGATTCAAATAGGAGAGGTTAGACATGTGAAAACAGGAAATTCTGGATGTTGAAAGAGATGCAAACTGCAATTTTTGAGCTTTTCTTGAGTTAGTGTTAACTGAAAACCAGAATACATTGACTGGGGCTTCTGATCTTTCAAAAGAGATAGGAATATAAAAGGGAATATGAATAAGAAATATAAAATCTACGAAAAAGTACATAGAGAATAACTTCATGATATATCACAGTTAAAGAGTTATGATCACCTAACAGCTGTATACAAGACAAAAAATAAACTTTTTTTTCACAGTAATGTAATTATTCATTGCCCCAGAATACTGTTGTGACCAAATATAACTGGTTTTAAAAGGGTCAGCTTCATTAGTGACCTGTAACAGGACAGTTCTGGGTGTAATTCTTGGGCCAGGAATTCCTACATCTCTACTTATTGGAGCTGGAAGAGCTGTTCTCACCATTTCCTGTATTCTCCTCCTAATTACCTGCTGGGTACTGTGAGAGACAGGAGACTTAAAAACAGATTTTCAGTCTGACAGTTTAATGTAATATTCACAGTTCCCAGAAGGAGGAAAGTAATGACAAGGGGATTAGTAGGACTAATAATGCAGCAGAAGTAATAATTTGGGGTGCAGTAATTAGGAAATCTTTTTGAGCTTCATTAACCAATGAAATAAAAACTACTTGATGGCAACAAGCAAATCAGAACAAAAAATGTAAATATGAAAAATACCCTTATAATGCAAGCTACAATAAGATACTGAAGGACTATGTATTGTGACTCAGATCCTAACCTAACTGATTTTAATTATTTAATGACCATTGGTTTCAGTTTTTCCATTCAGTTACCTATGAGGTTCTGGGCCTTAGATAATGTTTATCTGTGTGAAGACCAACTTTCTGATGGAATAGTTTTTGACTTTGACCAAAGTGGCAAAAGAAAACAAAACAAAGCACAATAGACTCCCTGTAAATACAAACAAATGTATTTGTATCTAGCTACTGAGCAAAGTATTAAATGATCCAGCCTTTTTCCCGGAGAAACTTATACTGCAGTTTTAACAATAGACCAAATACATATCCGTACTTTTGTATGGTGACTAAATCAAGAGAATGCCCATTTCAATACATATGGAGAATGTAGCTCCAGATGTATTGAATTAGAAGGGTTTCCTTTAAGATTTGAGCTGGTTTATATTCAGTCCAAACTTTGTTTTTTTCTGAGTTTTACTTACAAATACTGATTTCTGTCTGTCTCTCTGTTCTCTGCGTCTGATTGTGGGCACAGTTAATTTAGGCCATAACACCAATAATCTGTGTTTGCTGGGTGCTATCTGTTTCTTGTGAAATGGTGTGTGCTATTTCTAATCAACTGGGCTGATGGCTGAATCCATTTAGATGTTAAAGTTGTTGTAAGCATTCCCAGATCAGTTTTTAGGTATTTATGTGGGTATAATATCCAGACCAGTTAAATTAATCCAATTTAATTCAGGTGCAGATTTGCACTGACAGGATGCAAATGATGAAATTAGATTTCTTGATGGCAACAAGATTTCTTGAGGAGTATACAATTGAGAAAGTTTTAACTGATACTACTATTTAGCAGATTGATGACTTTCTCTAGGTGCTTGTGATGGGAGAAACCCAATAACTCCATGGATTTCACGTACTTTGAATAAACAATGATCCAATTCAAAATGTTGCACATTTGAAAATAATAATGATGGAGTCCTAAAGCAGTAACATGTTTGTAAAACTAAGTCAAAACAGAAAGTTTGTTAAAGTATTTAGATACTATGCTGACACCTACAACCCTAGTGATTTCAGAGACATTTGTGTACTTAATATTTCCGTTAATATGATTTCCAATATTTAAATTTTATTTATATATTCTTCAGCTTTTTATGGCACAACCTTCAGGAACTCGGATTGGAGAAAAAAAGTATAGAAGGGAATATAAAAAATATGAAAATGAGAGTTTAAGGTACAACTAAAATAAAAATGGCTTTATCTGCAAAGAGGGACTACCTGCAAAACTGACCAACAGACAAAATAAATGGGAACCTAATAAATTCTTAAGACAGTGTTAGCCATAATAAGACAAAAGGTGAGGGAAGAAACAAAGGTCAAAAAGAAACATTTATTTTTTATGAACTATATCATGAATGAAACAAAGACATATTGTGCAATTGGTATCTCTGCAGAAAAAAATAGAAAATTTAGCAGGATCTTGAAGAAGCACTATCTATAGTAGAATTCTAGAAAATGCAACAAAACTTTAGTAAATCACAGAAAAAAATCCTTAAGACACAGAGAAAAGCCAAATGAGACTATAATCTTTGAATATACAAGAAATGGTAAAATAATGTTAGTACCATGCCTTTGAGAGAGAATTTGCCAAAGACCTAGTTTATGGTAAATTTCTAAACTTGACTTTCTAAGTAGGAAAAGAGGTAAAGTAAAAATTAAAAGGAAAATTTGACTTTTAATTAGAAACATCACTTAACCAGAAATAGATAACGCTTATCAAATACGAATGGATTTATTTGACTATTTTAAATACAATTGAATATTCAGCCAAACAGGAAATCAATCCTGGGGTTTGGAATGAAGTTTGGTGACTTCTAAGGTCTCTAAAAGCAAGACTAAGGTGAAAGAAATTGACCAGTCCCATCAGAAAGAAACAGGGGACTTGCAATTGGTAGAAGGGATGTCAGCTGAGGTGAAAAGTAGGGCTGTGGGAATCATTAACAGGACAGCTTTGCTCACTCTGTCAATCAGTAACCTGCAAGAAGGAGTATGGGACTATGCTTTTCAATCAGATCTGGTCTCTAAAGAAAGCTGAAGTTGTGTATTATTATGATTCACATGAACTAGAGGAATGAACAGATAAGGAGGAAGTTTTTCAGTTCAACACGACCAAAAAAGGAATTTTTAAAAACCAATAAAACACAACAAAGTATTTTCTAGTGGTGTTTAAGAGAAAACTGCAAAAGGTTTGGCATAAGACTTTAGATCAAACAGAGAATGTCATAAGTAATTATTCTGATATGACAACAATAAAAACAAAGACTATATTTTGGATTGAAGTACAGGCAATACTGTGAAAAAGACAGCATACAACTGAGAGGAAAAAAATATAACTAAGGACAAGCAGAAACCCTAGAATTTAGCTGTACAAAGGTAATCAGAAGCACAATCGGAAGGGAAAAGGTTGAGCTGTGAAAAGGAAAAATGAATATCTAGACTTTGCTTTCCAAGCAGAGCTTGGAAAGGTTAGGATGCTGCAGCAAGAGTAAATAGACAAGACTAATTAGGGGAGTAGTTTTTTTGAAAACAACAGCTTGCAAATTTGGAAGTGACAAAATGAAACACCACAATTTAGTGAGCCTGTGGTTAGATTTCAGAGACTTGTTAGGTCTCAGAATTTAGGAAGAGAATTACGCTTATGCCAGTAACAAACGTACTGAGGATTACTGTAACAAGGTGATTATTATATTTCATTAAGGCAAAGAAAATTCATGTTTTAGGGTTTTCTTTTTACTTCTTAGGAATTAGCATAAGAATCCAATGGTTGAAAACCTTTTACCATCCTTCTACTAGGTGAGTCATATAATTTCTTTCATCTGCTGAGTTCTATCTCACTTCTGATTTAGAAGGAGGTAGACATATTAATTCCTGATGTCCTTCTATCCTCAAACACTTTCAAGAGTCTTATGGTGAGAATATTCTTTGACATGAGAAATACAGTCATGCAAACTATATTCTTAAAAGAGTTGCAAGAATAAGTAGTTTTTTTCCTTTTTTTTTTTTTTTAATCCACTAGAACTATGCCACAAAACCCCTTGTGGTAATTTTTTTTTTTTTTAATGGATTTTCACTTCCATTTCTGGCTGGGAAGGATTTTCTTCAATGGCTTTGCCAGAAACCACAATTTCTCCAGGAAATCAGACACTCTGATGCTTTCTGAGGTAACAGATTGTTTAAAGCTACTTCAGCTCATTTAAAGGATCTAGTTTTTGCTGGAGAATATTCTTCAGCACTGTATAGTGCCAGTCTGGTAATTGAAGCCTGGTAAATGAACTTTCTTACCCTGCATATATGTATCAAAAATATGCCTAATGAAAAAGAACTAGTAACACCAATAATAAGCCTTCTTTTGCAGAGTTTTCTTAAAACCACTAAATACATGTTTTCTTAGGTCCAGTAGAACCCACTAAGGGTGTGTCAGCAAAATTAAATGAGATTTGGGTCTCAATTTGTCTGCAAGATAAACACATTAAAAAATTATGGTCATGAGTACATATCAACAGAAAAAAAAGTGCTTATGCTTTAGAAGCATGTAGAATTCTAAAAATAAATTACAGAGGTGTTTCTACTTTAAAAATATATCTTACAGAGCTATTTAAATGACAAAATATCAAGACTTTTGATATTGAGAGATTTAAACTCCTACTACAAAATTGTCCAAGTATACTGTTTGAGTGTTTTATTTCATAAAATACAGTCAACTCAGTGAAAAACAGCGAATACCACAGTAACTAAGAATTTAGTCTGACTTAAAAGTTATGGTCTAAGTTCTATCTTACTGACTAGAGACACATGTAAAAATAGCATGAGCTCATTGCCTAGACATAATGTGAGAAGATGTCCAAATAGTCACATTGACAGCAGGATTTCTGGATCCCTTTTCTGGTTGCTGTGCTCGATAGGTGTTTGTGATGAATGCCTGGTGGCTGTGTACAACATTACTCCAGTAGTGCTTACCTTCATGGGATTTATGACCTAGTGTAGCTTTTATGTTGTCTGCAAAAGGCATTTCATTTTTCAGCTCATAAACCTTCTGTTAGGAGATCTGATAAGAAGCAAAGTAACTTTCAAGGGAGTTTTATTTGGTTGCTGTTAATTACTGCTTTGCTTTAAAGACAAGATCATTAGACTTTCAGCAGAACATAAAAAAACCCAAAAACCCAACCAACCTTAGACAGCCAAAAATTCATTAAAAGGAAAATAAAAAAGTAGCAGGGGGCTCATTTTCTAGTTCAAAATACAGTTAACAGTTCAGAATTGAGGATAGGTTCCTTGCATAGCTACCCACTATAAATAGTGGAATTACAGAATCATAGAGTACTTTCAATTGTAAGGGACCTTAGAGATCATCTAGTTCCAACCCCTCTGCCATTTGCAGGCACACCTTCCAATAGATCAGGTTGCTCAAAACCCCATCCAGCCTGGTCTTGAACACTTCCAGGGATGAAGCATCCACAGCTTCTCATGCCTCACCACCTCATGGTGAAGAATTTCTCCCTAATATCTAATGCAAATATATCCTCTTTCAGTTTAAAGCCTTTATCCCTTGTTCTATCACTACCTACATTCCCTCCTCTTCTTTCCTGTAAGCCCCTTTTAAGTACTGGAAGGCTGCTATGAGTTACACCCAGACCCTTCTCTTCTCCAGGCTGAGCACCTCAAACTCTCTCAGCCTGTCTTCATAGGAGAGGTGCCCCAGCCTTCTGATCACCTTCATGGCTCTCCTCTGGTCTCATTTCAACATGTCCTTGGTCCTCTTATGTTGGGGGCCCCAGAGCTAAACACAGTTTTCCTGGCAGGGTCTCATGAGAGCTGAGTAGAGAGGGAGAATCACCTCTGTCAACCTGTTGGCCACACTTTTTTTGATGCAGCACACAATGCAGTTGGCTTTCTGGGCTGTGAGTGCGCACTGCCTGCTCTTGTTGAGTTTTTCATCAACCAACATCCCCCAAGCCCTTTTACTCAAGGCTGCTCTCAATCCATTCTGCACCCAACTTGTATTTGTGTTTGGGATTGCCATGACTCAGGTGCAGGACCCTGCACTTGGCCTTGTTGAACTTCATGAAGTTTGCTTGGGCCCACCCCTCAAGCCTGTCCAAATACCTTTTGATGACAACCCTTCCCTCTAGCATGTTGACCGTCCCACACAGCTTGGTGTTGTTGGCAAACTTGCTGAGGGTGCATCCAGTCCCACTGCCCATATCACCAAAAAGATGTTAAACAGCACTGGTCCGAGTACTGACCCCTGAGGAATGCCTCTTGTCCCTGGTCTCCACTTGGACATTGAGCTATTCACCACAATTCTGAGTGTGGCCACCCAACCAATTCCTTATCCATCAGTGGTCCAGCCATCAAATCCATGTCTCTCTGATTTAGAGACAAGAATGACATGTGACAGAGTGTCAAATGCTTTGCATGAGTCTACGTAGATGATGTCAGTGGCTCTTCCCTTATTCACCAATACTGTAACCATCTCACTATTTATCAGGACTTGACATAGCTTGTCACTTTCTAGTGAATTATACGTATAAATGTTTGCACAAAACTTGCAGTGTTGCCTACAGTACACCATAGAACTTAACAGAATATGAGATTACAATTAATTATTTGGAAGATGTTTTTTATTATCGTTGCCTTTTATTAGATTCTGTTCCTACTTTCTTCTCTATAAACAACATAGCAGTAGAGGAAGTTTACAAGGCAAAAGTCAAGTATTTTAAAACCAAAATATTTTTTGTTTACATTCCCCGATGGTACATTACACTGACTTACCGTGTGCATATAACATCTCAAATACTAGCACCTGAAATACATACTGAAGAGCAATGACTAGCCTTTATGAATTGTAGAGGATCTTTGGATTGCAGCTAGTGTAACTGAAAGCAGTCATTGGCAGACAGTGTTTTCTGTGCCAGCCTGCGCTTCTGAACCAAGGAGAGAAGACAGTATCACAGAAATCTATTTTGAAGTGGCACAGACCACGACTGCTAATTTTACATTGCAAATAAATGTCTTTTGTTCTCTGACAGGATTTACAAACATGACATTCTTTCTTTGTTCATTTCTGTCTCCTTTAGTTGAAAAGAACTGGGAATCTTCACTTTGCTTCCCTTTGTCTTTACAGGAAAACATGCCTAAAATCTGGGAGAGAGTGTAATGAGTATTATATCATGTATAATATTTTTTTCTACCTGACAAAGGCTAGTAATTTCTAATGTTACCTATTTCTGAGGTCATTTTTTGTGCTGTATTCTGATGAGAACAGAGTCACTAGCTGGAAACATCTGTTTGGTGATCTGAAATCCAGACAGACAGTGATGAGAAGCACTTCTCTGGAGTTCTTTGTGCTCAGCTCTTTGAGAGATCCATTTAAAGTTTCTAGCTATGAAAGGAACTTTATTACTGTTCTAACTGCTGGATATTGAGGTAGGAACACTCATCATGCTTCCTAAAAAAGGCTGTTCTCAGACTTTCCCTCAAGCCAAAGAGTAGAATTACTGAAGCTTTTCCTCTAAAACTCTGCAAGCTCCTCATTTGTTCTTGGGAGATTAAACCTTTCACTCCCAAAGAATTTTAGGAAAATTTGACTAGCTAGTGTCTGGCTGTTTGTAAAAGCTCAGGAAGTTTTAATTAACACAGTGCTGAAATGGCACGATGCTGAGTCTTGAAAGCATCAAGAGGATACTCCGGATATGCATAGACTAAAATTAATATTTTTTTTTCCTCTTTGGTTTCTTATATGATTCTTTAGATCACTTTGATTTTGATGGTCATTTCCAACATTCCCGAAAGACTTCCTAACTAGTCTGCTTGATTTTTGTGAGGGTACATTCAATGCTTTCTTTTCCACTTGCAGTATTTGCAAATTCTTTTCTTCAGTGACATACATTGCCACAGTGAAAGGAAATATTTTCTGAAGACACTGAAACTATTTTACCATATGACTTGTGGATGACTGTAGGCTTTCAAAGTTGTGGAAGGAAATCCACAGAGAGGAGCAAAAATAAATAAATTTGGAATGAATTTCTGGTGACTGAAAGTCACAGTCCCCCTGCAGATGCCAAAATATTCTGGTCTTACTGACACCTTCAAGATGAAACTATCAACATATTCTTAGTTGTCACACACAAAAGCAATATCTGACTGAGAACTTTGCGAACTTGTTTGTGACCAATGTTCTCTCCTCCTTACTCCACTAGACATATGTCCACAAAACAAACTAAACAACCTGTGGGACTTGGTTTTGAGTTGTGAAGTGAAATGAATTATATGACAGAGCAGGCACTGCAAAGTTGGCAGTGACAGATTCCACTGGAATACGGGTTAGAAATCTTGCAAATTGATTATTGTCTTTACTGTGCGTTTCCCTGTTAGCCTCCAGCAGTCTCATTCTGACAGTGCACACTCGAACAGTCTTTGGCATTGTCTGGACTGAGATGCTTTCAAAAGACTCCAACAAGAGGACACAGCCTGTTGTTTTTTGAAGAAACTGCAAGTATCCAAGTGGCTGAGGAATCCGCTATTCTTTCATCCTTTTCTGTTTGATGTAATTGTAGGTGATTTTGGTTCATATAGAAAACTAGTGCTATAGGCTTATATCTAAATTGTCATACTTGCAATTCAGAAAGAAAATTTTACTTCCCTTTTAAAAAATACCGAATCTGAAAATAATCAGTGTGTATGACTAACTTTATATACAGATAATTAAGAAAAGAGATCTTTTCTTCCAGAAGAAATTAAACAGTGGAGGTTTTGGTTCCTAGTAACAGCTTTAGTAGTTCCTTTTCCAGGCCTTTACTATATTGTGATATGCATGACACAAAATCAGTAAACACTTAGATCTTTCAAGGGGCAGATTCTAATAGCCACAGCCTTTTTGCTACAAAGTGTATGATAGCTGTGTCTGCTTATGTAAATAAAGAACTAAAAGCTCCAGTTCACAAAGATATTACCATGTCCAGCTGTTATTGATTTCAGTGGGAATTAGAGTAGTAAGTAAGAATTAGGAACTGAATACTTTAGCTGAACTGGACCTTGTCTTCTCTTGCCTTCTGCTCTTGTCTCCTCTTAATAGAAAAAGACTTGCTTAGTCACTGACATTCTGAAAACAACATCAGCAAATGTCTTGAACTTACTGCTGTAACAAACTCCGGGATACTCAAGTATAAGTACGGTGGTAACTATCTAAAAATGTTTGTGCTAGTGGGTATTTTTCATGATGTGGCTGCTTCTGTAAGAGGGCAAAACCTAACAAAATATGAAAAATTAAGATGAAAATGAGAAATAAATTATTAATATAACAAAGCACTGCTGCTTTCTCTGTGCACATTTCCAGATCTATTGGATTTTCTCTCATTGTTCTGCATAAATTGCTTCTGACTATACAATGGTCTTCAGCAGGGCCATAGCTTTCACGTTCTTGATTTTTCATAATTCACTCAAATGCCAGCTCAATGACATTAAGTGGAAAAATAGAAAAAAAATGTCTTCACTTTTCCACAGAAACAATTTTGAAAATCCATTTACATGGAAAATAAAGAGGCATTAAACGCAGTGCAAATCTGCAGCTGAATGCAAAAATCTGAAAGCATAATATTTTATTTTTCCAGATAACACAATACATACTGTTATTTACTCCCTGAAAGGGCTAAAGAGTTCTGAATTCTATGGAAGGGGGCTGTTTTTCTAATTTACAGTGTGGTAAAATAACTGGCTAAACCCACTTTTTTTTCTATTTTTAAAAAAATAAACCTTAAACAAAGTGAGATAGTATTAAAAAGTAAAGTACTAGTGTTTATTAAGTAGTCTTTCATTTTTGTTCATTTCTGCTAATGCTTTTCAAACTGTTCATTCCCTGAAATCATGTTGTAAGATTTTCACTCCTACAAACTGTTTACCACTTGCAAAAGCTGCAGTGTTCAATTGAGTGTTCTATAAGACGTTTTGCTGAATAATATTATCAACAACACAGTTAAGGCAGGAAAACAGAATTTCTATACTAAGAGGAGAATAGCAAATCCGTGCTAACTGAGTAAAAGAAAGTAGAAAAGACATTTAGTAATATTTCAAGTATTTAATAAAATGATGCATAGTGTCTAGCCAGGAGATCTCAAATGCTGCAACATGAGACTATAAACTTGTCTGACTGGCACTAGTGAAAATATGTTTTAGTGGTTCAGGTATGTCATCTAACTGCCCAAGCACAACAGACCATATAAAGGTTAAAAAGCCTGTAGATTGTCTTGAAGGTCAAAAAAGTTAGGTCTTATTTCCTTACGCTTGTGATAGGTGGACATTTTTTGATACAAGATTATTTACATATATCGCTAGGAAAACTGAATTTTCCGGAGGGTGGAGCATGTCTCCTACAAAGACAGGCTGAGAGAGTTGGGGTTGTTCAGCCTGGAGAAGAGAAGGCAGCGGGGAGACCTTATAGCAATTTTCCAGGATCTTAAGGGGGCCTGTAAGAAAGCTGGAAAGGGACTTTTTACGAGAGCATGTAGTGAGAAGATGAATGGTAATGGCTTTAAAATAAAAGAAGGTGGATTTAGATTAGATATCAAGAAGAAATTGTTCTCTGTGAGGGTGGTGAGGCAGTGGAACAGGTTGACAAGAGAAGTAGTGGATGCCCCATCCCTTGATGGGGTAAGGGATTCAAGGTGGCCAAGATGGATGGGGCTTTGATTTTATGAATTTGTACACTTGCAACGCTGGAAAAGTAATGGCATAACATTTACTAAGGTGTTGTCAGGTAATGACAAAAGACCTGACAGATGAAAGAGCTCTGGTCTCTGTTCCTTTGAGTTCCTGCATCTTGATTTTTCCTTGAAGAATGTAATCCTGGAGAATGTGATCTTGTCCTGCCAGGTGTTAATCATAAATTTGTGTGTTGGACAAGTTTTGGCAATAGGTCACATGTAGGCTGCTTTCAAAGATACACCAGAAGTCAGTCAACACCCTGATGAATTTCCCCAAAATTTCAGCTTTACAATGCTGACAAAATTAATTTCTCTTGCTCTAAAGATTCTATGTGTATTCCAGATGAATTAAATCCCTGAGTATGAAGAAAAGAAAACTGATAAAATCTGAGTGAAGGGGAAAAAATCACCCACAAAAAAAGCTGGCACTCATACAAGTTGACACAAAAGTTAGCATCAGCCATTAATATTTATATCAACAGAATATGGAATTGTCTCCTAATGGCAAATAAAAAGTACTTATAACATTAAGGAATAAGATATTCTATGTGCCTTGCTGGGATATTGCTTCAACCAGCTGAGAAATGGCCATATCCCAGCATGGCACATACATAATAATATTTGTTGTTGTGATTATAGAGTGGTATCATGCTAATAGTAGAAAAATGAAAATTTAAAACTGAAAACTCGAAAGTGGAAAGTGTATTCTCTATAAATAACAAGAGACAGAATATTAAAATGATATAAGGTCATAAAGAATATCTTGATTTGATGATTGTTCTAATATTGCTTTCTTCATGGAAAACAGTGACCCCAATATAGTTTCAAAATTTCCTTTCTGCTATTCTTTCACAAAAATAATTTTTAAACACAATTTTTATTTCACTTCACCTTCCTTGTCCCTTATGATCTTCTGAATTATGAAAAAATCTATGATTAAAAAAATATGACCACTTTGTTTTTTACTGTACATCCGCTTACACTGTGAAAATGCAGGAAGGCTATCTTCCATATACAAAGAGAAGCCTCCAGATTCTGACATGTGTTTCATACCAGTTAGACTACCAGAATCCAGCAGTTTGACATGCTTTATTTCATATTTAAGATGTTTTTCTAGCAGCTATCCCCACTTAAGTTGCATTCTCTTTCTCCCTTTGTGTTTGTATGTCCTTTCTAGAGTTGACAATAAAATATACATGGTGATCATTTTTTAGCCAACCATTGTTATGGGCAGGTATTGTGTACATTGTTGCCTACATTTAGCAGAAATCTGGAAATTAAGAAGTTTTCAGGCAGCACATATAAAAGTTCATCAGGGCTTTAATCTGGCTCCATCTAAATTGATATAACTACACGCAGGTGTCAATACAGATCAGGAAGCAGAAAATTCCTCTCATTGTTCACTGTCTGCAGCAGGAATCAGCCCTCAATAAGTCACGATTTTCAAGTGGGGTTATTAAAGTTAGAAACCTAAACTACGAGTTAAATGACATGATAAAATTTCTAAACACAAGCTTTCTGTGAGCAGCTCTTAATACTTTGCAAAAGAATACATTTTATGTTATTTCAAAAGTTTGGACGTAATGGCAAATGGTCTGCCTAAGACATAATCTTTAGAAAGGTTCTTCAGTTATGTCGAAAGACCTGTCACCATTCATGAGTGGACACTGCTAAACCTTCCTAAATTACTTCAGCCAAGGATGTGATCTATAATACTAAAAAACCTGGCTCAGTAAAGTTTTTCTAAATTTTCTGTTTTCCAATTTATTTTCATTCTGTCTTGAGAAAACTACAGTGACAGCTACCCCCACTGCAAATTTTTATTGGGATATAAAATCTTCTCATAGTGGGACTCAGGAACACTAAAAAAGACCGAGAAGACGTAGGTCCTATGTGACATTGAAAAAAACCTAAATGACGGACTAAGTTAATGTGGGTCTTCTGGTATATAGAAGCACAGAAAATTGACATGACAGCAGCTTCTGCTCAATCATATGTAGTACAGGTGGCAGCTGCTCCGACAACTTCCACTTCTCGCTCTGCTTAGTTTTTCCCAGCAGGGCAATGGCAGAAGTACCATGATTCAAGCTTTTAAAAGCATGAACCTCTGGAGAAATTTGGCACAAAATGCTATTGCACCAATTCAGCCAAAGGCAAGGCAATTGTTGCTTGCAGTGGTTCATTTCTATGTTCATGAGCTACTTAGAGGAAATAGGAAGCTGTCCATCTGAAAACCTGTAATAAAAACTTTCCGCTGGACTGATCTTGCCAGTTTAGCCTGTTGGATTCCTCTCTTGCACATCAACAAGTGTATAGATGTTTAGCATGAATGGATATGTTTAGCATGTCAGGAAATATTATAACAGACAAGAGATTCAGATTGCTACTGCAAAATGCAGAGCATCTGGCAGATGTGAAAGTGAACTTGCCAAGAATGAATTAGAAATATGCATATAGCTCTGAAACTGCATTTTTGTTGGCTTATAAATCGAAAGGTGACCAAGGTATATTTCACTGTATGATAGCAATTAGAAACTCAGGCCTTCTCTTCCATCTTTGTCCCATTTGATGCTGAATTTAGTATGTTTTATCCTATTATAATTTTACAGGCTGGATTAGCCAACAGTCTCAGATTAAACACTAGTGTTGCTGATTTATTCATTTTTTATTAAAATTGAAGAGTAACAGTGAAAAAGATTTTTTTGTCATATCCACATTTTGAAACTCTCAGCTTTACTTTGAACAACCAAAGGGTGTATGTTAAACAAAAGGAAATCTGTATTGTATCTTGAATTTAAAAATTTCTCATAACAAAACCTTGCACAATTGAGTTCTGACATTTACTGCAGCTTTGGACCATCCTAGATCTGTTGTAAAAGCAGCAATAGTGACAAAGGAAGGAGGATTTTTAAGAAGTACTTGATTAATGACAATATATGGACTAGCAAAGTACCATTGTGGTAATAAAAAAGTAGTGTGCCTGGTGGTGGCTTGAGTTGGGTGAGTTGCAGTATGATACTGAATCCATCATTTGCTCCAGTTTGCAGTACACTCTGTGAGTTGCACTTAAGTTTTTATTGCATCATATGACCCAATCTGTTATCATAATTTATGAATTTCTGTAATCCTAAGATGTTCTACCACAGAGAAGCCACATTAATCTACAACACAAAGAATATAAATTATAGATCCATCACTAAGTAATGAACAAAGCTTATAAACAGATAAACAAGGTGCTATGCACAGGCCTCACAGTCCTGCTTTTTGGTCTATGACAGCCTCTTTAGCTGTAATGCCAATTATGTACCCTAGCTGTTCCATGTGAAGAAAGATGAGAAGAAAGAGCGTATCAAAGGAAGGTTGTGGTCATAGTAATCCGGAGAAGCCAAATTTTCTGAGTATATTGATCAGTAAAAGAGAGTGTTGGCTTGGAACAACTAAACTCTAACCTCTCTTGAGACAGCATAGATGGAATTTAAATAACTCAATTTTGTATTCAGTACAATCATGCATTTCAGATGTAAAAAAAAAAACCCAACCCAGAAAGACTGTTTACTGCAGAACTCAGTTTATTATTTATCACCTCACCAACAGAGGAAGAGGAAAAGAATGCAGAGGAAAATTATGACAGTAGCATTACCTGCCTGCTTGCTGAGGCATATGCACACTACAAAAGCTTAATTACTGCTTATTTATCAATGGGACTGATTTTTTTTCATTCTGTTCTTATAAGCAACAAAGCATAAATGAGATTTTAGAGTGGATTTGGAGAAAGCAAAAACAGTGACTTAAGGAACAAGCTTAGTCATGACACAAAAGACATAGAAGAATTATGAAAGAAACTGAAATTAGTGCCTGTGTGGAAAATGCATGAAGTATTATGGAATCATCACTCTTTGTGGAGCATAAGGTCTAGAGGAGAACATGGAAAGATGAAGGAATACGTAAAGGAGTTTTTATGATATAGGGACTTGAAAACCAGGATGAACAGACAGATTTTGATCCACAGCACAGGAATTCTGGGCTTCTTGTGTTGATGTTTTTGAGTGCACAACAATAGTATGGAACAATGTCTTTCTGTGATTTTTTTTTCCTTTATTTTGATGTGTACCCTTTCATTATAATAAATTTATACTTTTTTGAAAATAGAATGAAAAATCTCTAAAGAATAATTTTGCAAATCCAGGTGGACTTCTTATACCAAACATTTTATCAGGTTTCTTTAGCTGACAAAACCCCAAATTCCATGGGATTTATTCTCTCTAAACTACCTAAAGTACTGCTACTAAAGGAAAATACTATCACATAATAAATCAGTATACCTTTTATTCAAACACAAAATCTTTACAGGGTGGATAATATTCCCAGGTGTAACAGTGTATATCAGGAACTTTATTAGAGTAATTGGAAATATATATTGATAAAGCAATGCAAATAAAGTTTTTAGAATCCAAATCTCCATACCCTTATGTTCCATTTGCATAAACATTTTTTTTTTCACCACAATATATTTTATCAAAATAGTATACTTATCTATGAAGTAAAGTCACATTTAATTTACAACATTACCTGAAAACTTTATATTATAGTCTCATGTGGATAATAGTGACTTCATTCCTAAGCACACTAACGAGGTATGTGTCCCTGTCCTTTGAATTTCTATCTCTATCAGGAACTCTCAGAGGAATCATACAGGAAACAGTATAAATCATCTTGATATTTCTTACAAGCACGTGTGTAGAAAAGGAAGAAATACTAAAGCTGGCAACAGGCATCTCTGTTTCCTGTCAACAAAGAGACTGGAGTTGGAAGGAGGTGAGATTTATTGTGTCTGTTTTTCTCCTTAGAAGTGTTTTTTGCTACTCTCTTCAGATGCCAGTAGGAAACAGTCTTTCAGTTGGAGTTAGTCTGGACTTTCACAGAGAAACCAACAATTTTTCTGTTTTTGCATGATTCAAGGATCTGAGATACTAGAATTCATGCCCCAATTAAATGGTTACTACTTTTTTGTTGTTTTTTTTTTTTGCTGTTTTTTTCTTCTGCATGTTAAAGTTCCCTGTTCAAAGTTCAGGCATTCCTTCAGGTCTAAAATTTTCATCTAATGGACAAAAAAATGCTTACTCTGTTTCATACAGCACTATTTGTTCAGTGCTTTTGTTTGAAGAATGTGTGTATCGAGGGGATATTTCTTGAATAACAGCTGCTGAATAATTTTACTTGTTCAGCCATATCAAGAATACTGGCCACCAAGAGATCCAGTATAAATTCTAATTTTATCCAAAATTCCACAGAAGTTTTCAAGAGAAATACACACAGCTAGACTTCCTATGGCAGGACTGCCAACTTAAATCCTTTTTGTTAGGGCTAGACAGTTGTAGTTTGCAGCCATCTGATCCAGTCTCCTGTTTATGATAGCTCTGAGGTTGTACCTAGAGATTGCTGGGAGTTGGGGAGGCAGAAAGCAGGCTATTGAAAGAGAAATATCCTTTGAGGAAAGGTCCAAGAAGTGTTCCTGGAACTTGCCAAAACAAAGGAATCACAGTTTAGACATATCTGAATCACAAAGAAAATCACCATTTCTCCCTTCCATAAGCATCCTTCCATTAAAATAATCTTAAGAATGTGTAACATACACACACACATACATTTATATACACATATATGAAAATGTCATGCTTGCCTCTCTGACAATAGTTCATGGTACAATAATTTAATTTTTCTTTTTATGTATTACTGTTAGTCTAGAAAAAAAAATCCTAATAGCTTTCCCCAGCTTTTGTCAATTGCAAGGTTTAAAAAAAAAAAAAAGTCACATTTATTTATTTAATGATAGATTCCGCCCCATTCTTCATGCAAGCACAGGAGAAAAGAGAAAGACATAAACTTGCTGACGTTCATGCTTTGTCCTCCATCAGAAAAAAGCTGCCACGTCCTCACCTTGTGTATGGAAATGAAGCAGCCCAGTGCTGTCCTTCCTTCCTTATCATATGCTTTGCAGTGCAACTCTAAGTGTGCATCTGGGAGTGTACACAGTGACAGAAACAGATCTGTTTCAATTTAATTGCTTGTAGAGGCAGTGGAAGAAACCTGTTCCAAGGGCATTATAATGATGCAAAGTGAATTCTTTGTCTTTTCTTTTTCCCCAGTTCTTCCAGGTGTCTGCACATGGCCTGCGACAATTAAAGGAAACAGCATTCTAGTCAATGTAAATTCAAGTGAATTCTTCTAGGGACGAACTGGGTTGTTTGAGGGCAAAATGGTCACCAGCCCCTCCTCTATGCTATTTAAAAGATGCATATGGAGCAGTACAGGACAGAGAAACAATATGAGAGGAGAAAACGAGTACATAGAAAAGTTATTAAAAGTTGACTGATTGACAAGGAAGTGTAGCTGAATAAACTAAATGTTTCATGGCTTGATCTTTTGCTCTTCCCCTTTTTTATTTTTTAATTTTTGTGAAATTTCTACAAACAGCACACTCATTCTTTTTAAGCTCAAATGTTTGCTTTCTGTACAAACCTCAAATCGCTATGTAGTTGTAAAACTTATTTTGGATAAGCAGTCTAAATCTGCTTATATCCCATTTGCGCCATAATGATATATAATACATGGTTGTAACATTATGTCCACTTTCTCTCAGTTCCATTTGAGTATACAAAGGCTTTATTGTGGTGGTGTTTTTTCTTTTTCATTTAATACACCAGGGGTTTAAACAGACCTTTTGCTTAAGGAAAATTGGACAACGAACTTCTTAAGCTAACTTTTTCATAGAATTGTCTTAAGCAGAAATAATTTAAATCTATTAAGATCAACAGAGGCAAGAAAATCAATGCTTTTTTGTGACAATTAATGTTATTTTTCACCTTCAGCTTGGCCATGTGTCAACACAACAACACTGCAGTTGCTTTTCAACAATTTTGGTCCTATTGTGATCTTGAGTACTTACAAGTACGTATCTTGTTTTTCCCACTGATCCTTTGTGGAGTTCAATGAGTATGTATACTGTGTGGTGTTCAGGCTTTTGTTGGCACCATAGCAACAGTAGTCAGAGACCTAGGTGAACACAGAAAATATTTTGAACTTTGAATATGGCAGCACGGATCTGTGGTATTCTCACAAAATATGGGAATAGGACAACACCTAGGAGTAGGTTTTCTGCTGAGCATACTGGAAAGGTGACAGCCTTCACCCTAATGAAGCACTGAAGTGCTTTAATTTCTAGAAAGTAGATAATACATAGGTTTCAGTACATTCCACTTATTGTTAGTGTTCCCATTTCTTACAACCCTGAAAAAGCTACTCATTGTCTCTTGTGTTCTCAGTGTTTAAAACTAAGGACACAAAAGAAACTGGAGGGGCTCAATTCCCTGGTTCTTACAACAAAGCTGATTCCAGTACGGTTGAACAACATGACTGCAGCAATTTATTATTTACCAGTAAAGATGACTGTCAAGCTGATAAGCAAAAGACAACCTTTTTTTTTTAGGGTCCAGTCTGATCTAGGTTTAAAAATGTCTAAAATTGAGCTCCTAAATATTAGTTGAAATTCCTAATAATTAGTCCTACACAAAAATATGCCCTACAATTTTGTAAATTCTTTGCCTTTGCAAGAGTTGTACTGAACTATGTTGAAGACATTTTGACAACATCTAGGCATTCTCATCTTTTAGGAACTATGTGCTCAGAAAGCCATACAATACAACATTGGTTTAGATAATTCAATTCTGCACTTTAGATACTTCAGCAGGGTTATAAATTAAGTTTTTAGGTTGAATATAAAATGGTATCAAATAGGCTGCCATGCAATTAATTCAGCTATTCTCCATATACAGATATGCCTTCCAGTATATTATTTATAAAACAGAGTAGGTATGAATATAGAGTTAATAACTTTAGTGACTTGAATAGGGAAAATGCTGGTATACTTTACCACGAAGTCAGTGGTAAAGACCAAAACATTTTTCATTACACTTCTGCACAGCAAAGCAGTCTCACGACACCTTTCCTTAGGATTAGGCACCTTGTGCAAGAGACTGTCTTAGTTTTCCCATTGTAGCTCTTGTTGGGAACATCTCTCAGAGTGCCAAAAATCCTTGCAGTTAGCCACATATATTAATCTTCTTCTTCTATGTGTTTGGTTTTAATTTTTATCTTAACAATTTTTCTTATGCCCTAGTCTTCAAGGAGAGATTTTCTGACTTGTGTTGCTGTGCCATGTACGCATAATTTATAGAAGTTTCTAGCAGTTAACAAGGAATTTCACACTCAACTCAGAGTAAAGTGGTAGAGACTACTCAAAAGGTTTGCATTTTGCTGGAGAAAGGACACAAATAATCATTAATATCACTTCAGAGATTCCTTCAGATTATAAAGATAGAAATGGATGGGTTTCCCCTGTTATTTTCTTGTATACACACTTTAGTGTGTTGATGGATAAAGACATTCTCTTTTTTCTCTTTACTGCTTTCACTTCATTGAGACACTATATTTTTTTTTGCTTTCCAGGCTCCTGTTAAATGATTTCAAAGGCTGTTGTTTCCTCCATATTCCCTGAACTTCATCTGCAACTCTAACATCTGACTCTCCAGCAAGGTTAATCACTGCTCAGTTACACTGCCATTCTCTGGTTTCTAATCTGTCTTCTGCCTTCCTACAGAGCTTATCTCCTGCTTACTCATAACAACCATCACAATTTACCTGTATTTCCCATCCTTCCTCCCTCATACTCTAACCAGGTGTCCCATTCACATTTCAAAAGCCTGAATCAAGCAAGTTTTCTAAAGACACCTATTTGATTGTTCCACTAAACCAAAAAGGATTTTGAGAGACATTTGGAGTTACTCAAAGTATGGAAGCTGTGAAATCCCTCTGGGTTTAGGCTTGAGATAGATGCTGAGCAGCTCAAGCTATACAAATCTATACTAAGGGTCTGATTTTGTACCCTAGCACCTAATGTGTCAGCTATGTGTCTAAGAACACTTCCACGTGGCAGGAGGTCTTAAATGGTCTATATGTTGCAGCTGTATTAATTTCAGAGTGAATTGTTACATCTGGTTCTATGTTACTATGTTGCACCCATGTGGTTGTCCTAGCTTGTTTGCTTCAGTCAGCATTAGCGTGGGATTTCTGCTTTGTTTTCCACTGGGACATGCGGAAGCATTTCATATTCCCTTATCTAGCTAGCTCTCCTCTGTATGTTAGCAGTTTACAGTCTTAAATTAAGTTATCTGATATTTAACTTTTCTGGTGACACATGAAGAACATCCTAAGAGTCCAAAAAAAGATTGTGCAGGAATAACTTTCAAAGACTACAAAGTTAAGATCTTGTGGAAGGTTCTGAAAAGACCACACTAGCTAAAAGTGTAGCCTGGAACTTTAAAAGGTATTTAACGAAAGGGAAAAACAGAAGCAGAATATTTGGTAAATGAGAGAATTTTCCTACAGAGAAAGTGGTTTGGACCAGCCTGAATAAAATATAAGGTTCTGGTTTGAAAGTAGCCAAGTCCTATTGAATTCAGTTATAATTTGACTGAGTAATAACTTATTGAAATTTGTTTTAGGACCACAGAATTAAAATATGCTGAAGAGAAAGGCTGATATAATGTTGTCATGTGAAGAATATAAGGTAGTACAGCTGAAAAATTTCAGCGCTCAAAAAAGAAACCACAATCTTTAATTAGACAACTTTTGCCTTCTTTCTCCTTAACTTTCCATCTGGAGGTTGCAGTAAATGATAGCGGTATTGAAAACATTTAATGATTTGTGTGACTTAATGCTCCAAAATCTTTCTGCTGATTCTCTTCATAAACACCTACTGTAAGTGCCAAAACCGTGTGTATGATGATTCATTTGTCAAACTTGGCTAATTTTCTTATTTAGGACTGCATGAGAAAGGAATGCCATTATTTCATGATGAATCCCTAAATGTATTTTGCTTTTTGTTTATAGACTTCAACTGTATCCCAGTCTTGCTTTGGTAATATATGAAAATCTAGGAAGAATTTTTCAAAAGAAACAACACAGTAAAAATACCCTTGGGTTTATATACATTTTCACTGTATTTCCACCTCTAGGTTGAAACATTTTTTTCAAGTTCCTATGTTACTAGTTTGATTTTTTTTTTTTTTTTTTTTTTAAGTGAAACATGTATAGGCTAGCCTTGGAA
Organism: Calidris pugnax; assembly: GCF_001431845.1. Taxonomy (NCBI): domain Eukaryota; kingdom Metazoa; phylum Chordata; class Aves; order Charadriiformes; family Scolopacidae; genus Calidris; species Calidris pugnax. Next base: position 2,986,163 of record NW_015090926.1, read on the forward strand.
CCAAAGCCTGTCTAATAAAATGCATGTAAAAAGTGCAAGTAAAATCTCACCAGTCTTGGAAGAGCTGCGTTCATTGTTCCACAGCACTAAATATTTCATTCTCACATTTTATGAAGAAGTGTAAGAGAAGGATTATTTTGGGTTTCAAAGGCTGAAAAATATTTTTTTTGTCTTTTAATCCTGTAACATCTCATTTACACCATTGCATTTTGGACTACCTGCAAAAAGAGCACAGCTTTTGTGCAATCTCAAATTCAAATGGTCTTGGTAAGTCAATTATATTAGCTGCAACAGCTTTCAGGTTCATCATAAGAATTAAGCCTTATACAGTCTATTGCCTTGATGTCCTAGTAATGAACACATTCAGGTTCCTGATCTTGGTCTTCTGGGGTCTCATTAGACTTGAAAACAGATTGTCTCAGGGATTCATCTCTTGACTGTCAAGATTCATTGGGGAGGTAAAGCCTCCCTGCTGACAACACAGGAAAGAATGGCACAAATGTTCTTTTAAGGAGAGACATTGTCAGAATATGACACAAAACTTTTCTCTCTCTACAGATATGAAAGATGTTCAGGAAGAAATGTAAACATTACCTTTACATAACAGTCTTTCTACACTAATTGCTGCTCCTAGGAACAGCAGCTAAGTGGTGATAGATGCAAAGGCAAAGTGAAGAGAAAAAAAATGCAAGCTGAAGTCAACAATTGTGCAAGAAAAATGAGTAAAGATACAAACCATACCTGTTTTTAGCCTACACTTAGCTTTCTATAATTTCTATAGGGCATTCAGATATAGCAGTAATAAAAGGTATGAATTAAGCTACACATCCTTTCAAATAACTACATGAAGCTGCACAAAGTACGGGTTATGGACTGGAGATAGCTGTAAAATCTCAGGGTAAGCTGTAGGCATCTACAAAAGCAAGCAAAAGAAAACACCTTTTTGATCCAGTTAGGTTTCCAAAATTACTTCTGCTTCATGAGAAATTATTAACTACATCTCCAGGACCATATCAACAAATATAAATCATATATACAAACCAATTTTTTATCAAGGGCGAGCTACAAAAAATTGTGCCTTTGGCTTTTTTCTTTACCCTTTGAACTGTATGTAACATTGTTACTGATTCATCTAGTTACCTTGAGATGTTATTTGTACCCATCAGATTTCCATGTGATTATCTTTTTAGACCAAGTAGAAATATAAATCATCTCTATTTTGTATGAGGTGTTGACTTTTATTGATTTAGTGTTCTTGTGAAGCTTTTCAAGGAAGCACTTTTAAAATACAAAATTAAATGACTGTAAATTAATAGATAACATTGTAACAAATTTAGATAAGCTGTCATTATGAAGTTTGCAGAGAAATAATGCAATAAGACAGACTTTCTGAAGACGTATAGCATCTTTGCTGCTAAAATCCTCCCAGTGTTTGCCTTTTGCTTTATAGTGGGATTTACTTGTTTGTTTTGGTTTTTCTGCTTCTTGTTTTGGCCAAAGAAAATAGTAATTACACTCTGCCTTACAATTTTCTTCTTAATAGCTATAGTGAAAATTTTAAAACACTTAATGGAAAGCTAATTGGTCCACTGTCCATTGTTTCTTTCTACTTCACCATGCAAAGTTTGTCAAAATGAGTAACAACGAGAGGATAAAAACTGTAAATAACTTAGAATGGAAAGATATAAAAGATGAATCTTATGCGTAAAACATTACCTTTGGAATCAAAAAGATTTTGTCTTTCTTCTGTCAAAGATCTTGTCCTTAAGCAAACCAACTCGTTGTTCTGTCTTCACTTTTCATCGGTGGAGGCTGTGGCTTTTCCTAGAATACAAAATACACCAAAGATGAAACAAACTATCATTGATGCAAAACATTATGTAATGCTGGTGCTACAACGTTGGTAGATAATGGAGAGCAACAGAGGTCATTCACCTGGACTCATGCAAAGTATTTGACACTGTCCCACATGACATCCTGGTCTCTAAATTGGAAAGACATGGATTTGATGGATGGACCACTCAGTGGATAAGGAACTGGTTGAATGGCCACATTCAAAGGGTTGTGGTCAATGGCTCAATGTCCAAGTGGAAACCAGTGTTGAGTGTTGTTCCTCAAGGGTCAGTACTGGGACCAGTGCTGTTTAACATCTTTGTCGGAGACATGGACAGTGGGATTGGGTGCACCCTCAGCAAGCTTACCAATGACATGAAGCTGTGTGGTGCGGTCAACATGCTGGAGGGAAGGGGTGCCATCCACAGGGATGTGGACAGGCTTGAAAAGTGGGCACGTGCAAACTTCATGAAGTTCAACAAAGCCAAGTGCAAGGTCCTAAACACAGGTCACAGCAATCCCAAGCACAAATACAGGCTGGGCAGAGAACGGATTGAGAGTGGTCCTTAGGAGAAGGACTTGGGAGTGTTTGTGGATATGAAGGTCAGCATGAGCCTGCAATGTGTGCTTGCAGCCTGGAAAGCCAACCACATTGTGTGCTGCCTCAAAAGAAGTATGGCCAGCAGGCCAAGGGAGGTGATCCTACCCCTCTACTCTGCTATGTTGAGAGTACTGGATCCATCTCTGAGTTCTCAGCAATGGAAGGACATGGAATGGGTCCAGAGGTCAGCCACAAAGATGATCAGAGGGCTGGAGAACCTCTCCTAAGAAGACAGGCTGAGAGAGTTAGGGTTTTGTTCAGCCTGAAGAAGAGAAGTTTCTGGAGAGAGGGCCCACAGGAGAGATGGGGAGAGACTCTGACAGGGAGTATAATAATAGGATGAGGGGTAATGGTTCTAAACTGAAAGAGGGTAGATTTAGATTAGCTATTAGGAATAAATTCTTTACTGTGAGGGTGGTGAGACACTGGAACAGGTTGCCCAGAGAAGCTGTGGATGCCATATCCCTGGAGGTGTTCAAGACAAGGCTTGATGGGGATTTGAGCAACCTGGACTAGTGAGAGGTGTCCCTGCGCATGGTGGGGGGGTTGGAACTTGATGATCTTTAAGGTCCCTTCCTACTCTAATGATTCTATGATTTTATGATTCTATAAGGATTTCCTCTAATATCTGTATGCTTATATATATATATATACTTAGAAGACATTTTAGAAAGCTTTTTTCAATGTTTTCCACTTTCTACAAGGGATGGGTTCCTCTATCAGATATACACATATTCAAAACATAAGTCACCCAAAGAAAGGATGTTCGGAAACTGTTTTAAAGTGATAGCTATAAAGGTTAGATGAACTTTCCTAGACATTCTTAACCACTAAATATTATTAGTAGAGCCTTTTTAAACTACCATAATGCTCCATAAGCATAATGACAGATTGCTATAGGTAATTTAGCTTTTCTTTGTAGCTTTCATATTCTTTATTTCTGTGCTATCAAGTTTATACTGACAGTTCTTTCTGATGATACTATTTTTTTCTCTTTTGTTTTTCTTTCCCTTTTTATGAACCTTGCTTGTTTTACCTTTGGGCAAAGCAATAATCCAGGTGTGTGGTCTCTTGCCTAATCATCATTTAATTGTGCTTGGTCTAAATTTCAAAAGCAACATCCTTCCAGTTTTGGGGTTTTTTTTAAAGTAACCTCTGAATTTTAGTAAGCTGTCTGAGACAGGGAGAGCTATCTAAAAGCTTCTAATACAATTAAGCTGTTCCTTTCTAAAATCTTTGTTGGTCTTACTGTGTGAGTAGTATTCATGAAATGGAGCTTGGACTGCTCCTCTGTGGAAACTTTCTGCATAAAATGCAGATTTTAATTCACAACTAAGTGTTTTGCTATCCATGACAGACTCAGACCATGCAGTATGTGAATGTAGAAACTAGCGTACTAGTCTGCATTGTACTTTTGTCATTTCAGAGAAACAGGCTGAAATGCCAGAAAAGAAAGCTAATGATGGGGAACTATAAATAGTTCTATAGAAAGATGAAGTGAACTCTCTGGGATGAATCCCCACATGCAGCCTGATATCTGAGTTAGGAAAAAAGTCACTGCTGGAGTAAGGCTACTCTGTCCTGGATCAGAGGATCAAGGATTGTAGCAGTCCTGGGGTTACCTTGCTTTGCTCATGAGAGACTTTAACCATGATCCTCGGTCTCTTCACACCGAGTATCTATTGTGCTAAGTTCTTTATTTACCACCAAGAATTTCCAATTTATGAGAACATACCTGCTTTTACACTCAGACATGAGGCCTGTCGAACTCCCCTATGATCAGATAGCTTCCTCTGAGGCTCTATAACTCTGAGACCATCTTTCAGACACTGAAGAGAGAAGTGTTAGATTCCTAACTTAAGACATTAATACCTGGGTTTAGATGCTTTCATGTCATAATTAAAATGCAAACATTCATTTGTTTTGAAATCAGAGCTTTGATTTTCCTTGTTTGCTTGCTTTAGCTTCACTTTGGTTGCTGTGAAGGGGTGGGACTCTGGATATAGAAGGCACTGGCTGGCTGTAGTGCCTGCCATACAACAAAGAATGGGCTCTGAAATTTAACAATAAACACAGGTCACAGCAATCCCAAGCACAAATACAGGCTGGGCAGAGAACGGATTGAGAGTGGTCCTTAGGAGAAGGACTTGGGAGTGTTTGTGGATATGAAGGTCAGCATGAGCCTGCAATGTGTGCTTGCAGCCTGGAAAGCCAACCACATTGTGTGCTGCCTCAAAAGAAGTATGGCCAGCAGGCCAAGGGAGGTGATCCTACCCCTCTACTCTGCTATGTTGAGAGTACTGGATCCATCTCTGAGTTCTCAGCAATGGAAGGACATGGAATGGGTCCAGAGGTCAGCCACAAAGATGATCAGAGGGCTGGAGAACCTCTCCTAAGAAGACAGGCTGAGAGAGTTAGGGTTTTGTTCAGCCTGAAGAAGAGAAGTTTCTGGAGAGAGGGCCCACAGGAGAGATGGGGAGAGACTCTGACAGGGAGTATAATAATAGGATGAGGGGTAATGGTTCTAAACTGAAAGAGGGTAGATTTAGATTAGCTATTAGGAATAAATTCTTTACTGTGAGGGTGGTGAGACACTGGAACAGGTTGCCCAGAGAAGCTGTGGATGCCATATCCCTGGAGGTGTTCAAGACAAGGCTTGATGGGGATTTGAGCAACCTGGACTAGTGAGAGGTGTCCCTGCGCATGGTGGGGGGGTTGGAACTTGATGATCTTTAAGGTCCCTTCCTACTCTAATGATTCTATGATTTTATGATTCTATAAGGATTTCCTCTAATATCTGTATGCTTATATATATATATATACTTAGAAGACATTTTAGAAAGCTTTTTTCAATGTTTTCCACTTTCTACAAGGGATGGGTTCCTCTATCAGATATACACATATTCAAAACATAAGTCACCCAAAGAAAGGATGTTCGGAAACTGTTTTAAAGTGATAGCTATAAAGGTTAGATGAACTTTCCTAGACATTCTTAACCACTAAATATTATTAGTAGAGCCTTTTTAAACTACCATAATGCTCCATAAGCATAATGACAGATTGCTATAGGTAATTTAGCTTTTCTTTGTAGCTTTCATATTCTTTATTTCTGTGCTATCAAGTTTATACTGACAGTTCTTTCTGATGATACTATTTTTTTCTCTTTTGTTTTTCTTTCCCTTTTTATGAACCTTGCTTGTTTTACCTTTGGGCAAAGCAATAATCCAGGTGTGTGGTCTCTTGCCTAATCATCATTTAATTGTGCTTGGTCTAAATTTCAAAAGCAACATCCTTCCAGTTTTGGGGTTTTTTTTAAAGTAACCTCTGAATTTTAGTAAGCTGTCTGAGACAGGGAGAGCTATCTAAAAGCTTCTAATACAATTAAGCTGTTCCTTTCTAAAATCTTTGTTGGTCTTACTGTGTGAGTAGTATTCATGAAATGGAGCTTGGACTGCTCCTCTGTGGAAACTTTCTGCATAAAATGCAGATTTTAATTCACAACTAAGTGTTTTGCTATCCATGACAGACTCAGACCATGCAGTATGTGAATGTAGAAACTAGCGTACTAGTCTGCATTGTACTTTTGTCATTTCAGAGAAACAGGCTGAAATGCCAGAAAAGAAAGCTAATGATGGGGAACTATAAATAGTTCTATAGAAAGATGAAGTGAACTCTCTGGGATGAATCCCCACATGCAGCCTGATATCTGAGTTAGGAAAAAAGTCACTGCTGGAGTAAGGCTACTCTGTCCTGGATCAGAGGATCAAGGATTGTAGCAGTCCTGGGGTTACCTTGCTTTGCTCATGAGAGACTTTAACCATGATCCTCGGTCTCTTCACACCGAGTATCTATTGTGCTAAGTTCTTTATTTACCACCAAGAATTTCCAATTTATGAGAACATACCTGCTTTTACACTCAGACATGAGGCCTGTCGAACTCCCCTATGATCAGATAGCTTCCTCTGAGGCTCTATAACTCTGAGACCATCTTTCAGACACTGAAGAGAGAAGTGTTAGATTCCTAACTTAAGACATTAATACCTGGGTTTAGATGCTTTCATGTCATAATTAAAATGCAAACATTCATTTGTTTTGAAATCAGAGCTTTGATTTTCCTTGTTTGCTTGCTTTAGCTTCACTTTGGTTGCTGTGAAGGGGTGGGACTCTGGATATAGAAGGCACTGGCTGGCTGTAGTGCCTGCCATACAACAAAGAATGGGCTCTGAAATTTAACAATGTATCTGCATTTTCAAAGTGACCACTGTCTCCTTACCTGCAATTAACTAGGAGTATCAACCTGGAGGTGTTTCTCTCTTCCCTACCTGTGCAAGTCTACCATATAGGGGAGTGGAGGAGCTGCTTCTGTCCTCTTCTTTCTGTCCTCTTCTAACCTGGATTTAATTTTAATGTGAAGTGAGTTTTTCAGTCACCTCAGTCCTCTACAGAAATACAGCAAACAGAAAAAAAGGTGTGTTCTGTTATTTGTTTTCACACTGCAAGCAGGGAGAATATGTCCCTAAGTAGAAAACAGAAACCAAATTCACTATCAAAAACATTTAAAGGCATAAAAAACTGAACAGTCTTCTTCCTACCTGGTGCTGTCCATACACGGTACACTCAAACAGAGGACTAATGGACAGGCTATCTTTATTGTAAGTGTAGGAAACGAACATGAAGAGGCAAAAGCAAGCAAATCAAATCCAGGGATAGATACTTGGAAAGGGAGAAAACCGAAGCCTAGCTAAATATATGTTCATTAGTCTATGATTCTATATTTTTTTTTTTTTTTTTTTTTTTTTTTTTTTTTTAAAAAAAAAAAAAAAAAAAAAAAAAAAAAAAAAAAAAAAAAAAAAAAAAGTTCTAGGAAAAATATTAAACCC